>NC_142101.1:909090-1212121 GCF_054644295.1 Miniopterus natalensis
TGCAAATGAATTCCAGGCTGAAAACTCACTCCAGAAGGATGAAATGCATGTGTTTCTCTCTGAAAGAACACTCTGCCACTAGGCTTTTGCTTGTTCCTTCAAAGTCTTTGTAGAAACATGTGTTTTCACTGCTGGAATACGTTTTGGGATGCATTGTTTCAATCTCTTGCAAGCCTCATGTTGTTTCTTACACAATGTGGAAAAACAAGGAGTATGTTTCCCAAATCACTTGAAATCCAGGAAAACGCACACTACATCACTCTTGCTCAAACACGATCTTTCTCCTAATGTGTTGAGAACATTCAAGAAACCAGAAAAGAAGGGTATTTTGATGTGAATTTCAGATGTCTATGGACAAAAGGACATTTCTATTGGTTGCAGAGTGCAAAACCATGATGGACCTCATGTTCTCCATGAAAACCTTACATTTCCAAGTGAACAGAAGTAGGACTTTCACAAAAAGATATGTTTGTGTGTCTGTGGTTTAAGGAGCTCTAAGTAGTGTATTCAGTGCTGGAGAGTAACACTCCCTACAGAAGTTACACAGCGTTTTGAGAGCACCAACATGCTTCAAGCCGAAACTGCTACAAGGTTTGTGTAGCATGCAGGAAGAAGGCTTGTCATTTCAAAGAAAGAAGTGTAATCCAACATGTAGGTAGTGAAACGAGCACACCAGTATGGGAGATGTGCATGTGGACAGTTTCAAGCAGCAGCTCTTTGTGGCCACTTGGAGACAGTGCTGTGAAACAATTTCGTACGAAGCGGGATTTGGCGAAAGTTGAAAGACCTTCCAAAACCAACCCTAAAGAACATAGCCAAACAATGAATGTTGCAACAAGCTCCTGCAGGAAAGGTGCTTGTATGAGACCACCCCTGAGCAGGTAGCTACATTCTGCACAGTACAAAATGCAAATGAATTCCAGGCTGAAAACTCACTCCAGAAGGGTGAAATGCATGTGTTTCTCTCTGAAAGAACACTCTGCCACTAGGCTTTTGTGTGCTCCTTCAAAGTCTTTGTAGAAACATGTGTTTTCACTGCTGGAATACGTTTCGGGATGCATTGTTTCAATCTCTTGCAAGCCTCATGTTGTTTCTTATACAATGTGGAAAAACAAGGAGTATGTTTCCCAAATCACTTGAAATCCAGGAAAAGTCACACTACATCACTCTTGCTCAAACACGATCTTTTTCCTAATGTGTTGAGAACATTCAAGAAACCAGAAAAGAAGGGTATTTTGATGTGAATTTCAGATGGCTATGTACAAAAGGACATTTCTATTGGTTGCAGAGTGCAAAACCATGATTGACCTCATGTTCTCCATGAAAACCTTACATTTCCTAGTGACCTGAGGTAGGACATTCACAGAAAGATGTGTTTGTGTCTCTGTGGTTTAAGGAGCTCTAAGTAGTGTATTCAGTGCTGGAGAGTAACACACCCGACAGAAGTTACACAGCGTTTTGAGAGCACTAACATGCTTGAAGCTGAAACTGCTACAAGGTGTGTGTAGCATGCAGAAAGAAGGCTTGTCATTTCAAAGAAAGAAGTGGAAACCAAAATCCAGGTAGTGAAACGAGCACACCTGTATGGGAGATGTGCATGTGGACAGTTTCAAGCAGCAGCTCTTTGTGGCCACTTGGAGAGAGCGTTGTGAAAAAATTTCGTACGAAGCGGGATTTGGCCAAAGTTGAAAGACCTTCCAAAACCAACCCTAAAGAACTTAGCCAAACAATTAATGTGGCAACAAGCTCCTGCAGGAAAGGTGCTTGTATGAGACAATCCCGAGCAGGTAGCTACATTCTGCACAGTACAAAATGCAAATGAATTCCAGGCTGAAAACTCACTCCAGAAGGATGAAATGCATGTGTTTCTCTCTGAAAGAACACTCTGCCACTAGGCTTTTGTGTGCTCCTTCAAAGTCTTTGTAGAAACATGTGTTTTCACTGCTGGAATACGTTTCGGGATGCATTGTTTCAATCTCTTGCAAGCCTCATGTTGTTTCTTATACAATGTGGAAAAACAAGGAGTATGTTTCCCAAATCACTTGAAATCCAGGAAAAGTCACACTACATCACTCTTGCTCAAACACGATCTTTTTCCTAATGTGTTGAGAACATTCAAGAAACCAGAAAAGAAGGGTATTTTGATGTGAATTTCAGATGGCTATGTACAAAAGGACATTTCTATTGGTTGCAGAGTGCAAAACCATGATTGACCTCATGTTCTCCATGAAAACCTTACATTTCCTAGTGACCTGAGGTAGGACTTTCACAGAAAGATGTGTTTGTGTGTCTGTGATTTAAGGAGCTCTAAGTAGTGTATTCACTGCTGGAGAGTAACACACCCTACAGAAGTTACACAGCGTTATGAGAGCACCAACATGCTTCAAACTGAAACTGCTACAAGGTGTGTGTAGCATGCAGAAAGAAGGCTTGTCATTTCAAAGAAAGAAGTGTAATCCAACATCCAGGTAGTGAAACGAGCACACCAGTATGGGAGATGTGCATGTGGACAGTTTAAAGCAGCAGCTCTTTGTGGCCACTTGGAGACAGCGCTGTGAAAAAATTTCGTACGAAGCGGGATTTGGCCAAAGATGAAAGACCTTCCAAAACCAACCCTAAAGAACATAGCCAAACAATGAATGTGGCAACAAGCTCCTGCAGGAAAGGTGCTTCTATGAGACAACCCCCGAGCAGGTAGCTACATTCTGCACAGTACAAAATGCAAATGAATTCCAGGCTGAAAACTCACTCCAGAAGGATGAAATGCATGTGTTTCTCTCTGAAAGAACACTCTGCCACTAAGCTTTTGCTTGTTCCTTCAAAGTCTTTGTAGAAACATGTGTTTTCACTGCTGGAATACGTTTTGGGATGCATTGTTTCAATCTCTTGGAAGCCTCATGTTGTTTCTTACACAATGTGGAAAAACAAGGAGTATGTTTCCCAAATCACTTGAAATCCAGGAAAACGCACACTACATCACTCTTGCTCAAACACGATCTTTCTCCTAATGTGTTGAGAACATTCAAGAAACCAGAAAAGAAGGGTATTTTGATGTGAATTTCAGATGTCTATGGACAAAAGGACATTTCTATTGGTTGCAGAGTGCAAAACCATGATGGACCTCATGTTCTCCATGAAAACCTTACATTTCCAAGTGAACAGAAGTAGGACTTTCACAAAAAGATATGTTTGTGTGTCTGTGGTTTAAGGAGCTCTAAGTAGTGTATTCAGTGCTGGAGAGTAACACTCCCTAAAGAAGTTACACAGCGTTTTGAGAGCACCAACATGCTTCAAGCCGAAACTGCTACAAGGTGTGTGTAGCATGCAGGAAGAAGGCTTGTCATTTCAAAGGAAGAAGTGTAATCCAACATCCAGGTAGTGAAACGAGCACACCAGTATGGGAGATGTGCATGTGGACAGTTTCAAGCAGCAGCTCTTTGTGGCCACTTGGAGACAGCGCTGTGAAAAAATTTCGTACGAAGCGGGATTTGGCCAAAGATGAAAGACCTTCCAAAACCAACCCTAAAGAACATAGCCAAACAATGAATGTTGCAACAAGCTCCTGCAGGAAAGGTGCTTGTATGAGACAACCCCTGAGCAGGTAGCTACATTCTGAACAGTACAAAATGCAAATGAATTCCAGGCTGAAAACTCACTCCAGAAGGATGAAATGCATGTGTTTCTCTCTGAAAGAACACTCTGCCACTAGGCTTTTGCTTGCTCCTTCAAAGTCTTTGTAGAAACATGTGTTTTCACGGCTGGAATATGTTTTGGGATGCATTGTTTCAATCTCTTGCAAGCCTCATGTTGTTTCTTACACAATGTGGAAAAACAAGCAGTATGTTTCCCAAATCACTTGAAATCCAGGAAAACTCACACTACATCACTCTTGCTCAAACAAGATCTTTTTCCTAATGTGTTGAGAACATTCAAGAAACCAGAAAAGAAGGGTATTTTGATGTGAATTTCAGATGGCTATGTACAAAAGGACATTTCTATTGGTTGCAGACTGCAAAACCATGATTGACCTCATGTTCTCCATGAAAACCTTACATTTCCTAGTGACCTGAGGTAGGACTTTCACAGAAAGATGTGTTTGCGTGTCTGTGACTTAAGGAGCTCTAAGTAGTGTATTCACTGCTGGAGAGTAACACACCCTACAGAAGTTACACAGCGTTATGAGAGCACCAACATGCTTCAAACTGAAACTGCTACAAGGTGTGTGTAGCATGCAGAAAGAAGGCTTGTCATTTCAAAGAAAGAAGTGTAATCCAACATCCAGGTAGTGAAACGAGCACACCAGTATGGGAGATGTGCATGTGGACAGTTTCAAGCAGCAGCTCTTTGTGGACACTTGGAGACAGCGCTGTGAAAAAATTTCGTACGAAGCGGGATTTGGCCAAAGTTGAAAGACCTTCCAAAACCAGCCCTAAAGAACATAGCCAAACAATGAATGTGGCAACAAGCTCCTGCAGGAAAGGTGCTTCTATGAGACAACCCCCGAGCAGGTAGCTACATTCTGCACAGTACAAAATGCAAATGAATTCCAGGCTGAAAACTCACTCCAGAAGGATGAAATGCATGTGTTTCTCTCTGAAAGAACACTCTGCCACTAGGCTTTTGCTTGTTCCTTCAAAGCCTTTGTAGAAACATGTGTTTTCACTGCTGGAATACGTTTTGGGATGCATTGTTTCAATCTCTTGCAAGCCTCATGTTGTTTCTTACACAATGTGGAAAAACAAGGAGTATGTTTCCCAAATCACTTGAAATCCAGGAAAACGCACACTACATCACTCTTGCTCAAACACGATCTTTCTCCTAATGTGTTGAGAACATTCAAGAAACCAGAAAAGAAGGGTATTTTGATGTGAATTTCAGATGTCTATGGACAAAAGGACATTTCTATTGGTTGCAGAGTGCAAAACCATGATGGACCTCATGTTCTCCATGAAAACCTTACATTTCCAAGTGAACAGAAGTAGGACTTTCACAAAAAGATATGTTTGTGTGTCTGTGGTTTAAGGAGCTCTAAGTAGTGTATTCAGTGCTGGAGAGTAACACTCCCTAAAGAAGTTACACAGCGTTTTGAGAGCACCAACATGCTTCAAGCCGAAACTGCTACAAGGTGTGTGTAGCATGCAGGAAGAAGGCTTGTCATTTCAAAGAAAGAAGTGTAATCCAACATGTAGGTAGTGAAACGAGCACACCAGTATGGGAGATGTGCATGTGGACAGTTTCAAGCAGCAGCTCTTTGTGGCCACTTGGAGACAGTGCTGTGAAAAAATTTCGTACGAAGCGGGATTTGGCGAAAGTTGAAAGACCTTCCAAAACCAACCCTAAAGAACATAGCCAAACAATGAATGTTGCAACAAGCTCCTGCAGGAAAGGTGCTTGTATGAGACCACCCCTGAGCAGGTAGCTACATTCTGCACAGTACAAAATGCAAATGAATTCCAGGCTGAAAACTCACTCCAGAAGGGTGAAATGCATGTGTTTCTCTCTGAAAGAACACTCTGCCACTAGGCTTTTGTGTGCTCCTTCAAAGTCTTTGCAGAAACGTGTTTTCACTGCTGGAATATGTTTTGGGATGCATTGTTTCAATCTCTTGCAAGCCTCGTGTTGTTTCTTACACAATGTGGAAAAACAAGGAGTATGTTTCCCAAATCACTTGAAATCCAGGAAAACGCACACTACATCACTCTTGCTCAAACACGATCTTTCTCCTAATGTGTTGAGAACATTCAAGAAACCAGAAAATAAGGGTATTTTGATGTGAATTTCAGATGGCTATGTACAAAAGGACATTTCTATTGGTTGCAGAGTGCAAAACCATGATTGACCTCATGTTCTCCATGAAAACCTTACATTTTCAAGGGACCTGAGGTAGGACTTTCACAGAAAGATGTGTTTGTGTCTCTGTGGTTTAAGGAGCTCTAAGTAGTGTATTCAGTGCTGGAGAGTAACACACCCTACAGAAGTTACACAGCGTTTTGAGAGCACTAACATGCTTGAAGCTGAAACTGCTACAAGGTGTGTGTAGCATGCAGAAAGAAGGCTTGTCATGTCAAAGAAAGAAGTGGAAACCAAAATCCAGGTAGTGAAACGAGCACACCAGTATGGGAGATGTGCATGTGGACAGTTTCAAGCAGCAGCTCTTTGTGGACACTTGGAGACAGCGCTGTGAAAAAATTTCAAACGAAGCGGGATTTGGCCAAAGATGAAAGACCTTCCAATACCAACCCTAAAGAACTTAGCCAAACGATGAATGTTGCAACAAGCTCCTGCAGGAAAGGTGCTTCTATGAGACAACCCCCGAGCAGGTAGCTACATTCTGCACAGTACAAAATGCAAATGAATTCCAGGCTGAAAACTCACTCCAGAAGGATGAAATGCATGTGTTTCTCTCTGAAAGAACACTCTGCAACTAGGCTTTTGCTTGCTCCTTCAAAGTCTTTGTAGAAACATGTGTTTTCACTGCTGGAATACGTTTTGGGATGCATTGTTTCAATCTCTTGCAAGCCTCATGTTGTTTCTTACACAATGTGGAAAAACAAGGAGTATGTTTCCCAAATCACTTGAAATCCAGGAAAACGCACACTACATCACTCTTGCTCAAACACGATCTTTCTCCTAATGTGTTGAGAACATTCAAGAAACCAGAAAAGAAGGGTATTTTGATGTGAATTTCAGATGGCTATGTACAAAAGGACATTTCTATTGGTTGCAGAGTGCAAAACCATGACTGACCTCATGTTCTCCATGAAAACCTTAATTTCCAAGTGACCTGAGGTAGGACTTTCACAGAAAGATGTGTTTGCGTGTCTGTGGTTTAAGGAGCTCTAAGTAGTGTATTCAGTGCTGGAGAGTAACACACCCGACAGAAGTCACACAGCGTTTTGAGAGCACCAACTTGTTTCAAGCTGAAACTGCTACAAGGTGTGTGTAGCATGCAGAAAGAAGGCTTGTCATTTCAAAGAAAGAAGTGGAAACCAAAATCCAGGTAGTGAAACGAGCACACCAGTATGGGAGATGTGCATGTGGACAGTTTCAAGCAGCAGCTCTTTGTGCACACTTGGAGACAGTGCTGTGAAACAATTTCGTACGAAGCGGGATTTGGCGAAAGTTGAAAGACCTTCCAAATCCAACCCTAAAAAACATAGCCAAACAATGAATGTTGCAACAAGCTCCTGCAGGAAAGGTGCTTGTATGAGACCACCCCTGAGCAGGTACCTACATTCTGCACAGTACAAAATGCAAATGAATTCCAGGCTGAAAACTCACTCCAGAAGGGTGAAATGCATGTGTTTCTCTCTGAAAGAACACTCTGCCACTAGGCTTTTGTGTGCTCCTTCAAAGTCTTTGTAGAAACGTGTTTTCACTGCTGGAATATGTTTTGGGATGCATTGTTTCAATCTCTTGCAAGCCTCGTGTTGTTTCTTACACAATTTGGAAAAACAAGGAGTATGTTTCCCAAATCACTTGAAATCCAGGAAAACGCACACTACATCACTCTTGCTCAAACACGATCTTTCTCCTAATGTGTTGAGAACATTCAAGAAACCCGAAAAGAAGGGTATTTTGATGTGAATTTCAGATGGCTATGTACAAAAGGACATTTCTATTGGTTGCAGAGTGCAAAACCATCATTGACCTCATGTTCTCCATGAAAACCTTACATTTTCAAGTGACCTGAGGTAGGACTTTCACAGAAAGATGTGTTTGCGTGTCTGTGGTTTAAGGAGCTCTAAGTAGTGCATTCAGTGCTGGAGAGTAACACACCTGACAGAAGTTACACAGCGTTTTGAGAGCACCAACATGCTTCAAACTGGAACTGCTACAAGGTGTGTGTAGCATGCAGAAAGAAGGCTTGTCATGTCAAAGAAAGAAGTGGAAACCAAAATCCAGGTAGTGAAACGAGCACACCAGTATGGGAGATGTGCATGTGGACAGTTTCAAGCAGCAGCTCTTTGTGGACACTTGGAGACAGCGCTGTGAAAAAATTTCAAACGAAGCGGGATTTGGCCAAAGATGAAAGACCTTCCAATACCAACCCTAAAGAACTTAGCCAAACGATGAATGTTGCAACAAGCTCCTGCAGGAAAGGTGCTTCTATGAGACAACCCCCGAGCAGGTAGCTACATTCTGCACAGTACAAAATGCAAATGAATTCCAGGCTGAAAACTCACTCCAGAAGGATGAAATGCATGTGTTTCTCTCTGAAAGAACACTCTGCAACTAGGCTTTTGCTTGCTCCTTCAAAGTCTTTGTAGAAACATGTGTTTTCACTGCTGGAATACGTTTTGGGATGCATTGTTTCAATCTCTTGGAAGCCTCATGTTGTTTCTTACACAATGTGGAAAAACAAGGAGCATGTTTCCCAAATCACTTGAAATCCAGGAAAACGCACACTACATCACTCTTGCTCAAACACGATCTTTCTCCTAATGTGTTGAGAACATTCAAGAAACCAGAAAAGAAGGGTATTTTGATGTGAATTTCAGATGGCTATGTACAAAAGGACATTTCTATTGGTTGCAGAGTGCAAAACCATGACTGACCTCATGTTCTCCATGAAAACCTTAATTTCCAAGTGACCTGAGGTAGGACTTTCACAGAAAGATGTGTTTGCGTGTCTGTGGTTTAAGGAGCTCTAAGTAGTGTATTCAGTGCTGGAGAGTAACACACCCGACAGAAGTCACACAGCGTTTTGAGAGCACCAACTTGTTTCAAGCTGAAACTGCTACAAGGTGTGTGTAGCATGCAGAAAGAAGGCTTGTCATTTCAAAGAAAGAAGTGGAAACCAAAATCCAGGTAGTGAAACGAGCACACCAGTATGGGAGATGTGCATGTGGACAGTTTCAAGCAGCAGCTCTTTGTGCACACTTGGAGACAGTGCTGTGAAACAATTTCGTACGAAGCGGGATTTGGCGAAAGTTGAAAGACCTTCCAAATCCAACCCTAAAAAACATAGCCAAACAATGAATGTTGCAACAAGCTCCTGCAGGAAAGGTGCTTGTATGAGACCACCCCTGAGCAGGTAGCTACATTCTGCACAGTACAAAATGCAAATGAATTCCAGGCTGAAAACTCACTCCAGAAGGGTGAAATGCATGTGTTTCTCTCTGAAAGAACACTCTGCCACTAGGCTTTTGTGTGCTCCTTCAAAGTCTTTGTAGAAACGTGTTTTCACTGCTGGAATATGTTTTGGGATGCATTGTTTCAATCTCTTGCAAGCCTCGTGTTGTTTCTTACACAATTTGGAAAAACAAGGAGTATGTTTCCCAAATCACTTGAAATCCAGGAAAACGCACACTACATCACTCTTGCTCAAACACGATCTTTCTCCTAATGTGTTGAGAACATTCAAGAAACCCGAAAAGAAGGGTATTTTGATGTGAATTTCAGATGGCTATGTACAAAAGGACATTTCTATTGGTTGCAGAGTGCAAAACCATCATTGACCTCATGTTCTCCATGAAAACCTTACATTTTCAAGTGACCTGAGGTAGGACTTTCACAGAAAGATGTGTTTGCGTGTCTGTGGTTTAAGGAGCTCTAAGTAGTGCATTCAGTGCTGGAGAGTAACACACCTGACAGAAGTTACACAGCGTTTTGAGAGCACCAACATGCTTCAAACTGGAACTGCTACAAGGTGTGTGTAGCATGCAGAAAGAAGGCTTGTCATGTCAAAGAAAGAAGTGGAAACCAAAATCCAGGTAGTGAAACGAGCACACCAGTATGGGAGATGTGCATGTGGACAGTTTCAAGCAGCAGCTCTTTGTGGACACTTGGAGACAGCGCTGTGAAAAAATTTCAAACGAAGCGGGATTTGGCCAAAGATGAAAGACCTTCCAATACCAACCCTAAAGAACTTAGCCAAACGATGAATGTTGCAACAAGCTCCTGCAGGAAAGGTGCTTCTATGAGACAACCCCCGAGCAGGTAGCTACATTCTGCACAGTACAAAATGCAAATGAATTCCAGGCTGAAAACTCACTCCAGAAGGATGAAATGCATGTGTTTCTCTCTGAAAGAACACTCTGCAACTAGGCTTTTGCTTGCTCCTTCAAAGTCTTTGAAGAAACATGTGTTTTCACTGCTGGAATACGTTTTGGGATGCATTGTTCCAATCTCTTGGAAGCCTCATGTTGTTTCTTACACAATGTGGAAAAACAAGGAGTATGTTTCCCAAATCACTTGAAATCCAGGAAAACGCACACTACATCACTCTTGCTCAAACACGATCTTTCTCCTAATGTGTTGAGAACATTCAAGAAACCAGAAAAGAAGGGTATTTTGATGTGAATTTCAGATGGCTATGTACAAAAGGACATTTCTATTGGTTGCAGAGTGCAAAACCATGACTGACCTCATGTTCTCCATGAAAACCTTAATTTCCAAGTGACCTGAGGTAGGACTTTCACAGAAAGATGTGTTTGCGTGTCTGTGGTTTAAGGAGCTCTAAGTAGTGTATTCAGTGCTGGAGAGTAACACACCCGACAGAAGTCACACAGCGTTTTGAGAGCACCAACTTGTTTCAAGCTGAAACTGCTACAAGGTGTGTGTAGCATGCAGAAAGAAGGCTTGTCATTTCAAAGAAAGAAGTGGAAACCAAAATCCAGGTAGTGAAACGAGCACACCAGTATGGGAGATGTGCATGTGGACAGTTTCAAGCAGCAGCTCTTTGTGGACACTTGGAGACAGCGCTGTGAAACAATTTCGTACGAAGCGGGATTTGGCCAAAGTTGAAAGACCTTCCAAAACCAACCCTAAAGAACTTAGCCAAACAATGAATGTTGCAACAAACTCCTGCAGGAAAGGTGCTTCTATGAGACAACCCCCGAGCAGGTAGCTACATTCTGCACAGTACAAAATGCAAATGAATTCCAGGCTGAAAACTCACTCCAGAAGGATGAAATGCATGTGTTTCTCTCTGAAAGAACACTCTGCCACTAGGCTTTTGCTTGCTCCTTCAAAGTCTTTGTAGAAACATGTGTTTTCACTGCTGGAATACGTTTTGGGATGCATTGTTTCAATCTCTTGCAAGCCTCATGTTGTTTCTTACACAATGTGGAAAAACAAGGAGTATGTTTCCTAAATCACTTGAAATCCAGGAAAACGCACACTACAGCACTCTTGCTCAAACACGATCTTTCTCCTAATGTGTTGAGAACATTCAAGAAACCAGAAAACAAGGGTATTTTGATGTGAATTTCAGATGGCTATGTACAAAAGGACATTTCTATTGGTTGCAGAGTGCAAAACCATGATTGACCTCATGTTCTCCATGAAAACCTTACATTTCCAAGTGACCTGAGGTAGGACTTTCACAGAAAGATGTGTTTGCGTGTCTGTGGTGAAACGAGCTCGAAGTAGTGTATTCAGTGCTGGAGAGTAACACACCCTACAGAAGTTACACAGCGTTTTGAGAGCACCAACATGCTTCAAACTGAAACTGCTACAAGGTGTGTGTAGCATGCAGAAAAAAGGCTTGTCATGTCAAAGAAAGAAGTGGAAACCAAAATCCAGGTAGTGAAACGAGCACACCAGTATGGGAGATGTGCATGTGGACAGTTTCAAGCAGCAGCTCTTTGTGGACACTTGGAGACAGCGCTGTGAAAAAATTTCGTACGAAGCGGGATTTGGCGAAAGTTGAAAGACCTTCCAAAACCAACCCTAAAGAACATAGCCAAACAATGAATGTGGCAACAAGCTCCTGCAGGAAAGGTGCTTCTATGAGACAACCCCCGAGCAGGTAGCTACATTCTGCACAGTACAAAATGCAAATGAATTCCAGGCTGAAAACTCACTCCAGAAGGATGAAATGCATGTGTTTCTCTCTGAAAGAACACTCTGCCACTAGGCTTTTGCTTGCTCCTTCAAAGTCTTTGTAGAAACATGTGTTTTCACTGCTGGAATACGTTTCGGGATGCATTGTTTCAATCTCTTGCAAGCCTCATGTTGTTTCTTATACAATGTGGAAAAACAAGGAGTATGTTTCCCAAATCACTTGAAATCCAGGAAAACGCACACTACATCACTCTTGCTCAAACACGATCTTTCTCCTAATGTGTTGAGAACATTCAAGAAACCAGAAAAGAAGGGTATTTTGATGTGAATTTCAGAAGGCTATGGACAAAAGGACATTTCTATTGGTTGCAGAGTGCAAAACCATGATTGACCTCATGTTCTCCATGAAAACCTTACATTTCCAAGTGACCAGAAGTAGGACTTTCACAAAAAGATATGTTTGTCTGTCTGTGGTTTAAGGAGCTCTAAGTAGTGTATTCAGTGCTGGAGAGTAACACTCCCTAAAGAAGTAACACAGCGTTTTGAGAGCACTAACATGCTTGAAGCTGAAACTGCTACAAGGTGTGTGTAGCATGCAGAAAGAAGGCTTGTCATTTCAAAGAAAGAAGTGGAAACCAAAATCCAGGTAGTGAAACGAGCACACCAGTACGGGAGATGTGCATGTGGACAGTTTCAAGCAGCAGCTCTTTGTGGACACTTGGAGACAGCGCTGTGAAAAAATTTCGTACGAAGCGGGATTTGGCGAAAGTTGAAAGACCTTCCAAAACCAACCCTAAAGAACATAGCCAAACAATGAATGTTGCAACAAGCTCCTGCAGGAAAGGTGCTTCTATGAGACAACCCCCGAGCAGGTAGCTACATTCTGCACAGTACAAAATGCAAATGAATTCCAGGCTGAAAACTCACTCCAGAAGGGTGAAATGCATGTGTTTCTCTCTGAAAGAACACTCTGCCACTAGGCTTTTGTGTGCTCCTTCAAAGTCTTTGTAGAAACGTGTTTTCACTCCTGGAATATGTTTTGGGATGCATTGTTTCAATCTCTTGCAAGCCTCGTGTTGTTTCTTACACAATTTGGAAAAACAAGGAGTATGTTTCCCAAATCACTTGAAATCCAGGAAAACGCACACTACATCACTCTTGCTCAAACACGATCTTTCTCCTAATGTGTTGAGAACATTCAAGAAACCCGAAAAGAAGGGTATTTTGATGTGAATTTCAGATGGCTATGTACAAAAGGACATTTCTATTGGTTGCAGAGTGCAAAACCATCATTGACCTCATGTTCTCCATGAAAACCTTAATTTCCAAGTGACCTGAGGTAGGACTTTCACAGAAAGATGTGTTTGCGTGTCTGTGGTTTAAGGAGCTCTAAGTAGTGTATTCAGTGCTGGAGAGTAACACACCCTACAGAAGTTACACAGCGTTTTGAGAGCACCAACAAGCTTCAAGCCGAAACTGCTACAAGGTGTGTGTAGCATGCAGGAAGAAGGCTTGTCATTTCAAAGAAAGAAGTGTAATCCAACATGCAGGTAGTGAAACGAGCATACCAGTATGGGAGATATGCATGTGGACAGTTTCAAGCAGCAGCTCTTTGTGGACACTTGGAGACAGCGCTGTGAAAAAATTTCAAAGGAAGCGGGATTTGGCCAAAGTTGAAAGACCTTCCAAAATCAACCCTAAAGAACATAGCCAAACAATGAATGTTGCAACAAGCTCCTGCAGGAAAGGTGCTTCTATGAGACAACCCCCGAGCAGGTAGCTACATTCTGCACAGTACAAAATGCAAATGAATTCCAGGCTGAAAACTCACTCCAGAAGGATGAAATGCATGTGTTTCTCTCTGAAAGAACACTCTGCCACTAGGCTTTTGCTTGCTCCTTCAAAGTCTTTGTAGAAACATGTGTTTTCACTGCTGGAATACGTTTTGGGATGCATTGTTTCAATCTCTTGCAAGCCTCATGTTGTTTCTTACACAATGTGGAAAAACAAGGAGTATGTTTCCCAAATCACTTGAAATCCAGGAAAACGCACACTACAGCACTCTTGCTCAAACACGATCTTTCTCCTAATGTGTTGAGAACATTCAAGAAACCAGAAAACAAGGGTATTTTGATGTGAATTTCAGATGGCTATGTACAAAAGGACATTTCTATTGGTTGCAGAGTGCAAAACCATGATTGACCTCATGTTCTCCATGAAAACCTTACATTTCCAAGTGACCTGAGGTAGGACTTTCACAGAAAGATGTGTTTGCGTGTCTGTGGTGAAACGAGCTCGAAGTAGTGTATTCAGTGCTGGAGAGTAACACACCCTACAGAAGTTACACAGCGTTTTGAGAGCACCAACATGCTTCAAACTGAAACTGCTACAAGGTGTGTGTAGCATGCAGAAAGAAGGCTTGTCATGTCAAAGAAAGAAGTGGAAACCAAAATCCAGGTAGTGAAACGAGCACACCAGTATGGGAGCTGTGCATGTGGAGAGTTTCAAGCAGCAGCTCTTTGTGGACACTTGGAGACAGCGCTGTGAAACAATTTCGTACGAAGCGGGATTTGCCCAAAGTTGAAAGACCTTCCAAAACCAACCCTAAAGAACTTAGCCAAACAATGAATGTTGCAACAAGCTCCTGCAGGAAAGGTGCTTGTATGAGACAACCCCCGAGCAGGTAGCTACATTCTGCACAGTACAAAATGCAAATGAATTCCAGGCTGAAAACTCACTCCAGAAGGATGAAATGCATGTGTTTCTCTCTGAAAGAACACTCTGCCACTAGGCTTTTGCTTGCTCCTTCAAAGTCTTTGTAGAAACATGTGTTTTCACGGCTGGAATACGTTTTGGGATGCATTGTTTCAATCTCTTGCAAGCCTCATGTTGTTTCTTACACAATGTGGAAAAACAAGGAGTATGTTTCCCAAATCACTTGAAATCCAGGAAAACGCACACTACATCACTCTTGCTCAAACACGATCTTTCTCCTAATGTGTTGAGAACATTCAAGAAACCAGAAAACAAGGGTATTTTGATGTGAATTTCAGATGGCTATGTACAAAAGGACATTTCTATTGGTTGCAGAGTGCAAAACCATGATTGACCTCATGTTCTCCATGAAAACCTTAATTTCCAAGTGACCTGAGGTAGGACGTTCACAGAAAGATGTGTTTGCGTGTCTGTGGTTTAAGGAGCTCTAAGTAGTGTATTCAGTGCTGGAGAGTAACACACCCGACAGAAGTTACACAGCGTTTTGAGAGCACCAACTTGCTTCAAGCTGAAACTGCTACAAGGTGTGTGTAGCATGCAGAAAGAAGGCTTGTCATTTCAAAGAAAGAAGTGGAAACCAAAATCCAGGTAGTGAAACGAGCACACCAGTATGGGAGATGTGCATGTGGACAGTTTCAATCAGCAGCTCTTTGTGGACACTTGGAGACAGCGCTGTGAAACAATTTCGTACGAAGCGGGATTTGGCCAAAGTTGAAAGACCTTCCAAAACCAACCCTAAAGAACTTAGCCAAACAATGAATGTTGCAACAAACTCCTGCAGGAAAGGTGCTTCTATGAGACAACCCCCGAGCAGGTAGCTACATTCTGCACAGTACAAAATGCAAATGAATTCCAGGCTGAAAACTCACTCCAGAAGGATGAAATGCATGTGTTTCTCTCTGAAAGGACACTCTGCCACTAGGCTTTTGCTTGCTCCTTCAAAGTCTTTGTAGAAACATGTGTTTTCACTGCTGGAATACGTTTTGGGATGCATTGTTTCAATCTCTTGCAAGCCTCATGTTGTTTCTTACACAATGTGGAAAAACAAGGAGTATGTTTCCCAAATCACTTGAAATCCAGGAAAACGCACACTACATCACTCTTGCTCAAACACGATCTTTCTCCTAATGTGTTGAGAACATTCAAGAAACCAGAAAAGAAGGGTATTTTGATGTGAATTTCAGAAGGCTATGGACAAAAGGACATTTCTATTGGTTGCAGAGTGCAAAACCATGATTGACCTCATGTTCTCCATGAAAACCTTACATTTCCAAGTGACCAGAAGTAGGACTTTCACAAAAAGATATGTTTGTCTGTCTGTGGTTTAAGGAGCTCTAAGTAGTGTATTCAGTGCTGGAGAGTAACACTCCCTAAAGAAGTAACACAGCGTTTTGAGAGCACTAACATGCTTGAAGCTGAAACTGCTACAAGGTGTGTGTAGCATGCAGAAAGAAGGCTTGTCATTTCAAAGAAAGAAGTGGAAACCAAAATCCAGGTAGTGAAACGAGCACACCAGTACGGGAGATGTGCATGTGGACAGTTTCAAGCAGCAGCTCTTTGTGGACACTTGGAGACAGCGCTGTGAAAAAATTTCGTACGAAGCGGGATTTGGCGAAAGTTGAAAGACCTTCCAAAACCAACCCTAAAGAACATAGCCAAACAATGAATGTTGCAACAAGCTCCTGCAGGAAAGGTGCTTCTATGAGACAACCCCCGAGCAGGTAGCTACATTCTGCACAGTACAAAATGCAAATGAATTCCAGGCTGAAAACTCACTCCAGAAGGGTGAAATGCATGTGTTTCTCTCTGAAAGAACACTCTGCCACTAGGCTTTTGTGTGCTCCTTCAAAGTCTTTGTAGAAACGTGTTTTCACTCCTGGAATATGTTTTGGGATGCATTGTTTCAATCTCTTGCAAGCCTCGTGTTGTTTCTTACACAATTTGGAAAAACAAGGAGTATGTTTCCCAAATCACTTGAAATCCAGGAAAACGCACACTACATCACTCTTGCTCAAACACGATCTTTCTCCTAATGTGTTGAGAACATTCAAGAAACCCGAAAAGAAGGGTATTTTGATGTGAATTTCAGATGGCTATGTACAAAAGGACATTTCTATTGGTTGCAGAGTGCAAAACCATCATTGACCTCATGTTCTCCATGAAAACCTTACATTTTCAAGTGACCTGAGGTAGGACTTTCACAGAAAGATGTGTTTGCGTGTCTGTGGTTTAAGGACCTCTAAGTAGTGCATTCAGTGCTGGAGAGTAACACACCTGACAGAAGTTACACAGCGTTTTGAGAGCACCAACATGCTTCAAACTGGAACTGCTACAAGGTGTGTGTAGCATGCAGAAAGAAGGCTTGTCATGTCAAAGAAAGAAGTGGAAACCAAAATCCAGGTAGTGAAACGAGCACACCAGTATGGGAGATGTGCATGTGGACAGTTTCAAGCAGCAGCTCTTTGTGGACACTTGGAGACAGCGCTGTGAAAAAATTTCAAACGAAGCGGGATTTGGCCAAAGATGAAAGACCTTCCAATACCAACCCTAAAGAACTTAGCCAAACGATGAATGTTGCAACAAGCTCCTGCAGGAAAGGTGCTTCTATGAGACAACCCCCGAGCAGGTAGCTACATTCTGCACAGTGCAAAATGCAAATGAATTCCAGGCTGAAAACTCACTCCAGAAGGATGAAATGCATGTGTTTCTCTCTGAAAGAACACTCTGCAACTAGGGTTTTGCTTGCTCCTTCAAAGTCTTTGTAGAAACATGTGTTTTCACTGCTGGAATACGTTTCGGGATGCATTGTTTCAATCTCTTGGAAGCCTCATGTTGTTTCTTACACAATGTGGAAAAACAAGGAGTATGTTTCCCAAATCACTTGAAATCCAGGAAAACGCACACTACATCACTCTTGCTCAAACACGATCTTTCTCCTAATGTGTTGAGAACATTCAAGAAACCAGAAAAGAAGGGTATTTTGATGTGAATTTCAGATGGCTATGTACAAAAGGACATTTCTATTGGTTGCAGAGTGCAAAACCATGACTGACCTCATGTTCTCCATGAAAACCTTAATTTCCAAGTGACCTGAGGTAGGACTTTCACAGAAAGATGTGTTTGCGTGTCTGTGGTTTAAGGAGCTCTAAGTAGTGTATTCAGTGCTGGAGAGTAACACACCCTACAGAAGTTACACAGCGTTTTGAGAGCACCAACATGCTTCAAGCCGAAACTGCTACAAGGTGTGTGTAGCATGCAGGAAGAAGGCTTGTCATTTCAAAGAAAGAAGTGTAATCCAACATCCAGGTAGTGAAACGAGCATACCAGTATGGGAGATATGCATGTGGACAGTTTCAAGCAGCAGCTCTTTGTGGACACTTGGAGACAGCGCTGTGAAAAAATTTCAAAGGAAGCGGGATTTGGCCAAAGTTGAAAGACCTTCCAAAATCAACCCTAAAGAACATAGCCAAACAATGAATGTTGCAACAAGCTCCTGCAGGAAAGGTGCTTCTATGAGACAACCCCCGAGCAGGTAGCTACATTCTGCACAGTACAAAATGCAAATGAATTCCAGGCTGAAAACTCACTCCAGAAGGATGAAATGCATGTGTTTCTCTCTGAAAGAACACTCTGCCACTAGGCTTTTGCTTGCTCCTTCAAAGTCTTTGTAGAAACATGTGTTTTCACTGCTGGAATACGTTTTGGGATGCATTGTTTCAATCTCTTGCAAGCCTCATGTTGTTTCTTACACAATGTGGAAAAACAAGGAGTATGTTTCCCAAATCACTTGAAATCCAGGAAAACGCACACTACAGCACTCTTGCTCAAACACGATCTTTCTCCTAATGTGTTGAGAACATTCAAGAAACCAGAAAACAAGGGTATTTTGATGTGAATTTCAGATGGCTATGTACAAAAGGACATTTCTATTGGTTGCAGAGTGCAAAACCATGATTGACCTCATGTTCTCCATGAAAACCTTACATTTCCAAGTGACCTGAGGTAGGACTTTCACAGAAAGATGTGTTTGCGTGTCTGTGGTGAAACGAGCTCTAAGTAGTGTATTCAGTGCTGGAGAGTAACACACCCTACAGTAGTTACACAGCGTTTTGAGAGCACCAACATGCTTCAAACTGAAACTGCTACAAGGTGTGTGTAGCATGCAGAAAGAAGGCTTGTCATGTCAAAGAAAGAAGTGGAAACCAAAATCCAGGTAGTGAAACGAGCACACCAGTATGGGAGCTGTGCATGTGGAGAGTTTCAAGCAGCAGATCTTTGTGGACACTTGGAGACAGCGCTGTGAAACAATTTCGTACGAAGCGGGATTTGGCCAAAGTTGAAAGACCTTCCAAAACCAACCCTAAAGAACTTAGCCAAACAATGAATGTTGCAACAAACTCCTGCAGGAAAGGTGCTTCTATGAGACAACCCCCGAGCAGGTAGCTACATTCTGCACAGTACAAAATGCAAATGAATTCCAGGCTGAAAACTCACTCCAGAAGGATGAAATGCATGTGTTTCTCTCTGAAAGGACACTCTGCCACTAGGCTTTTGCTTGCTCCTTCAAAGTCTTTGTAGAAACATGTGTTTTCACTGCTGGAATACGTTTTGGGATGCATTGTTTCAATCTCTTGCAAGCCTCATGTTGTTTCTTACACAATGTGGAAAAACAAGGAGTATGTTTCCCAAATCACTTGAAATCCAGGAAAACGCACACTACATCACTCTTGCTCAAACACGATCTTTCTCCTAATGTGTTGAGAACATTCAAGAAACCAGAAAACAAGGGTATTTTGATGTGAATTTCAGATGGCTATGTACAAAAGGACATTTCTATTGGTTGCAGAGTGCAAAACCATGATTGACCTCATGTTCTCCATGAAAACCTTAATTTCCAAGTGACCTGAGGTAGGACTTTCACAGAAAGATGTGTTTGCGTGTCTGTGGTTTAAGGAGCTCTAAGTAGTGTATTCAGTGCTGGAGAGTAACACACCCTACAGAAGTTACACAGCGTTTTGAGAGCACCAACATGCTTCAAGCCGAAACTGCTACAAGGTGTGTGTAGCATGCAGGAAGAAGGCTTGTCATTTCAAAGAAAGAAGTGTAATCCAACATCCAGGTACTGAAACGAGCACACCAGTATGGGAGATGTGCATGTGGACAGTTTCAAGCAGCAGCTCTTTGTGGCCACTTGGAGACAGCGCTGTGAAAAAATTTCGTACGAAGCGGGATTTGGCCAAAGTTGAAAGACCTTCCAAAACCAACCCTAAAGAACATAGCCAAACGATGAATGTTGCAACAAGCTCCTGCAGGAAAGGTGCTTCTATGAGACAACCCCCGAGCAGGTAGCTACATTCTGCACAGTACAAAATGCAAATGAATTCCAGGCTGAAAACTCACTCCAGAAGGATGAAATGCATGTGTTTCTCTCTGAAAGAACACTCTGCCACTAGGCTTTTGCTTGCTCCTTCAAAGTCTTTGTAGAAACATGTGTTTTCACTGCTGGAATACGTTTTGGGATGCATTGTTTCAATCACTTGCAAGCCTCATGTTGTTTCTTACACAATGTGGAAAAACAAGGAGTATGTTTCCCAAATCACTTGAAATCCAGGAAAACGCACACTACATCACTCTTGCTCAAACACGATCTTTCTCCTAATGTGTTGAGAACATTCAAGAAACCAGAAAACAAGGGTATTTTGATGTGAATTTCAGATGGCTATGTACAAAAGGACATTTCTATTGGTTGCAGAGTGCAAAACCATGATTGACCTCATGTTCTCCATGAAAACCTTAATTTCCAAGTGACCTGAGGTAGGACTTTCACAGAAAGATGTGTTTGCGTGTCTGTGGTTTAAGGAGCTCTAAGTAGTGTATTCAGTGCTGGAGAGTAACACACCCGACAGAAGTTACACAGCGTTTTGAGAGCACCAACTTGCTTCAAGCTGAAACTGCTACAAGGTGTGTGTAGCATGCAGAAAGAAGGCTTGTCATTTCAAAGAAAGAAGTGGAAACCAAAATCCAGGTAGTGAAACGAGCACACCAGTATGGGAGATGTGCATGTGGACAGTTTCAATCAGCAGATCTTTGTGGACACTTGGAGACAGCGCTGTGAAACAATTTCGTACGAAGCGGGATTTGGCCAAAGTTGAAAGACCTTCCAAAACCAACCCTAAAGAACTTAGCCAAACAATGAATGTTGCAACAAACTCCTGCAGGAAAGGTGCTTCTATGAGACAACCCCCGAGCAGGTAGCTACATTCTGCACAGTACAAAATGCAAATGAATTCCAGGCTGAAAACTCACTCCAGAAGGATGAAATGCATGTGTTTCTCTCTGAAAGGACACTCTGCCACTAGGCTTTTGCTTGCTCCTTCAAAGTCTTTGTAGAAACATGTGTTTTCACTGCTGGAATACGTTTTGGGATGCATTGTTTCAATCTCTTGCAAGCCTCATGTTGTTTCTTACACAATGTGGAAAAACAAGGAGTATGTTTCCCAAATCACTTGAAATCCAGGAAAACGCACACTACATCACTCTTGCTCAAACACGATCTTTCTCCTAATGTGTTGAGAACATTCAAGAAACCAGAAAACAAGGGTATTTTGATGTGAATTTCAGATGGCTATGTACAAAAGGACATTTCTATTGGTTGCAGAGTGCAAAACCATGATTGACCTCATGTTCTCCATGAAAACCTTAATTTCCAAGTGACCTGAGGTAGGACTTTCACAGAAAGATGTGTTTGCGTGTCTGTGGTTTAAGGAGCTCTAAGTAGTGTATTCAGTGCTGGAGAGTAACACACCCTACAGAAGTTACACAGCGTTTTGAGAGCACCAACATGCTTCAAGCCGAAACTGCTACAAGGTGTGTGTAGCATGCAGGAAGAAGGCTTGTCATTTCAAAGAAAGAAGTGTAATCCAACATGCAGGTAGTGAAACGAGCATACCAGTATGGGAGATGTGCATGTGGACAGGTTCAAGCAGCAGCTCTTTGTGGACACTTGGAGACAGCGCTGTGAAAAAATTTCAAAGGAAGCGGGATTTGGCCAAAGTTGAAAGACCTTCCAAAATCAACCCTAAAGAACATAGCCAAACGATGAATGTTGCAACAAGCTCCTGCAGGAAAGGTGCTTCTATGAGACAACCCCCGAGCAGGTAGCTACATTCTGCACAGTACAAAATGCAAATGAATTCCAGGCTGAAAACTCACTCCAGAAGGATGAAATGCATGTGTTTCTCTCTGAAAGAACACTCTGCCACTAGGCTTTTGCTTGCTCCTTCAAAGTCTTTGTAGAAACATGTGTTTTCACTGCTGGAATACGTTTGGGGATGCATTGTTTCAATCTCTTGCAAGCCTCATGTTGTTTCTTACACAATGTGGAAAAACAAGGAGTATGTTTCCCAAATCACTTGAAATCCAGGAAAACGCACACTACAGCACTCTTGCTCAAACACGATCTTTCTCCTAATGTGTTGAGAACATTCAAGAAACCAGAAAACAAGGGTATTTTGATGTGAATTTCAGATGGCTATGTACAAAAGGACATTTCTATTGGTTGCAGAGTGCAAAACCATGATTGACCTCATGTTCTCCATGAAAACCTTAATTTCCAAGTGACCTGAGGTAGGACTTTCACAGAAAGATGTGTTTGCGTGTCTGTGGTGAAACGAGCTCGAAGTAGTGTATTCAGTGCTGGAGAGTAACACACCCTACAGAAGTTACACAGCGTTTTGAGAGCACCAACATGCTTCAAACTGAAACTGCTACAAGGTGTGTGTAGCATGCAGAAAGAAGGCTTGTCATGTCAAAGAAAGAAGTGGAAACCAAAATCCAGGTAGTGAAACGAGCACACCAGTATGGGAGATGTGCATGTGGACAGTTTCAAGCAGCAGCTCTTTGTGGACACTTGGAGACAGCGCTGTGAAAAATTTCAAACGAAGCGGGATTTGGCCAAAGATGAAAGACCTTCCAATACCAACCCTAAAGAACTTAGCCAAACGATGAATGTTGCAACAAGCTCCTGCAGGAAAGGTGCTTCTATGAGACAACCCCCGAGCAGGTAGCTACATTCTGCACAGTACAAAATGCAAATGAATTCCAGGCTGAAAACTCACTCCAGAAGGATGAAATGCATGTGTTTCTCTCTGAAAGAACACTCTGCCACTAGGCTTTTGCTTGCTCCTTCAAAGTTTTTGTAGAAACATGTGTTTTCACTGCTGGAATACGTTTTGGGATGCATTGTTTCAATCTCTTGCAAGCCTCATGTTGTTTCTTACACAATGTGGAAAAACAAGGAGTATGTTTCCCAAATCACTTGAAATCCAGGAAAACGCACACTACATCACTCTTGCTCAAACACGATCTTTCTCCTAATGTGTTGAGAACATTCAAGAAACCAGAAAAGAAGGGTATTTTGATGTAAATTTCAGATGGCTATGTACAAAAGGACATTTCTATTGGTTGCAGAGTGCAAAACCATGACTGACCTCATGTTCTCCATGAAAACCTTAATTTCCAAGTGACCTGAGGTAGGACTTTCACAGAAAGATGTGTTTGCGTGTCTGTGGTTTAAGGAGCTCTAAGTAGTGTATTCAGTGCTGGAGAGTAACACACCCGACAGAAGTTACACAGCGTTTTGAGAGCACCAACATGCTTCAAGCTGAAACTGCTTCAAGGTGTGTGTAGCATGCAGAAAGAAGGCTTGTCATTTGAAAGAAAGAAGTGGAAACCAAAATCCAGGTAGTGAAACGAGCACACCAGTATGGGAGATGTGCATGTGGACAGTTTCAAGCAGCAGCTCTTTGTGGACACTTGGAAACGGCGCTGTGAAACAATTTCGTACGAAGCGGGATTTGGCCAAAGTTGAAAGACCTTCCAAAACCAACCCTAAAAAACATAGCCAAACAATGAATGTTGCAACAAGCTCCTGCAGGAAAGGTGCTTGTATGAGACCACACCTGAGCAGGTAGCTACATTCTGCACAGTACAAAATGCAAATGAATTCCAGGCTGAAAACTCACTCCAGAAGGATGAAATGCATGTGTTTCTCTCTGAAAGGACACTCTGCCACTAGGCTTTTGCTTGCTCCTTCAAAGTCTTTGTAGAAACATGTGTTTTCACTGCTGGAATACGTTTGGGGATGCATTGTTTCAATCTCTTGCAAGCCTCATGTTGTTTCTTACACAATGTGGAAAAACAAGGAGTATGTTTCCCAAATCACTTGAAATCCAGGAAAACGCACACTACATCACTCTTGCTCAAACACGATCTTTCTCCTAATGTGTTGAGAACATTCAAGAAACCAGAAAACAAGGGTATTTTGATGTGAATTTCAGATGGCTATGTACAAAAGGACATTTCTATTGGTTGCAGAGTGCAAAACCATGATTGACCTCATGTTCTCCATGAAAACCTTAATTTCCAAGTGACCTGAGGTAGGACTTTCACAGAAAGATGTGTTTGCGTGTCTGTGGTTTAAGGAGCTCTAAGTAGTGTATTCAGTGCTGGAGAGTAACACACCCTACAGAAGTTACACAGCGTTTTGAGAGCACCAACATGCTTCAAGCCGAAACTGCTACAAGGTGTGTGTAGCATGCAGGAAGAAGGCTTGTCATTTCAAAGAAAGAAGTGTAATCCAACATGCAGGTAGTGAAACGAGCATACCAGTATGGGAGATATGCATGTGGACAGTTTCAAGCAGCAGCTCTTTGTGGACACTTGGAGACAGCGCTGTGAAAAAATTTCAAAGGAAGCGGGATTTGGCCAAAGTTGAAAGACCTTCCAAAATCAACCCTAAAGAACATAGCCAAACAATGAATGTTGCAACAAGCTCCTGCAGGAAAGGTGCTTCTATGAGACAACCCCCGAGCAGGTAGCTACATTCTGCACAGTACAAAATGCAAATGAATTCCAGGCTGAAAACTCACTCCAGAAGGATGAAATGCATGTGTTTCTCTCTGAAAGAACACTCTGCCACTAGGCTTTTGCTTGCTCCTTCAAAGTCTTTGTAGAAACATGTGTTTTCACTGCTGGAATACGTTTTGGGATGCATTGTTTCAATCTCTTGCAAGCCTCATGTTGTTTCTTACACAATGTGGAAAAACAAGGAGTATGTTTCCCAAATCACTTGAAATCCAGGAAAACGCACACTACAGCACTCTTGCTCAAACACGATCTTTCTCCTAATGTGTTGAGAACATTCAAGAAACCAGAAAACAAGGGTATTTTGATGTGAATTTCAGATGGCTATGTACAAAAGGACATTTCTATTGGTTGCAGAGTGCAAAACCATGATTGACCTCATGTTCTCCATGAAAACCTTACATTTCCAAGTGACCTGAGGTAGGACTTTCACAGAAAGATGTGTTTGCGTGTCTGTGGTGAAACGAGCTCGAAGTAGTGTATTCAGTGCTGGAGAGTAACACACCCTACAGAAGTTACACAGCGTTTTGAGAGCACCAACATGCTTCAAACTGAAACTGCTACAAGGTGTGTGTAGCATGCAGAAAGAAGGCTTGTCATGTCAAAGAAAGAAGTGGAAACCAAAATCCAGGTAGTGAAACGAGCACACCAGTATGGGAGATGTGCATGTGGACAGTTTCAAGCAGCAGCTCTTTGTGGACACTTGGAGACAGCGCTGTGAAAAAATTTCGTACGAAGCGGGATTTGGCCAAAGTTGAAAGACCTTCCAAAACCAACCCTAAAGAACATAGCCAAACAATGAATGTGGCAACAAGCTCCTGCAGGAAAGGTGCTTGTATGAGACAACCCCCGAGCAGGTAGCTACATTCTGCACAGTACAAAATGCAAATGAATTCCAGGCTGAAAACTCACTCCAGAAGGATGAAATGCATGTGTTTCTCTCTGAAAGAACACTCTGCCACTAGGCTTTTGCTTGCTCCTTCAAAGTCTTTGTAGAAACATGTGTTTTCACTGCTGGAATACGTTTCGGGATGCATTGTTTCAATCTCTGGCAAGCCTCATGTTGTTTCTTATACAATGTGGAAAAACAAGGAGTATGTTTCCCAAATCACTTGAAATCCAGGAAAACGCACACTACATCACTCTTGCTCAAACACGATCTTTCTCCTAATGTGTTGAGAACATTCAAGAAACCAGAAAAGAAGGGTATTTTGATGTGAATTTCAGAAGGCTATGGACAAAAGGACATTTCTATTGGTTGCAGAGTGCAAAACCATGATTGACCTCATGTTCTCCATGAAAACCTTACATTTCCAAGTGACCAGAAGTAGGACTTTCACAAAAAGATATGTTTGTCTGTCTGTGGTTTAAGGAGCTCTAAGTAGTGTATTCAGTGCTGGAGAGTAACACTCCCTAAAGAAGTAACACAGCGTTTTGAGAGCACTAACATGCTTGAAGCTGAAACTGCTACAAGGTGTGTGTAGCATGCAGAAAGAAGGCTTGTCATTTCAAAGAAAGAAGTGGAAACCAAAATCCAGGTAGTGAAACGAGCACACCAGTATGGGAGATGTGCATGTGGACAGTTTCAAGCAGCAGCTCTTTGTGGACACTTGGAGACAGCGCTGTGAAAAAATTTCGTACGAAGCGGGATTTGGCGAAAGTTGAAAGACCTTCCAAAACCAACCCTAAAGAACATAGCCAAACAATGAATGTTGCAACAAGCTCCTGCAGGAAAGGTGCTTCTATGAGACAACCCCCGAGCAGGTAGCTACATTCTGCACAGTACAAAATGCAAATGAATTCCAGGCTGAAAACTCACTCCAGAAGGATGAAATGCATGTGTTTCTCTCTGTAAGAACACTCTGCCACTAGGCTTTTGCTTGCTCCTTCAAAGTCTTTGTAGAAACATGTGTTTTCACTGCTGGAATACGTTTTGGGATGCATTGTTTCAATCTCTTGCAAGCCTCATGTTGTTTCTTACACAATGTGGAAAAACAAGGAGTATGTTTCCCAAATCACTTGAAATCCAGGAAAACGCACACTACATCACTCTTGCTCAAACACGATCTTTCTCCTAATGTGTTGAGAACATTCAAGAAACCAGAAAAGAAGGGTATTTTGATGTGAATTTCAGATGGCTATGTACAAAAGGACATTTCTATTGGTTGCAGAGTGCAAAACCATGATTGACCTCATGTTCTCCATGAAAACCTTAATTTCCAAGTGACCTGAGGTAGGACTTTCACTGAAAGATGTGTTTGCGTGTCTGTGGTTTAAGGAGCTCTAAGTAGTGTATTCAGTGCTGGAGAGTAACACACCCGACAGAAGTTACAGAGCGTTTTGAGAGCACCAACATGCTTCAAGCTGAAACTGCTACAAGGTGTGTGTAGCATGCAGAAAGAAGGCTTGTCATTTCAAAGAAAGAAGTGGAAACCAAAATCCAGGTAGTGAAACGAGCACACCAGTATGGGAGATGTGCATGTGGACAGTTTCAAGCAGCAGCTCTTTGTGCACACTTGGAGACAGTGCTGTGAAACAATTTCGTACGAAGCGGGATTTGGCGAAAGTTGAAAGACCTTCCAAATCCAACCCTAAAAAACATAGCCAAACAATGAATGTTGCAACAAGCTCCTGCAGGAAAGGTGCTTGTATGAGACCACCCCTGAGCAGGTACCTACATTCTGCACAGTACAAAATGCAAATGAATTCCAGGCTGAAAACTCACTCCAGAAGGGTGAAATGCATGTGTTTCTCTCTGAAAGAACACTCTGCCACTAGGCTTTTGTGTGCTCCTTCAAAGTCTTTGTAGAAACGTGTTTTCACTGCTGGAATATGTTTTGGGATGCATTGTTTCAATCTCTTGCAAGCCTCGTGTTGTTTCTTACACAATTTGGAAAAACAAGGAGTATGTTTCCCAAATCACTTGAAATCCAGGAAAACGCACACTACATCACTATTGCTCAAACACGATCTTTCTCCTAATGTGTTGAGAACATTCAAGAAACCCGAAAAGAAGGGTATTTTGATGTGAATTTCAGATGGCTATGTACAAAAGGACATTTCTATTGGTTGCAGAGTGCAAAACCATCATTGACCTCATGTTCTCCATGAAAACCTTACATTTTCAAGTGACCTGAGGTAGGACTTTCACAGAAAGATGTGTTTGCGTGTCTGTGGTTTAAGGAGCTCTAAGTAGTGCATTCAGTGCTGGAGAGTAACACACCTGACAGAAGTTACACAGCGTTTTGAGAGCACCAACATGCTTCAAACTGGAACTGCTACAAGGTGTGTGTAGCATGCAGAAAGAAGGCTTGTCATGTCAAAGAAAGAAGTGGAAACCAAAATCCAGGTAGTGAAACGAGCACACCAGTATGGGAGATGTGCATGTGGACAGTTTCAAGCAGCAGCTCTTTGTGGACACTTGGAGACAGCGCTGTGAAAAAATTTCAAACGAAGCGGGATTTGGCCAAAGATGAAAGACCTTCCAATACCAACCCTAAAGAACTTAGCCAAACGATGAATGTTGCAACAAGCTCCTGCAGGAAAGGTGCTTCTATGAGACAACCCCCGAGCAGGTAGCTACATTCTGCACAGTACAAAATGCAAATGAATTCCAGGCTGAAAACTCACTCCAGAAGGATGAAATGCATCTGTTTCTCTCTGAAAGAACACTCTGCAACTAGGCTTTTGCTTGCTCCTTCAAAGTCTTTGTAGAAACATGTGTTTTCACTGCTGGAATACGTTTTGGGATGCATTGTTTCAATCTCTTGGAAGCCTCATGTTGTTTCTTACACAATGTGGAAAAACAAGGAGTATGTTTCCCAAATCACTTGAAATCCAGGAAAACGCACACTACATCACTCTTGCTCAAACACGATCTTTCTCCTAATGTGTTGAGAACATTCAAGAAACCAGAAAAGAAGGGTATTTTGATGTGAATTTCAGATGGCTATGTACAAAAGGACATTTCTATTGGTTGCAGAGTGCAAAACCATGACTGACCTCATGTTCTCCATGAAAACCTTAATTTCCAAGTGACCTGAGGTAGGACTTTCACAGAAAGATGTGTTTGCGTGTCTGTGGTTTAAGGAGCTCTAAGTAGTGTATTCAGTGCTGGAGAGTAACACACCCGACAGAAGTCACACAGCGTTTTGAGAGCACCAACATGCTTCAAGCTGAAACTGCTACAAGGTGTGTGTAGCATGCAGAAAGAAGGCTTGTCATTTGAAAGAAAGAAGTGGAAACCAAAATCCAGGTAGTGAAACGAGCACACCAGTATGGGAGATGTGCATGTGGACAGTTTCAAGCAGCAGCTCTTTGTGGACACTTGGAAACGGCGCTGTGAAACAATTTAGTACGAAGCGGGATTTGGCCAAAGTTGAAAGACCTTCCAAAACCAACCCTAAAAAACATAGCCAAACAATGAATGTTGCAACAAGCTCCTGCAGGAAAGGTGCTTGTATGAGACCACACCTGAGCAGGTAGCTACATTCTGCACAGTACAAAATGCAAATGAATTCCAGGCTGAAAACTCACTCCAGAAGGATGAAATGCATGTGTTTCTCTCTGAAAGGACACTCTGCCACTAGGCTTTTGCTTGCTCCTTCAAAGTCTTTGTAGAAACATGTGTTTTCACTGCTGGAATACGTTTTGGGATGCATTGTTTCAATCTCTTGCAAGCCTCATGTTGTTTCTTACACAATGTGGAAAAACAAGGAGTATGTTTCCCAAATCACTTGAAATCCAGGAAAACGCACACTACATCACTCTTGCTCAAACACGATCTTTCTCCTAATGTGTTGAGAACATTCAAGAAACCAGAAAACAAGGGTATTTTGATGTGAATTTCAGATGGCTATGTACAAAAGGACATTTCTATTGGTTGCAGAGTGCAAAACCATCATTGACCTCATGTTCTCCATGAAAACCTTAATTTCCAAGTGACCTGAGGTAGGACTTTCACAGAAAGATGTGTTTGCGTGTCTGTGGTTTAAGGAGCTCTAAGTAGTGTATTCAGTGCTGGAGAGTAACACACCCTACAGAAGTTACACAGCGTTTTGAGAGCACCAACATGCTTCAAGCCGAAACTGCTACAAGGTGTGTGTAGCATGCAGGAAGAAGGCTTGTCATTTCAAAGAAAGAAGTGTAATCCAACATGCAGGTAGTGAAACGAGCATACCAGTATGGGAGATATGCATGTGGACAGTTTCAAGCAGCAGCTCTTTGTGGACACTTGGAGACAGCGCTGTGAAAAAATTTCAAAGGAAGCGGGATTTGGCCAAAGTTGAAAGACCTTCCAAAATCAACCCTAAAGAACATAGCCAAACAATGAATGTTGCAACAAGCTCCTGCAGGAAAGGTGCTTCTATGAGACAACCCCCGAGCAGGTAGCTACATTCTGCACAGTACAAAATGCAAATGAATTCCAGGCTGAAAACTCACTCCAGAAGGATGAAATGCATGTGTTTCTCTCTGAAAGAACACTCTGCCACTAGGCTTTTGCTTGCTCCTTCAAAGTCTTTGTAGAAACATGTGTTTTCACTGCTGGAATACGTTTTGGGATGCATTGTTTCAATCTCTTGCAAGCCTCATGTTGTTTCTTACACAATGTGGAAAAACAAGGAGTATGTTTCCCAAATCACTTGAAATCCAGGAAAACGCACACTACAGCACTCTTGCTCAAACACGATCTTTCTCCTAATGTGTTGAGAACATTCAAGAAACCAGAAAACAAGGGTATTTTGATGTGAATTTCAGATGGCTATGTACAAAAGGACATTTCTATTGGTTGCAGAGTGCAAAACCATGATTGACCTCATGTTCTCCATGAAAACCTTACATTTCCAAGTGACCTGAGGTAGGACTTTCACAGAAAGATGTGTTTGCGTGTCTGTGGTGAAACGAGCTCGAAGTAGTGTATTCAGTGCTGGAGAGTAACACACCCTACAGAAGTTACACAGCGTTTTGAGAGCACCAACATGCTTCAAACTGAAACTGCTACAAGGTGTGTGTAGCATGCAGAAAGAAGGCTTGTCATGTCAAAGAAAGAAGTGGAAACCAAAATCCAGGTAGTGAAACGAGCACACCAGTATGGGAGATGTGCATGTGGACAGTTTCAAGCAGCAGCTCTTTGTGGACACTTGGAGACAGCGCTGTGAAAAAATTTCGTACGAAGCGGGATTTGGCCAAAGTTGAAAGACCTTCCAAAACCAACCCTAAAGAACATAGCCAAACAATGAATGTGGCAACAAGCTCCTGCAGGAAAGGTGCTTGTATGAGACAACCCCCGAGCAGGTAGCTACATTCTGCACAGTACAAAATGCAAATGAATTCCAGGCTGAAAACTCACTCCAGAAGGATGAAATGCATGTGTTTCTCTCTGAAAGAACACTCTGCCACTAGGCTTTTGCTTGCTCCTTCAAAGTCTTTGTAGAAACATGTGTTTTCACTGCTGGAATACGTTTCGGGATGCATTGTTTCAATCTCTGGCAAGCCTCATGTTGTTTCTTATACAATGTGGAAAAACAAGGAGTATGTTTCCCAAATCACTTGAAATCCAGGAAAACGCACACTACATCACTCTTGCTCAAACACGATCTTTCTCCTAATGTGTTGAGAACATTCAAGAAACCAGAAAAGAAGGGTATTTTGATGTGAATTTCAGATGTCTATGGACAAAAGGACATTTCTATTGGTTGCAGAGTGCAAAACCATGATTGACCTCATGTTCTCCATGAAAACCTTACATTTCCAAGTGACCAGAAGTAGGACTTTCACAAAAAGATATGTTTGTCTGTCTGTGGTTTAAGGAGCTCTAAGTAGTGTATTCAGTGCTGGAGAGTAACACTCCCTAAAGAAGTAACACAGCGTTTTGAGAGCACTAACATGCTTGAAGCTGAAACTGCTACAAGGTGTGTGTAGCATGCAGAAAGAAGGCTTGTCATTTCAAAGAAAGAAGTGGAAACCAAAATCCAGGTAGTGAAACGAGCACACCAGTATGGGAGATGTGCATGTGGACAGTTTCAAGCAGCAGCTCTTTGTGGACACTTGGAGACAGCGCTGTGAAAAAATTTCGTACGAAGCGGGATTTGGCGAAAGTTGAAAGACCTTCCAAAACCAACCCTAAAGAACATAGCCAAACAATGAATGTTGCAACAAGCTCCTGCAGGAAAGGTGCTTCTATGAGACAACCCCCGAGCAGGTAGCTACATTCTGCACAGTACAAAATGCAAATGAATTCCAGGCTGAAAACTCACTCCAGAAGGATGAAATGCATGTGTTTCTCTCTGTAAGAACACTCTGCCACTAGGCTTTTGCTTGCTCCTTCAAAGTCTTTGTAGAAACATGTGTTTTCACTGCTGGAATACGTTTTGGGATGCATTGTTTCAATCTCTTGCAAGCCTCATGTTGTTTCTTACACAATGTGGAAAAACAAGGAGTATGTTTCCCAAATCACTTGAAATCCAGGAAAACGCACACTACATCACTCTTGCTCAAACACGATCTTTCTCCTAATGTGTTGAGAACATTCAAGAAACCAGAAAAGAAGGGTATTTTGATGTGAATTTCAGATGGCTATGTACAAAAGGACATTTCTATTGGTTGCAGAGTGCAAAACCATGATTGACCTCATGTTCTCCATGAAAACCTTAATTTCCAAGTGACCTGAGGTAGGACTTTCACTGAAAGATGTGTTTGCGTGTCTGTGGTTTAAGGAGCTCTAAGTAGTGTATTCAGTGCTGGAGAGTAACACACCTGACAGAAGTTACAGAGCGTTTTGAGAGCACCAACATGCTTCAAGCTGAAACTGCTACAAGGTGTGTGTAGCATGCAGAAAGAAGGCTTGTCATTTGAAAGAAAGAAGTGGAAACCAAAATCCAGGTAGTGAAACGAGCACACCAGTATGGGAGATGTGCATGTGGACAGTTTCAAGCAGCAGCTCTTTGTGGACACTTGGAAACGGCGCTGTGAAACAATTTAGTACGAAGCGGGATTTGGCCAAAGTTGAAAGACCTTCCAAAACCAACCCTAAAAAACATAGCCAAACAATGAATGTTGCAACAAGCTCCTGCAGGAAAGGTGCTTGTATGAGACCACACCTGAGCAGGTAGCTACATTCTGCACAGTACAAAATGCAAATGAATTCCAGGCTGAAAACTCACTCCAGAAGGATGAAATGCATGTGTTTCTCTCTGAAAGGACACTCTGCCACTAGGCTTTTGCTTGCTCCTTCAAAGTCTTTGTAGAAACATGTGTTTTCACTGCTGGAATACGTTTTGGGATGCATTGTTTCAATCTCTTGCAAGCCTCATGTTGTTTCTTACACAATGTGGAAAAACAAGGAGTATGTTTCCCAAATCACTTGAAATCCAGGAAAACGCACACTACATCACTCTTGCTCAAACACGATCTTTCTCCTAATGTGTTGAGAACATTCAAGAAACCAGAAAACAAGGGTATTTTGATGTGAATTTCAGATGGCTATGTACAAAAGGACATTTCTATTGGTTGCAGAGTGCAAAACCATCATTGACCTCATGTTCTCCATGAAAACCTTAATTTCCAAGTGACCTGAGGTAGGACTTTCACAGAAAGATGTGTTTGCGTGTCTGTGGTTTAAGGAGCTCTAAGTAGTGTATTCAGTGCTGGAGAGTAACACACCCTACAGAAGTTACACAGCGTTTTGAGAGCACCAACATGCTTCAAGCCGAAACTGCTACAAGGTGTGTGTAGCATGCAGGAAGAAGGCTTGTCATTTCAAAGAAAGAAGTGTAATCCAACATGCAGGTAGTGAAACGAGCATACCAGTATGGGAGATATGCATGTGGACAGTTTCAAGCAGCAGCTCTTTGTGGACACTTGGAGACAGCGCTGTGAAAAAATTTCAAAGGAAGCGGGATTTGGCCAAAGTTGAAAGACCTTCCAAAATCAACCCTAAAGAACATAGCCAAACAATGAATGTTGCAACAAGCTCCTGCAGGAAAGGTGCTTCTATGAGACAACCCCCGAGCAGGTAGCTACATTCTGCACAGTACAAAATGCAAATGAATTCCAGGCTGAAAACTCACTCCAGAAGGATGAAATGCATGTGTTTCTCTCTGAAAGAACACTCTGCCACTAGGCTTTTGCTTGCTCCTTCAAAGTCTTTGTAGAAACATGTGTTTTCACTGCTGGAATACGTTTTGGGATGCATTGTTTCAATCTCTTGCAAGCCTCATGTTGTTTCTTACACAATGTGGAAAAACAAGGAGTATGTTTCCCAAATCACTTGAAATCCAGGAAAACGCACACTACAGCACTCTTGCTCAAACACGATCTTTCTCCTAATGTGTTGAGAACATTCAAGAAACCAGAAAACAAGGGTATTTTGATGTGAATTTCAGATGGCTATGTACAAAAGGACATTTCTATTGGTTGCAGAGTGCAAAACCATGATTGACCTCATGTTCTCCATGAAAACCTTACATTTCCAAGTGACCTGAGGTAGGACTTTCACAGAAAGATGTGTTTGCGTGTCTGTGGTGAAACGAGCTCGAAGTAGTGTATTCAGTGCTGGAGAGTAACACACCCTACAGAAGTTACACAGCGTTTTGAGAGCACCAACATGCTTCAAACTGAAACTGCTACAAGGTGTGTGTAGCATGCAGAAAGAAGGCTTGTCATGTCAAAGAAAGAAGTGGAAACCAAAATCCAGGTAGTGAAACGAGCACACCAGTATGGGAGATGTGCATGTGGACAGTTTCAAGCAGCAGCTCTTTGTGGACACTTGGAGACAGCGCTGTGAAAAAATTTCGTACGAAGCGGGATTTGGCCAAAGTTGAAAGACCTTCCAAAACCAACCCTAAAGAACATAGCCAAACAATGAATGTGGCAACAAGCTCCTGCAGGAAAGGTGCTTGTATGAGACAACCCCCGAGCAGGTAGCTACATTCTGCACAGTACAAAATGCAAATGAATTCCAGGCTGAAAACTCACTCCAGAAGGATGAAATGCATGTGTTTCTCTCTGAAAGAACACTCTGCCACTAGGCTTTTGCTTGCTCCTTCAAAGTCTTTGTAGAAACATGTGTTTTCACTGCTGGAATACGTTTCGGGATGCATTGTTTCAATCTCTGGCAAGCCTCATGTTGTTTCTTATACAATGTGGAAAAACAAGGAGTATGTTTCCCAAATCACTTGAAATCCAGGAAAACGCACACTACATCACTCTTGCTCAAACACGATCTTTCTCCTAATGTGTTGAGAACATTCAAGAAACCAGAAAAGAAGGGTATTTTGATGTGAATTTCAGAAGGCTATGGACAAAAGGACATTTCTATTGGTTGCAGAGTGCAAAACCATGATTGACCTCATGTTCTCCATGAAAACCTTACATTTCCAAGTGACCAGAAGTAGGACTTTCACAAAAAGATATGTTTGTCTGTCTGTGGTTTAAGGAGCTCTAAGTAGTGTATTCAGTGCTGGAGAGTAACACTCCCTAAAGAAGTAACACAGCGTTTTGAGAGCACTAACATGCTTGAAGCTGAAACTGCTACAAGGTGTGTGTAGCATGCAGAAAGAAGGCTTGTCATTTCAAAGAAAGAAGTGGAAACCAAAATCCAGGTAGTGAAACGAGCACACCAGTATGGGAGATGTGCATGTGGACAGTTTCAAGCAGCAGCTCTTTGTGGACACTTGGAGACAGCGCTGTGAAAAAATTTCGTACGAAGCGGGATTTGGCGAAAGTTGAAAGACCTTCCAAAACCAACCCTAAAGAACATAGCCAAACAATGAATGTTGCAACAAGCTCCTGCAGGAAAGGTGCTTCTATGAGACAACCCCCGAGCAGGTAGCTACATTCTGCACAGTACAAAATGCAAATGAATTCCAGGCTGAAAACTCACTCCAGAAGGATGAAATGCATGTGTTTCTCTCTGTAAGAACACTCTGCCACTAGGCTTTTGCTTGCTCCTTCAAAGTCTTTGTAGAAACATGTGTTTTCACTGCTGGAATACGTTTTGGGATGCATTGTTTCAATCTCTTGCAAGCCTCATGTTGTTTCTTACACAATGTGGAAAAACAAGGAGTATGTTTCCCAAATCACTTGAAATCCAGGAAAACGCACACTACATCACTCTTGCTCAAACACGATCTTTCTCCTAATGTGTTGAGAACATTCAAGAAACCAGAAAAGAAGGGTATTTTGATGTGAATTTCAGATGGCTATGTACAAAAGGACATTTCTATTGGTTGCAGAGTGCAAAACCATGATTGACCTCATGTTCTCCATGAAAACCTTAATTTCCAAGTGACCTGAGGTAGGACTTTCACTGAAAGATGTGTTTGCGTGTCTGTGGTTTAAGGAGCTCTAAGTAGTGTATTCAGTGCTGGAGAGTAACACACCCGACAGAAGTTACAGAGCGTTTTGAGAGCACCAACATGCTTCAAGCTGAAACTGCTACAAGGTGTGTGTAGCATGCAGAAAGAAGGCTTGTCATTTCAAAGAAAGAAGTGGAAACCAAAATCCAGGTAGTGAAACGAGCACACCAGTATGGGAGATGTGCATGTGGACAGTTTCAAGCAGCAGCTCTTTGTGCACACTTGGAGACAGTGCTGTGAAACAATTTCGTACGAAGCGGGATTTGGCGAAAGTTGAAAGACCTTCCAAATCCAACCCTAAAAAACATAGCCAAACAATGAATGTTGCAACAAGCTCCTGCAGGAAAGGTGCTTGTATGAGACCACCCCTGAGCAGGTACCTACATTCTGCACAGTACAAAATGCAAATGAATTCCAGGCTGAAAACTCACTCCAGAAGGGTGAAATGCATGTGTTTCTCTCTGAAAGAACACTCTGCCACTAGGCTTTTGTGTGCTCCTTCAAAGTCTTTGTAGAAACGTGTTTTCACTGCTGGAATATGTTTTGGGATGCATTGTTTCAATCTCTTGCAAGCCTCGTGTTGTTTCTTACACAATTTGGAAAAACAAGGAGTATGTTTCCCAAATCACTTGAAATCCAGGAAAACGCACACTACATCACTATTGCTCAAACACGATCTTTCTCCTAATGTGTTGAGAACATTCAAGAAACCCGAAAAGAAGGGTATTTTGATGTGAATTTCAGATGGCTATGTACAAAAGGACATTTCTATTGGTTGCAGAGTGCAAAACCATCATTGACCTCATGTTCTCCATGAAAACCTTACATTTTCAAGTGACCTGAGGTAGGACTTTCACAGAAAGATGTGTTTGCGTGTCTGTGGTTTAAGGAGCTCTAAGTAGTGCATTCAGTGCTGGAGAGTAACACACCTGACAGAAGTTACACAGCGCTTGAGAGCACCAACATGCTTCAAACTGGAACTGCTACAAGGTGTGTGTAGCATGCAGAAAGAAGGCTTGTCATGTCAAAGAAAGAAGTGGAAACCAAAATCCAGGTAGTGAAACGAGCACACCAGTATGGGAGATGTGCATGTGGACAGTTTCAAGCAGCAGCTCTTTGTGGACACTTGGAGACAGCGCTGTGAAAAAATTTCGTACGAAGCGGGATTTGGCCAAAGTTGAAAGACCTTCCAAAATCAACCCTAAAGAACATAGCCAAACAATGAATGTTGCAACAAGCTCCTGCAGGAAAGGTGCTTCTATGAGACAACCCCCGAGCAGGTAGCTACATTCTGCACAGTACAAAATGCAAATGAATTCCAGGCTGAAAACTCACTCCAGAAGGATGAAATGCATGTGTTTCTCTCTGAAAGAACACTCTGCCACTAGGCTTTTGCTTGCTCCTTCAAAGTCTTTGTAGAAACATGTGTTTTCACTGCTGGAATACGTTTTGGGATGCATTGTTTCAATCTCTTGCAAGCCTCATGTTGTTTCTTACACAATGTGGAAAAACAAGGAGTATGTTTCCCAAATCACTTGAAATCCAGGAAAACGCACACTACAGCACTCTTGCTCAAACACGATCTTTCTCCTAATGTGTTGAGAACATTCAAGAAACCAGAAAACAAGGGTATTTTGATGTGAATTTCAGATGGCTATGTACAAAAGGACATTTCTATTGGTTGCAGAGTGCAAAACCATGATTGACCTCATGTTCTCCATGAAAACCTTACATTTCCAAGTGACCTGAGGTAGGACTTTCACAGAAAGATGTGTTTGCGTGTCTGTGGTGAAACGAGCTCGAAGTAGTGTATTCAGTGCTGGAGAGTAACACACCCTACAGAAGTTACACAGCGTTTTGAGAGCACCAACATGCTTCAAACTGAAACTGCTACAAGGTGTGTGTAGCATGCAGAAAGAAGGCTTGTCATGTCAAAGAAAGAAGTGGAAACCAAAATCCAGGTAGTGAAACGAGCACACCAGTATGGGAGATGTGCATGTGGACAGTTTCAAGCAGCAGCTCTTTGTGGACACTTGGAGACAGCGCTGTGAAAAAATTTCGTACGAAGCGGGATTTGGCCAAAGTTGAAAGACCTTCCAAAACCAACCCTAAAGAACATAGCCAAACAATGAATGTGGCAACAAGCTCCTGCAGGAAAGGTGCTTGTATGAGACAACCCCCGAGCAGGTAGCTACATTCTGCACAGTACAAAATGCAAATGAATTCCAGGCTGAAAACTCACTCCAGAAGGATGAAATGCATGTGTTTCTCTCTGAAAGAACACTCTGCCACTAGGCTTTTGCTTGCTCCTTCAAAGTCTTTGTAGAAACATGTGTTTTCACTGCTGGAATACGTTTCGGGATGCATTGTTTCAATCTCTGGCAAGCCTCATGTTGTTTCTTATACAATGTGGAAAAACAAGGAGTATGTTTCCCAAATCACTTGAAATCCAGGAAAACGCACACTACATCACTCTTGCTCAAACACGATCTTTCTCCTAATGTGTTGAGAACATTCAAGAAACCAGAAAAGAAGGGTATTTTGATGTGAATTTCAGAAGGCTATGGACAAAAGGACATTTCTATTGGTTGCAGAGTGCAAAACCATGATTGACCTCATGTTCTCCATGAAAACCTTACATTTCCAAGTGACCAGAAGTAGGACTTTCACAAAAAGATATGTTTGTCTGTCTGTGGTTTAAGGAGCTCTAAGTAGTGTATTCAGTGCTGGAGAGTAACACTCCCTAAAGAAGTAACACAGCGTTTTGAGAGCACTAACATGCTTGAAGCTGAAACTGCTACAAGGTGTGTGTAGCATGCAGAAAGAAGGCTTGTCATTTCAAAGAAAGAAGTGGAAACCAAAATCCAGGTAGTGAAACGAGCACACCAGTATGGGAGATGTGCATGTGGACAGTTTCAAGCAGCAGCTCTTTGTGGACACTTGGAGACAGCGCTGTGAAAAAATTTCGTACGAAGCGGGATTTGGCGAAAGTTGAAAGACCTTCCAAAACCAACCCTAAAGAACATAGCCAAACAATGAATGTTGCAACAAGCTCCTGCAGGAAAGGTGCTTCTATGAGACAACCCCCGAGCAGGTAGCTACATTCTGCACAGTACAAAATGCAAATGAATTCCAGGCTGAAAACTCACTCCAGAAGGATGAAATGCATGTGTTTCTCTCTGTAAGAACACTCTGCCACTAGGCTTTTGCTTGCTCCTTCAAAGTCTTTGTAGAAACATGTGTTTTCACTGCTGGAATACGTTTTGGGATGCATTGTTTCAATCTCTTGCAAGCCTCATGTTGTTTCTTACACAATGTGGAAAAACAAGGAGTATGTTTCCCAAATCACTTGAAATCCAGGAAAACGCACACTACATCACTCTTGCTCAAACACGATCTTTCTCCTAATGTGTTGAGAACATTCAAGAAACCAGAAAACAAGGGTATTTTGATGTGAATTTCAGATGGCTATGTACAAAAGGACATTTCTATTGGTTGCAGAGTGCAAAACCATGATTGACCTCATGTTCTCCATGAAAACCTTAATTTCCAAGTGACCTGAGGTAGGACTTTCACTGAAAGATGTGTTTGCGTGTCTGTGGTTTAAGGAGCTCTAAGTAGTGTATTCAGTGCTGGAGAGTAACACACCCGACAGAAGTTACAGAGCGTTTTGAGAGCACCAACATGCTTCAAGCTGAAACTGCTACAAGGTGTGTGTAGCATGCAGAAAGAAGGCTTGTCATTTCAAAGAAAGAAGTGGAAACCAAAATCCAGGTAGTGAAACGAGCACACCAGTATGGGAGATGTGCATGTGGACAGTTTCAAGCAGCAGCTCTTTGTGCACACTTGGAGACAGTGCTGTGAAACAATTTCGTACGAAGCGGGATTTGGCGAAAGTTGAAAGACCTTCCAAATCCAACCCTAAAAAACATAGCCAAACAATGAATGTTGCAACAAGCTCCTGCAGGAAAGGTGCTTGTATGAGACCACCCCTGAGCAGGTACCTACATTCTGCACAGTACAAAATGCAAATGAATTCCAGGCTGAAAACTCACTCCAGAAGGGTGAAATGCATGTGTTTCTCTCTGAAAGAACACTCTGCCACTAGGCTTTTGTGTGCTCCTTCAAAGTCTTTGTAGAAACGTGCTTTCACTGCTGGAATATGTTTTGGGATGCATTGTTTCAATCTCTTGCAAGCCTCGTGTTGTTTCTTACACAATTTGGAAAAACAAGGAGTATGTTTCCCAAATCACTTGAAATCCAGGAAAACGCACACTACATCACTATTGCTCAAACACGATCTTTCTCCTAATGTGTTGAGAACATTCAAGAAACCCGAAAAGAAGGGTATTTTGATGTGAATTTCAGATGGCTATGTACAAAAGGACATTTCTATTGGTTGCAGAGTGCAAAACCATCATTGACCTCATGTTCTCCATGAAAACCTTACATTTTCAAGTGACCTGAGGTAGGACTTTCACAGAAAGATGTGTTTGCGTGTCTGTGGTTTAAGGAGCTCTAAGTAGTGCATTCAGTGCTGGAGAGTAACACACCTGACAGAAGTTACACAGCGTTTTGAGAGCACCAACATGCTTCAAACTGGAACTGCTACAAGGTGTGTGTAGCATGCAGAAAGAAGGCTTGTCATGTCAAAGAAAGAAGTGGAAACCAAAATCCAGGTAGTGAAACGAGCACACCAGTATGGGAGATGTGCATGTGGACAGTTTCAAGCAGCAGCTCTTTGTGGACACTTGGAGACAGCGCTGTGAAAAAATTTCAAACGAAGCGGGATTTGGCCAAAGATGAAAGACCTTCCAATACCAACCCTAAAGAACTTAGCCAAACGATGAATGTTGCAACAAGCTCCTGCAGGAAAGGTGCTTCTATGAGACAACCCCCGAGCAGGTAGCTACATTCTGCACAGTACAAAATGCAAATGAATTCCAGGCTGAAAACTCACTCCAGAAGGATGAAATGCATCTGTTTCTCTCTGAAAGAACACTCTGCAACTAGGCTTTTGCTTGCTCCTTCAAAGTCTTTGTAGAAACATGTGTTTTCACTGCTGGAATACGTTTTGGGATGCATTGTTTCAATCTCTTGGAAGCCTCATGTTGTTTCTTACACAATGTGGAAAAACAAGGAGTATGTTTCCCAAATCACTTGAAATCCAGGAAAACGCACACTACATCACTCTTGCTCAAACACGATCTTTCTCCTAATGTGTTGAGAACATTCAAGAAACCAGAAAAGAAGGGTATTTTGATGTGAATTTCAGATGGCTATGTACAAAAGGACATTTCTATTGGTTGCAGAGTGCAAAACCATGACTGACCTCATGTTCTCCATGAAAACCTTAATTTCCAAGTGACCTGAGGTAGGACTTTCACAGAAAGATGTGTTTGCGTGTCTGTGGTTTAAGGAGCTCTAAGTAGTGTATTCAGTGCTGGAGAGTAACACACCCGACAGAAGTCACACAGCGTTTTGAGAGCACCAACTTGTTTCAAGCTGAAACTGCTACAAGGTGTGTGTAGCATGCAGAAAGAAGGCTTGTCATTTCAAAGAAAGAAGTGGAAACCAAAATCCAGGTAGTGAAACGAGCACACCAGTATGGGAGATGTGCATGTGGACAGTTTCAAGCAGCAGCTCTTTGTGGACACTTGGAAACAGCGCTGTGAAACAATTTCGTACGAAGCGGGATTTGGCCAAAGTTGAAAGACCTTCCAAAACCAACCCTAAAAAACATAGCCAAACAATGAATGTTGCAACAAGCTCCTGCAGGAAAGGTGCTTGTATGAGACCACACCTGAGCAGGTAGCTACATTCTGCACAGTACAAAATGCAAATGAATTCCAGGCTGAAAACTCACTCCAGAAGGATGAAATGCATGTGTTTCTCTCTGAAAGGACACTCTGCCACTAGGCTTTTGCTTGCTCCTTCAAAGTCTTTGTAGAAACATGTGTTTTCACTGCTGGAATACGTTTTGGGATGCATTGTTTCAATCTCTTGCAAGCCTCATGTTGTTTCTTACACAATGTGGAAAAACAAGGAGTATGTTTCCCAAATCACTTGAAATCCAGGAAAACGCACACTACATCACTCTTGCTCAAACACGATCTTTCTCCTAATGTGTTGAGAACATTCAAGAAACCAGAAAACAAGGGTATTTTGATGTGAATTTCAGATGGCTATGTACAAAAGGACATTTCTATTGGTTGCAGAGTGCAAAACCATGATTGACCTCATGTTCTCCATGAAAACCTTAATTTCCAAGTGACCTGAGGTAGGACTTTCACAGAAAGATGTGTTTGCGTGTCTGTGGTTTAAGGAGCTCTAAGTAGTGTATTCAGTGCTGGAGAGTAACACACCCTACAGAAGTTACACAGCGTTTTGAGAGCACCAACATGCTTCAAGCCGAAACTGCTACAAGGTGTGTGTAGCATGCAGGAAGAAGGCTTGTCATTTCAAAGAAAGAAGTGTAATCCAACATGCAGGTAGTGAAACGAGCATACCAGTATGGGAGATATGCATGTGGACAGTTTCAAGCAGCAGCTCTTTGTGGACACTTGGAGACAGCGCTGTGAAAAAATTTCAAAGGAAGCGGGATTTGGCCAAAGTTGAAAGACCTTCCAAAATCAACCCTAAAGAACATAGCCAAACAATGAATGTTGCAACAAGCTCCTGCAGGAAAGGTGCTTCTATGAGACAACCCCCGAGCAGGTAGCTACATTCTGCACAGTACAAAATGCAAATGAATTCCAGGCTGAAAACTCACTCCAGAAGGATGAAATGCATGTGTTTCTCTCTGAAAGAACACTCTGCCACTAGGCTTTTGCTTGCTCCTTCAAAGTCTTTGTAGAAACATGTGTTTTCACTGCTGGAATACGTTTTGGGATGCATTGTTTCAATCTCTTGCAAGCCTCATGTTGTTTCTTACACAATGTGGAAAAACAAGGAGTATGTTTCCCAAATCACTTGAAATCCAGGAAAACGCACACTACAGCACTCTTGCTCAAACACGATCTTTCTCCTAATGTGTTGAGAACATTCAAGAAACCAGAAAACAAGGGTATTTTGATGTGAATTTCAGATGGCTATGTACAAAAGGACATTTCTATTGGTTGCAGAGTGCAAAACCATGATTGACCTCATGTTCTCCATGAAAACCTTACATTTCCAAGTGACCTGAGGTAGGACTTTCACAGAAAGATGTGTTTGCGTGTCTGTGGTGAAACGAGCTCGAAGTAGTGTATTCAGTGCTGGAGAGTAACACACCCTACAGAAGTTACACAGCGTTTTGAGAGCACCAACATGCTTCAAACTGAAACTGCTACAAGGTGTGTGTAGCATGCAGAAAGAAGGCTTGTCATGTCAAAGAAAGAAGTGGAAACCAAAATCCAGGTAGTGAAACGAGCACACCAGTATGGGAGATGTGCATGTGGACAGTTTCAAGCAGCAGCTCTTTGTGGACACTTGGAGACAGCGCTGTGAAAAAATTTCGTACGAAGCGGGATTTGGCCAAAGTTGAAAGACCTTCCAAAACCAACCCTAAAGAACATAGCCAAACAATGAATGTGGCAACAAGCTCCTGCAGGAAAGGTGCTTCTATGAGACAACCCCCGAGCAGGTAGCTACATTCTGCACAGTACAAAATGCAAATGAATTCCAGGCTGAAAACTCACTCCAGAAGGATGAAATGCATGTGTTTCTCTCTGAAAGAACACTCTGCCACTAGGCTTTTGCTTGCTCCTTCAAAGTCTTTGTAGAAACATGTGTTTTCACTGCTGGAATACGTTTCGGGATGCATTGTTTCAATCTCTTGCAAGCCTCATGTTGTTTCTTATACAATGTGGAAAAACAAGGAGTATGTTTCCCAAATCACTTGAAATCCAGGAAAACGCACACTACATCACTCTTGCTCAAACACGATCTTTCTCCTAATGTGTTGAGAACATTCAAGAAACCAGAAAAGAAGGGTATTTTGATGTGAATTTCAGAAGGCTATGGACAAAAGGACATTTCTATTGGTTGCAGAGTGCAAAACCATGATTGACCTCATGTTCTCCATGAAAACCTTACATTTCCAAGTGACCAGAAGTAGGACTTTCACAAAAAGATATGTTTGTCTGTCTGTGGTTTAAGGAGCTCTAAGTAGTGTATTCAGTGCTGGAGAGTAACACTCCCTAAAGAAGTAACACAGCGTTTTGAGAGCACTAACATGCTTGAAGCTGAAACTGCTACAAGGTGTGTGTAGCATGCAGAAAGAAGGCTTGTCATTTCAAAGAAAGAAGTGGAAACCAAAATCCAGGTAGTGAAACGAGCACACCAGTACGGGAGATGTGCATGTGGACAGTTTCAAGCAGCAGCTCTTTGTGGACACTTGGAGACAGCGCTGTGAAAAAATTTCGTACGAAGCGGGATTTGGCGAAAGTTGAAAGACCTTCCAAAACCAACCCTAAAGAACATAGCCAAACAATGAATGTTGCAACAAGCTCCTGCAGGAAAGGTGCTTCTATGAGACAACCCCCGAGCAGGTAGCTACATTCTGCACAGTACAAAATGCAAATGAATTCCAGGCTGAAAACTCACTCCAGAAGGATGAAATGCATGTGTTTCTCTCTGTAAGAACACTCTGCCACTAGGCTTTTGCTTGCTCCTTCAAAGTCTTTGTAGAAACATGTGTTTTCACTGCTGGAATACGTTTTGGGATGCATTGTTTCAATCTCTTGCAAGCCTCATGTTGTTTCTTACACAATGTGGAAAAACAAGGAGTATGTTTCCCAAATCACTTGAAATCCAGGAAAACGCACACTACATCACTCTTGCTCATACACGATCTTTCTCCTAATGTGTTGAGAACATTCAAGAAACCAGAAAAGAAGGGTATTTTGATGTAAATTTCAGATGGCTATGTACAAAAGGACATTTCTATTGGTTGCAGAGTGCAAAACCATGACTGACCTCATGTTCTCCATGAAAACCTTAATTTCCAAGTGACCTGAGGTAGGACTTTCACAGAAAGATGTGTTTGCGTGTCTGTGGTTTAAGGAGCTCTAAGTAGTGTATTCAGTGCTGGAGAGTAGCACACCCGACAGAAGTTACACAGCGTTTTGAGAGCACCAACATGCTTCAAGCTGAAACTGCTACAAGGTGTGTGTAGCATGCAGAAAGAAGGCTTGTCATTTGAAAGAAAGAAGTGGAAACCAAAATCCAGGTAGTGAAACGAGCACACCAGTATGGGAGATGTGCATGTGGACAGTTTCAAGCAGCAGCTCTTTGTGGACACTTGGAAACAGCGCTGTGAAACAATTTCGTACGAAGCGGGATTTGGCCAAAGTTGAAAGACCTTCCAAAACCAACCCTAAAAAACATAGCCAAACAATGAATGTTGCAACAAGCTCCTGCAGGAAAGGTGCTTGTATGAGACCACCCCTGAGCAGGTAGCTACATTCTGCACAGTACAAAATGCAAATGAATTCCAGGCTGAAAACTCACTCCAGAAGGATGAAATGCATGTGTTTCTCTCTGAAAGGACACTCTGCCACTAGGCTTTTGCTTGCTCCTTCAAAGTCTTTGTAGAAACATGTGTTTTCACTGCTGGAATACGTTTTGCGATGCATTGTTTCAATCTCTTGCAAGCCTCATGTTGTTTCTTACACAATGTGGAAAAACAAGGAGTATGTTTCCCAAATCACTTGAAATCCAGGAAAACGCACACTACATCACTCTTGCTCAAACACGATCTTTCTCCTAATGTGTTGAGAACATTCAAGAAACCAGAAAACAAGGGTATTTTGATGTGAATTTCAGATGGCTATGTACAAAAGGACATTTCTATTGGTTGCAGAGTGCAAAACCATGATTGACCTCATGTTCTCCATGAAAACCTTAATTTCCAAGTGACCTGAGGTAGGACTTTCACAGAAAGATGTGTTTGCGTGTCTGTGGTTTAAGGAGCTCTAAGTAGTGTATTCAGTGCTGGAGAGTAACACACCCTACAGAAGTTACACAGCGTTTTGAGAGCACCAACATGCTTCAAGCCGAAACTGCTACAAGGTGTGTGTAGCATGCAGGAAGAAGGCTTGTCATTTCAAAGAAAGAAGTGTAATCCAACATGCAGGTAGTGAAACGAGCATACCAGTATGGGAGATATGCATGTGGACAGTTTCAAGCAGCAGCTCTTTGTGGACACTTGGAGACAGCGCTGTGAAAAAATTTCAAAGGAAGCGGGATTTGGCCAAAGTTGAAAGACCTTCCAAAATCAACCCTAAAGAACATAGCCAAACAATGAATGTTGCAACAAGCTCCTGCAGGAAAGGTGCTTCTATGAGACAACCCCCGAGCAGGTAGCTACATTCTGCACAGTACAAAATGCAAATGAATTCCAGGCTGAAAACTCACTCCAGAAGGATGAAATGCATGTGTTTCTCTCTGAAAGAACACTCTGCCACTAGGCTTTTGCTTGCTCCTTCAAAGTCTTTGTAGAAACATGTGTTTTCACTGCTGGAATACGTTTTGGGATGCATTGTTTCAATCTCTTGCAAGCCTCATGTTGTTTCTTACACAATGTGGAAAAACAAGGAGTATGTTTCCCAAATCACTTGAAATCCAGGAAAACGCACACTACAGCACTCTTGCTCAAACACGATCTTTCTCCTAATGTGTTGAGAACATTCAAGAAACCAGAAAAGAAGGGTATTTTGATGTGAATTTCAGATGGCTATGTACAAAAGGACATTTCTATTGGTTGCAGAGTGCAAAACCATGATTGACCTCATGTTCTCCATGAAAACCTTACATTTCCAAGTGACCTGAGGTAGGACTTTCACAGAAAGATGTGTTTGCGTGTCTGTGGTGAAACGAGCTCGAAGTAGTGTATTCAGTGCTGGAGAGTAACACACCCTACAGAAGTTACACAGCGTTTTGAGAGCACCAACATGCTTCAAACTGAAACTGCTACAAGGTGTGTGTAGCATGCAGAAAGAAGGCTTGTCATGTCAAAGAAAGAAGTGGAAACCAAAATCCAGGTAGTGAAACGAGCACACCAGTATGGGAGATGTGCATGTGGACAGTTTCAAGCAGCAGCTCTTTGTGGACACTTGGAGACAGCGCTGTGAAAAAATTTCGTACGAAGCGGGATTTGGCCAAAGTTGAAAGACCTTCCAAAACCAACCCTAAAGAACATAGCCAAACAATGAATGTGGCAACAAGCTCCTGCAGGAAAGGTGCTTCTATGAGACAACCCCCGAGCAGGTAGCTACATTCTGCACAGTACAAAATGCAAATGAATTCCAGGCTGAAAACTCACTCCAGAAGGATGAAATGCATGTGTTTCTCTCTGAAAGAACACTCTGCAACTAGGCTTTTGCTTGCTCCTTCAAAGTCTTTGTAGAAACATGTGTTTTCACTGCTGGAATACGTTTCGGGATGCATTGTTTCAATCTCTTGCAAGCCTCATGTTGTTTCTTATACAATGTGGAAAAACAAGGAGTATGTTTCCCAAATCACTTGAAATCCAGGAAAACGCACACTACATCACTCTTGCTCAAACACGATCTTTCTCCTAATGTGTTGAGAACATTCAAGAAACCAGAAAAGAAGGGTATTTTGATGTGAATTTCAGAAGGCTATGGACAAAAGGACATTTCTATTGGTTGCAGAGTGCAAAACCATGATTGACCTCATGTTCTCCATGAAAACCTTACATTTCCAAGTGACCAGAAGTAGGACTTTCACAAAAAGATATGTTTGTCTGTCTGTGGTTTAAGGAGCTCTAAGTAGTGTATTCAGTGCTGGAGAGTAACACTCCCTAAAGAAGTAACACAGCGTTTTGAGAGCACTAACATGCTTGAAGCTGAAACTGCTACAAGGTGTGTGTAGCATGCAGAAAGAAGGCTTGTCATTTCAAAGAAAGAAGTGGAAACCAAAATCCAGGTAGTGAAACGAGCACACCAGTACGGGAGATGTGCATGTGGACAGTTTCAAGCAGCAGCTCTTTGTGGACCCTTGGAGACAGCGCTGTGAAAAAATTTCGTACGAAGCGGGATTTGGCGAAAGTTGAAAGACCTTCCAAAACCAACCCTAAAGAACATAGCCAAACAATGAATGTTGCAACAAGCTCCTGCAGGAAAGGTGCTTCTATGAGACAACCCCCGAGCAGGTAGCTACATTCTGCACAGTACAAAATGCAAATGAATTCCAGGCTGAAAACTCACTCCAGAAGGATGAAATGCATGTGTTTCTCTCTGTAAGAACACTCTGCCACTAGGCTTTTGCTTGCTCCTTCAAAGTCTTTGTAGAAACATGTGTTTTCACTGCTGGAATACGTTTTGGGATGCATTGTTTCAATCTCTTGCAAGCCTCATGTTGTTTCTTACACAATGTGGAAAAACAAGGAGTATGTTTCCCAAATCACTTGAAATCCAGGAAAACGCACACTACATCACTCTTGCTCAAACACGATCTTTCTCCTAATGTGTTGAGAACATTCAAGAAACCAGAAAAGAAGGGTATTTTGATGTGAATTTCAGATGGCTATGTACAAAAGGACATTTCTATTGGTTGCAGAGTGCAAAACCATGATTGACCTCATGTTCTCCATGAAAACCTTAATTTCCAAGTGACCTGAGGTAGGACTTTCACTGAAAGATGTGTTTGCGTGTCTGTGGTTTAAGGAGCTCTAAGTAGTGTATTCAGTGCTGGAGAGTAACACACCCGACAGAAGTTACAGAGCGTTTTGAGAGCACCAACATGCTTCAAGCTGAAACTGCTACAAGGTGTGTGTAGCATGCAGAAAGAAGGCTTGTCATTTCAAAGAAAGAAGTGGAAACCAAAATCCAGGTAGTGAAACGAGCACACCAGTATGGGAGATGTGCATGTGGACAGTTTCAAGCAGCAGCTCTTTGTGCACACTTGGAGACAGTGCTGTGAAACAATTTCGTACGAAGCGGGATTTGGCGAAAGTTGAAAGACCTTCCAAATCCAACCCTAAAAAACATAGCCAAACAATGAATGTTGCAACAAGCTCCTGCAGGAAAGGTGCTTGTATGAGACCACCCCTGAGCAGGTACCTACATTCTGCACAGTACAAAATGCAAATGAATTCCAGGCTGAAAACTCACTCCAGAAGGGTGAAATGCATGTGTTTCTCTCTGAAAGAACACTCTGCCACTAGGCTTTTGTGTGCTCCTTCAAAGTCTTTGTAGAAACGTGTTTTCACTGCTGGAATATGTTTTGGGATGCATTGTTTCAATCTCTTGCAAGCCTCGTGTTGTTTCTTACACAATTTGGAAAAACAAGGAGTATGTTTCCCAAATCACTTGAAATCCAGGAAAACGCACACTACATCACTCTTGCTCAAACACGATCTTTCTCCTAATGTGTTGAGAACATTCAAGAAACCCGAAAAGAAGGGTATTTTGATGTGAATTTCAGATGGCTATGTACAAAAGGACATTTCTATTGGTTGCAGAGTGCAAAACCATCATTGACCTCATGTTCTCCATGAAAACCTTACATTTTCAAGTGACCTGAGGTAGGACTTTCACAGAAAGATGTGTTTGCGTGTCTGTGGTTTAAGGAGCTCTAAGTAGTGCATTCAGTGCTGGAGAGTAACACACCTGACAGAAGTTACACAGCGTTTTGAGAGCACCAACATGCTTCAAACTGGAACTGCTACAAGGTGTGTGTAGCATGCAGAAAGAAGGCTTGTCATGTCAAAGAAAGAAGTGGAAACCAAAATCCAGGTAGTGAAACGAGCACACCAGTATGGGAGATGTGCATGTGGACAGTTTCAAGCAGCAGCTCTTTGTGGACACTTGGAGACAGCGCTGTGAAAAAATTTCAAACGAAGCGGGATTTGGCCAAAGATGAAAGACCTTCCAATACCAACCCTAAAGAACTTAGCCAAACGATGAATGTTGCAACAAGCTCCTGCAGGAAAGGTGCTTCTATGAGACAACCCCCGAGCAGGTAGCTACATTCTGCACAGTACAAAATGCAAATGAATTCCAGGCTGAAAACTCACTCCAGAAGGATGAAATGCATGTGTTTCTCTCTGAAAGAACACTCTGCAACTAGGCTTTTGCTTGCTCCTTCAAAGTCTTTGTAGAAACATGTGTTTTCACTGCTGGAATACGTTTTGGGATGCATTGTTTCAATCTCTTGCAAGCCTCATGTTGTTTCTTACACAATGTGGAAAAACAAGGAGTATGTTTCCCAAATCACTTGAAATCCAGGAAAACGCACACTACATCACTCTTGCTCATACACGATCTTTCTCCTAATGTGTTGAGAACATTCAAGAAACCAGAAAAGAAGGGTATTTTGATGTAAATTTCAGATGGCTATGTACAATAGGACATTTCTATTGGTTGCAGAGTGCAAAACCATGACTGACCTCATGTTCTCCATGAAAACCTTAATTTCCAAGTGACCTGAGGTAGGACTTTCACAGAAAGATGTGTTTGCGTGTCTGTGGTTTAAGGAGCTCTAAGTAGTGTATTCAGTGCTGGAGAGTAGCACACCCGACAGAAGTTACACAGCGTTTTGAGAGCACCAACATGCTTCAAGCTGAAACTGCTACAAGGTGTGTGTAGCATGCAGAAAGAAGGCTTGTCATTTGAAAGAAAGAAGTGGAAACCAAAATCCAGGTAGTGAAACGAGCACACCAGTATGGGAGATGTGCATGTGGACAGTTTCAAGCAGCAGCTCTTTGTGGACACTTGGAAACAGCGCTGTGAAACAATTTCGTACGAAGCGGGATTTGGCCAAAGTTGAAAGACCTTCCAAAACCAACCCTAAAAAACATAGCCAAACAATGAATGTTGCAACAAGCTCCTGCAGGAAAGGTGCTTGTATGAGACCACACCTGAGCAGGTAGCTACATTCTGCACAGTACAAAATGCAAATGAATTCCAGGCTGAAAACTCACTCCAGAAGGATGAAATGCATGTGTTTCTCTCTGAAAGGACACTCTGCCACTAGGCTTTTGCTTGCTCCTTCAAAGTCTTTGTAGAAACATGTGTTTTCACTGCTGGAATACGTTTTGCGATGCATTGTTTCAATCTCTTGCAAGCCTCATGTTGTTTCTTACACAATGTGGAAAAACAAGGAGTATGTTTCCCAAATCACTTGAAATCCAGGAAAACGCACACTACATCACTCTTGCTCAAACACGATCTTTCTCCTAATGTGTTGAGAACATTCAAGAAACCAGAAAACAAGGGTATTTTGATGTGAATTTCAGATGGCTATGTACAAAAGGACATTTCTATTGGTTGCAGAGTGCAAAACCATGATTGACCTCATGTTCTCCATGAAAACCTTAATTTCCAAGTGACCTGAGGTAGGACTTTCACAGAAAGATGTGTTTGCGTGTCTGTGGTTTAAGGAGCTCTAAGTAGTGTATTCAGTGCTGGAGAGTAACACACCCTACAGAAGTTACACAGCGTTTTGAGAGCACCAACATGCTTCAAGCCGAAACTGCTACAAGGTGTGTGTAGCATGCAGGAAGAAGGCTTGTCATTTCAAAGAAAGAAGTGTAATCCAACATGCAGGTAGTGAAACGAGCATACCAGTATGGGAGATATGCATGTGGACAGTTTCAAGCAGCAGCTCTTTGTGGACACTTGGAGACAGCGCTGTGAAAAAATTTCAAAGGAAGCGGGATTTGGCCAAAGTTGAAAGACCTTCCAAAATCAACCCTAAAGAACATAGCCAAACAATGAATGTTGCAACAAGCTCCTGCAGGAAAGGTGCTTCTATGAGACAACCCCCGAGCAGGTAGCTACATTCTGCACAGTACAAAATGCAAATGAATTCCAGGCTGAAAACTCACTCCAGAAGGATGAAATGCATGTGTTTCTCTCTGAAAGAACACTCTGCCACTAGGCTTTTGCTTGCTCCTTCAAAGTCTTTGTAGAAACATGTGTTTTCACTGCTGGAATACGTTTTGGGATGCATTGTTTCAATCTCTTGCAAGCCTCATGTTGTTTCTTACACAATGTGGAAAAACAAGGAGTATGTTTCCCAAATCACTTGAAATCCAGGAAAACGCACACTACAGCACTCTTGCTCAAACACGATCTTTCTCCTAATGTGTTGAGAACATTCAAGAAACCAGAAAAGAAGGGTATTTTGATGTGAATTTCAGATGGCTATGTACAAAAGGACATTTCTATTGGTTGCAGAGTGCAAAACCATGATTGACCTCATGTTCTCCATGAAAACCTTACATTTCCAAGTGACCTGAGGTAGGACTTTCACAGAAAGATGTGTTTGCGTGTCTGTGGTGAAACGAGCTCGAAGTAGTGTATTCAGTGCTGGAGAGTAACACACCCTACAGAAGTTACACAGCGTTTTGAGAGCACCAACATGCTTCAAACTGAAACTGCTACAAGGTGTGTGTAGCATGCAGAAAGAAGGCTTGTCATGTCAAAGAAAGAAGTGGAAACCAAAATCCAGGTAGTGAAACGAGCACACCAGTATGGGAGATGTGCATGTGGACAGTTTCAAGCAGCAGCTCTTTGTGGACACTTGGAGACAGCGCTGTGAAAAAATTTCGTACGAAGCGGGATTTGGCCAAAGTTGAAAGACCTTCCAAAACCAACCCTAAAGAACATAGCCAAACAATGAATGTGGCAACAAGCTCCTGCAGGAAAGGTGCTTCTATGAGACAACCCCCGAGCAGGTAGCTACATTCTGCACAGTACAAAATGCAAATGAATTCCAGGCTGAAAACTCACTCCAGAAGGATGAAATGCATGTGTTTCTCTCTGAAAGAACACTCTGCCACTAGGCTTTTGCTTGCTCCTTCAAAGTCTTTGTAGAAACATGTGTTTTCACTGCTGGAATACGTTTCGGGATGCATTGTTTCAATCTCTTGCAAGCCTCATGTTGTTTCTTATACAATGTGGAAAAACAAGGAGTATGTTTCCCAAATCACTTGAAATCCAGGAAAACGCACACTACATCACTCTTGCTCAAACACGATCTTTCTCCTAATGTGTTGAGAACATTCAAGAAACCAGAAAAGAAGGGTATTTTGATGTGAATTTCAGAAGGCTATGGACAAAAGGACATTTCTATTGGTTGCAGAGTGCAAAACCATGATTGACCTCATGTTCTCCATGAAAACCTTACATTTCCAAGTGACCAGAAGTAGGACTTTCACAAAAAGATATGTTTGTCTGTCTGTGGTTTAAGGAGCTCTAAGTAGTGTATTCAGTGCTGGAGAGTAACACTCCCTAAAGAAGTAACACAGCGTTTTGAGAGCACTAACATGCTTGAAGCTGAAACTGCTACAAGGTGTGTGTAGCATGCAGAAAGAAGGCTTGTCATTTCAAAGAAAGAAGTGGAAACCAAAATCCAGGTAGTGAAACGAGCACACCAGTACGGGAGATGTGCATGTGGACAGTTTCAAGCAGCAGCTCTTTGTGGACACTTGGAGACAGCGCTGTGAAAAAATTTCGTACGAAGCGGGATTTGGCGAAAGTTGAAAGACCTTCCAAAACCAACCCTAAAGAACATAGCCAAACAATGAATGTTGCAACAAGCTCCTGCAGGAAAGGTGCTTCTATGAGACAACCCCCGAGCAGGTAGCTACATTCTGCACAGTACAAAATGCAAATGAATTCCAGGCTGAAAACTCACTCCAGAAGGATGAAATGCATGTGTTTCTCTCTGTAAGAACACTCTGCCACTAGGCTTTTGCTTGCTCCTTCAAAGTCTTTGTAGAAACATGTGTTTTCACTGCTGGAATACGTTTTGGGATGCATTGTTTCAATCTCTTGCAAGCCTCATGTTGTTTCTTACACAATGTGGAAAAACAAGGAGTATGTTTCCCAAATCACTTGAAATCCAGGAAAACGCACACTACATCACTCTTGCTCAAACACGATCTTTCTCCTAATGTGTTGAGAACATTCAAGAAACCAGAAAAGAAGGGTATTTTGATGTGAATTTCAGATGGCTATGTACAAAAGGACATTTCTATTGGTTGCAGAGTGCAAAACCATGATTGACCTCATGTTCTCCATGAAAACCTTAATTTCCAAGTGACCTGAGGTAGGACTTTCACTGAAAGATGTGTTTGCGTGTCTGTGGTTTAAGGAGCTCTAAGTAGTGTATTCAGTGCTGGAGAGTAACACACCCGACAGAAGTTACAGAGCGTTTTGAGAGCACCAACATGCTTCAAGCTGAAACTGCTACAAGGTGTGTGTAGCATGCAGAAAGAAGGCTTGTCATTTCAAAGAAAGAAGTGGAAACCAAAATCCAGGTAGTGAAACGAGCACACCAGTATGGGAGATGTGCATGTGGACAGTTTCAAGCAGCAGCTCTTTGTGCACACTTGGAGACAGTGCTGTGAAACAATTTCGTACGAAGCGGGATTTGGCGAAAGTTGAAAGACCTTCCAAATCCAACCCTAAAAAACATAGCCAAACAATGAATGTTGCAACAAGCTCCTGCAGGAAAGGTGCTTGTATGAGACCACCCCTGAGCAGGTACCTACATTCTGCACAGTACAAAATGCAAATGAATTCCAGGCTGAAAACTCACTCCAGAAGGGTGAAATGCATGTGTTTCTCTCTGAAAGAACACTCTGCCACTAGGCTTTTGTGTGCTCCTTCAAAGTCTTTGTAGAAACGTGTTTTCACTGCTGGAATATGTTTTGGGATGCATTGTTTCAATCTCTTGCAAGCCTCGTGTTGTTTCTTACACAATTTGGAAAAACAAGGAGTATGTTTCCCAAATCACTTGAAATCCAGGAAAACGCACACTACATCACTCTTGCTCAAACACGATCTTTCTCCTAATGTGTTGAGAACATTCAAGAAACCCGAAAAGAAGGGTATTTTGATGTGAATTTCAGATGGCTATGTACAAAAGGACATTTCTATTGGTTGCAGAGTGCAAAACCATCATTGACCTCATGTTCTCCATGAAAACCTTACATTTTCAAGTGACCTGAGGTAGGACTTTCACAGAAAGATGTGTTTGCGTGTCTGTGGTTTAAGGAGCTCTAAGTAGTCCATTCAGTGCTGGAGAGTAACACACCTGACAGAAGTTACACAGCGTTTTGAGAGCACCAACATGCTTCAAACTGGAACTGCTACAAGGTGTGTGTAGCATGCAGAAAGAAGGCTTGTCATGTCAAAGAAAGAAGTGGAAACCAAAATCCAGGTAGTGAAACGAGCACACCAGTATGGGAGATGTGCATGTGGACAGTTTCAAGCAGCAGCTCTTTGTGGACACTTGGAGACAGCGCTGTGAAAAAATTTCAAATGAAGCGGGATTTGGCCAAAGATGAAAGACCTTCCAATACCAACCCTAAAGAACTTAGCCAAACGATGAATGTTGCAACAAGCTCCTGCAGGAAAGGTGCTTCTATGAGACAACCCCCGAGCAGGTAGCTACATTCTGCACAGTACAAAATGCAAATGAATTCCAGGCTGAAAACTCACTCCAGAAGGATGAAATGCATGTGTTTCTCTCTGAAAGAACACTCTGCAACTAGGCTTTTGCTTGCTCCTTCAAAGTCTTTGTAGAAACATGTGTTTTCACTGCTGGAATACGTTTTGGGATGCATTGTTTCAATCTCTTGCAAGCCTCATGTTGTTTCTTACACAATGTGGAAAAACAAGGAGTATGTTTCCCAAATCACTTGAAATCCAGGAAAACGCACACTACATCACTCTTGCTCATACACGATCTTTCTCCTAATGTGTTGAGAACATTCAAGAAACCAGAAAAGAAGGGTATTTTGATGTAAATTTCAGATGGCTATGTACAATAGGACATTTCTATTGGTTGCAGAGTGCAAAACCATGACTGACCTCATGTTCTCCATGAAAACCTTAATTTCCAAGTGACCTGAGGTAGGACTTTCACAGAAAGATGTGTTTGCGTGTCTGTGGTTTAAGGAGCTCTAAGTAGTGTATTCAGTGCTGGAGAGTAGCACACCCGACAGAAGTTACACAGCGTTTTGAGAGCACCAACATGCTTCAAGCTGAAACTGCTACAAGGTGTGTGTAGCATGCAGAAAGAAGGCTTGTCATTTGAAAGAAAGAAGTGGAAACCAAAATCCAGGTAGTGAAACGAGCACACCAGTATGGGAGATGTGCATGTGGACAGTTTCAAGCAGCAGCTCTTTGTGGACACTTGGAAACAGCGCTGTGAAACAATTTCGTACGAAGCGGGATTTGGCCAAAGTTGAAAGACCTTCCAAAACCAACCCTAAAAAACATAGCCAAACAATGAATGTTGCAACAAGCTCCTGCAGGAAAGGTGCTTGTATGAGACCACACCTGAGCAGGTAGCTACATTCTGCACAGTACAAAATGCAAATGAATTCCAGGCTGAAAACTCACTCCAGAAGGATGAAATGCATGTGTTTCTCTCTGAAAGGACACTCTGCCACTAGGCTTTTGCTTGCTCCTTCAAAGTCTTTGTAGAAACATGTGTTTTCACTGCTGGAATACGTTTTGCGATGCATTGTTTCAATCTCTTGCAAGCCTCATGTTGTTTCTTACACAATGTGGAAAAACAAGGAGTATGTTTCCCAAATCACTTGAAATCCAGGAAAACGCACACTACATCACTCTTGCTCAAACACGATCTTTCTCCTAATGTGTTGAGAACATTCAAGAAACCAGAAAACAAGGGTATTTTGATGTGAATTTCAGATGGCTATGTACAAAAGGACATTTCTATTGGTTGCAGAGTGCAAAACCATGATTGACCTCATGTTCTCCATGAAAACCTTAATTTCCAAGTGACCTGAGGTAGGACTTTCACAGAAAGATGTGTTTGCGTGTCTGTGGTTTAAGGAGCTCTAAGTAGTGTATTCAGTGCTGGAGAGTAACACACCCTACAGAAGTTACACAGCGTTTTGAGAGCACCAACATGCTTCAAGCCGAAACTGCTACAAGGTGTGTGTAGCATGCAGGAAGAAGGCTTGTCATTTCAAAGAAAGAAGTGTAATCCAACATGCAGGTAGTGAAACGAGCATACCAGTATGGGAGATATGCATGTGGACAGTTTCAAGCAGCAGCTCTTTGTGGACACTTGGAGACAGCGCTGTGAAAAAATTTCAAAGGAAGCGGGATTTGGCCAAAGTTGAAAGACCTTCCAAAATCAACCCTAAAGAACATAGCCAAACAATGAATGTTGCAACAAGCTCCTGCAGGAAAGGTGCTTCTATGAGACAACCCCCGAGCAGGTAGCTACATTCTGCACAGTACAAAATGCAAATGAATTCCAGGCTGAAAACTCACTCCAGAAGGATGAAATGCATGTGTTTCTCTCTGAAAGAACACTCTGCCACTAGGCTTTTGCTTGCTCCTTCAAAGTCTTTGTAGAAACATGTGTTTTCACTGCTGGAATACGTTTTGGGATGCATTGTTTCAATCTCTTGCAAGCCTCATGTTGTTTCTTACACAATGTGGAAAAACAAGGAGTATGTTTCCCAAATCACTTGAAATCCAGGAAAACGCACACTACAGCACTCTTGCTCAAACACGATCTTTCTCCTAATGTGTTGAGAACATTCAAGAAACCAGAAAAGAAGGGTATTTTGATGTGAATTTCAGATGGCTATGTACAAAAGGACATTTCTATTGGTTGCAGAGTGCAAAACCATGATTGACCTCATGTTCTCCATGAAAACCTTACATTTCCAAGTGACCTGAGGTAGGACTTTCACAGAAAGATGTGTTTGCGTGTCTGTGGTGAAACGAGCTCGAAGTAGTGTATTCAGTGCTGGAGAGTAACACACCCTACAGAAGTTACACAGCGTTTTGAGAGCACCAACATGCTTCAAACTGAAACTGCTACAAGGTGTGTGTAGCATGCAGAAAGAAGGCTTGTCATGTCAAAGAAAGAAGTGGAAACCAAAATCCAGGTAGTGAAACGAGCACACCAGTATGGGAGATGTGCATGTGGACAGTTTCAAGCAGCAGCTCTTTGTGGACACTTGGAGACAGCGCTGTGAAAAAATTTCGTACGAAGCGGGATTTGGCCAAAGTTGAAAGACCTTCCAAAACCAACCCTAAAGAACATAGCCAAACAATGAATGTGGCAACAAGCTCCTGCAGGAAAGGTGCTTCTATGAGACAACCCCCGAGCAGGTAGCTACATTCTGCACAGTACAAAATGCAAATGAATTCCAGGCTGAAAACTCACTCCAGAAGGATGAAATGCATGTGTTTCTCTCTGAAAGAACACTCTGCCACTAGGCTTTTGCTTGCTCCTTCAAAGTCTTTGTAGAAACATGTGTTTTCACTGCTGGAATACGTTTCGGGATGCATTGTTTCAATCTCTTGCAAGCCTCATGTTGTTTCTTATACAATGTGGAAAAACAAGGAGTATGTTTCCCAAATCACTTGAAATCCAGGAAAACGCACACTACATCACTCTTGCTCAAACACGATCTTTCTCCTAATGTGTTGAGAACATTCAAGAAACCAGAAAAGAAGGGTATTTTGATGTGAATTTCAGAAGGCTATGGACAAAAGGACATTTCTATTGGTTGCAGAGTGCAAAACCATGATTGACCTCATGTTCTCCATGAAAACCTTACATTTCCAAGTGACCAGAAGTAGGACTTTCACAAAAAGATATGTTTGTCTGTCTGTGGTTTAAGGAGCTCTAAGTAGTGTATTCAGTGCTGGAGAGTAACACTCCCTAAAGAAGTAACACAGCGTTTTGAGAGCACTAACATGCTTGAAGCTGAAACTGCTACAAGGTGTGTGTAGCATGCAGAAAGAAGGCTTGTCATTTCAAAGAAAGAAGTGGAAACCAAAATCCAGGTAGTGAAACGAGCACACCAGTACGGGAGATGTGCATGTGGACAGTTTCAAGCAGCAGCTCTTTGTGGACACTTGGAGACAGCGCTGTGAAAAAATTTCGTACGAAGCGGGATTTGGCGAAAGTTGAAAGACCTTCCAAAACCAACCCTAAAGAACATAGCCAAACAATGAATGTTGCAACAAGCTCCTGCAGGAAAGGTGCTTCTATGAGACAACCCCCGAGCAGGTAGCTACATTCTGCACAGTACAAAATGCAAATGAATTCCAGGCTGAAAACTCACTCCAGAAGGATGAAATGCATGTGTTTCTCTCTGTAAGAACACTCTGCCACTAGGCTTTTGCTTGCTCCTTCAAAGTCTTTGTAGAAACATGTGTTTTCACTGCTGGAATACGTTTTGGGATGCATTGTTTCAATCTCTTGCAAGCCTCATGTTGTTTCTTACACAATGTGGAAAAACAAGGAGTATGTTTCCCAAATCACTTGAAATCCAGGAAAACGCACACTACATCACTCTTGCTCAAACACGATCTTTCTCCTAATGTGTTGAGAACATTCAAGAAACCAGAAAAGAAGGGTATTTTGATGTGAATTTCAGATGGCTATGTACAAAAGGACATTTCTATTGGTTGCAGAGTGCAAAACCATGATTGACCTCATGTTCTCCATGAAAACCTTAATTTCCAAGTGACCTGAGGTAGGACTTTCACTGAAAGATGTGTTTGCGTGTCTGTGGTTTAAGGAGCTCTAAGTAGTGTATTCAGTGCTGGAGAGTAACACACCCGACAGAAGTTACAGAGCGTTTTGAGAGCACCAACATGCTTCAAGCTGAAACTGCTACAAGGTGTGTGTAGCATGCAGAAAGAAGGCTTGTCATTTCAAAGAAAGAAGTGGAAACCAAAATCCAGGTAGTGAAACGAGCACACCAGTATGGGAGATGTGCATGTGGACAGTTTCAAGCAGCAGCTCTTTGTGCACACTTGGAGACAGTGCTGTGAAACAATTTCGTACGAAGCGGGATTTGGCGAAAGTTGAAAGACCTTCCAAATCCAACCCTAAAAAACATAGCCAAACAATGAATGTTGCAACAAGCTCCTGCAGGAAAGGTGCTTGTATGAGACCACCCCTGAGCAGGTACCTACATTCTGCACAGTACAAAATGCAAATGAATTCCAGGCTGAAAACTCACTCCAGAAGGGTGAAATGCATGTGTTTCTCTCTGAAAGAACACTCTGCCACTAGGCTTTTGTGTGCTCCTTCAAAGTCTTTGTAGAAACGTGTTTTCACTGCTGGAATATGTTTTGGGATGCATTGTTTCAATCTCTTGCAAGCCTCGTGTTGTTTCTTACACAATTTGGAAAAACAAGGAGTATGTTTCCCAAATCACTTGAAATCCAGGAAAACGCACACTACATCACTCTTGCTCAAACACGATCTTTCTCCTAATGTGTTGAGAACATTCAAGAAACCCGAAAAGAAGGGTATTTTGATGTGAATTTCAGATGGCTATGTACAAAAGGACATTTCTATTGGTTGCAGAGTGCAAAACCATCATTGACCTCATGTTCTCCATGAAAACCTTACATTTTCAAGTGACCTGAGGTAGGACTTTCACAGAAAGATGTGTTTGCGTGTCTGTGGTTTAAGGAGCTCTAAGTAGTCCATTCAGTGCTGGAGAGTAACACACCTGACAGAAGTTACACAGCGTTTTGAGAGCACCAACATGCTTCAAACTGGAACTGCTACAAGGTGTGTGTAGCATGCAGAAAGAAGGCTTGTCATGTCAAAGAAAGAAGTGGAAACCAAAATCCAGGTAGTGAAACGAGCACACCAGTATGGGAGATGTGCATGTGGACAGTTTCAAGCAGCAGCTCTTTGTGGACACTTGGAGACAGCGCTGTGAAAAAATTTCAAATGAAGCGGGATTTGGCCAAAGATGAAAGACCTTCCAATACCAACCCTAAAGAACTTAGCCAAACGATGAATGTTGCAACAAGCTCCTGCAGGAAAGGTGCTTCTATGAGACAACCCCCGAGCAGGTAGCTACATTCTGCACAGTACAAAATGCAAATGAATTCCAGGCTGAAAACTCACTCCAGAAGGATGAAATGCATGTGTTTCTCTCTGAAAGAACACTCTGCAACTAGGCTTTTGCTTGCTCCTTCAAAGTCTTTGTAGAAACATGTGTTTTCACTGCTGGAATACGTTTTGGGATGCATTGTTTCAATCTCTTGCAAGCCTCATGTTGTTTCTTACACAATGTGGAAAAACAAGGAGTATGTTTCCCAAATCACTTGAAATCCAGGAAAACGCACACTACATCACTCTTGCTCATACACGATCTTTCTCCTAATGTGTTGAGAACATTCAAGAAACCAGAAAAGAAGGGTATTTTGATGTAAATTTCAGATGGCTATGTACAATAGGACATTTCTATTGGTTGCAGAGTGCAAAACCATGACTGACCTCATGTTCTCCATGAAAACCTTAATTTCCAAGTGACCTGAGGTAGGACTTTCACAGAAAGATGTGTTTGCGTGTCTGTGGTTTAAGGAGCTCTAAGTAGTGTATTCAGTGCTGGAGAGTAGCACACCCGACAGAAGTTACACAGCGTTTTGAGAGCACCAACATGCTTCAAGCTGAAACTGCTACAAGGTGTGTGTAGCATGCAGAAAGAAGGCTTGTCATTTGAAAGAAAGAAGTGGAAACCAAAATCCAGGTAGTGAAACGAGCACACCAGTATGGGAGATGTGCATGTGGACAGTTTCAAGCAGCAGCTCTTTGTGGACACTTGGAAACAGCGCTGTGAAACAATTTCGTACGAAGCGGGATTTGGCCAAAGTTGAAAGACCTTCCAAAACCAACCCTAAAAAACATAGCCAAACAATGAATGTTGCAACAAGCTCCTGCAGGAAAGGTGCTTGTATGAGACCACACCTGAGCAGGTAGCTACATTCTGCACAGTACAAAATGCAAATGAATTCCAGGCTGAAAACTCACTCCAGAAGGATGAAATGCATGTGTTTCTCTCTGAAAGGACACTCTGCCACTAGGCTTTTGCTTGCTCCTTCAAAGTCTTTGTAGAAACATGTGTTTTCACTGCTGGAATACGTTTTGCGATGCATTGTTTCAATCTCTTGCAAGCCTCATGTTGTTTCTTACACAATGTGGAAAAACAAGGAGTATGTTTCCCAAATCACTTGAAATCCAGGAAAACGCACACTACATCACTCTTGCTCAAACACGATCTTTCTCCTAATGTGTTGAGAACATTCAAGAAACCAGAAAACAAGGGTATTTTGATGTGAATTTCAGATGGCTATGTACAAAAGGACATTTCTATTGGTTGCAGAGTGCAAAACCATGATTGACCTCATGTTCTCCATGAAAACCTTAATTTCCAAGTGACCTGAGGTAGGACTTTCACAGAAAGATGTGTTTGCGTGTCTGTGGTTTAAGGAGCTCTAAGTAGTGTATTCAGTGCTGGAGAGTAACACACCCTACAGAAGTTACACAGCGTTTTGAGAGCACCAACATGCTTCAAGCCGAAACTGCTACAAGGTGTGTGTAGCATGCAGGAAGAAGGCTTGTCATTTCAAAGAAAGAAGTGTAATCCAACATGCAGGTAGTGAAACGAGCATACCAGTATGGGAGATATGCATGTGGACAGTTTCAAGCAGCAGCTCTTTGTGGACACTTGGAGACAGCGCTGTGAAAAAATTTCAAAGGAAGCGGGATTTGGCCAAAGTTGAAAGACCTTCCAAAATCAACCCTAAAGAACATAGCCAAACAATGAATGTTGCAACAAGCTCCTGCAGGAAAGGTGCTTCTATGAGACAACCCCCGAGCAGGTAGCTACATTCTGCACAGTACAAAATGCAAATGAATTCCAGGCTGAAAACTCACTCCAGAAGGATGAAATGCATGTGTTTCTCTCTGAAAGAACACTCTGCCACTAGGCTTTTGCTTGCTCCTTCAAAGTCTTTGTAGAAACATGTGTTTTCACTGCTGGAATACGTTTTGGGATGCATTGTTTCAATCTCTTGCAAGCCTCATGTTGTTTCTTACACAATGTGGAAAAACAAGGAGTATGTTTCCCAAATCACTTGAAATCCAGGAAAACGCACACTACAGCACTCTTGCTCAAACACGATCTTTCTCCTAATGTGTTGAGAACATTCAAGAAACCAGAAAAGAAGGGTATTTTGATGTGAATTTCAGATGGCTATGTACAAAAGGACATTTCTATTGGTTGCAGAGTGCAAAACCATGATTGACCTCATGTTCTCCATGAAAACCTTACATTTCCAAGTGACCTGAGGTAGGACTTTCACAGAAAGATGTGTTTGCGTGTCTGTGGTGAAACGAGCTCGAAGTAGTGTATTCAGTGCTGGAGAGTAACACACCCTACAGAAGTTACACAGCGTTTTGAGAGCACCAACATGCTTCAAACTGAAACTGCTACAAGGTGTGTGTAGCATGCAGAAAGAAGGCTTGTCATGTCAAAGAAAGAAGTGGAAACCAAAATCCAGGTAGTGAAACGAGCACACCAGTATGGGAGATGTGCATGTGGACAGTTTCAAGCAGCAGCTCTTTGTGGACACTTGGAGACAGCGCTGTGAAAAAATTTCGTACGAAGCGGGATTTGGCCAAAGTTGAAAGACCTTCCAAAACCAACCCTAAAGAACATAGCCAAACAATGAATGTGGCAACAAGCTCCTGCAGGAAAGGTGCTTCTATGAGACAACCCCCGAGCAGGTAGCTACATTCTGCACAGTACAAAATGCAAATGAATTCCAGGCTGAAAACTCACTCCAGAAGGATGAAATGCATGTGTTTCTCTCTGAAAGAACACTCTGCCACTAGGCTTTTGCTTGCTCCTTCAAAGTCTTTGTAGAAACATGTGTTTTCACTGCTGGAATACGTTTCGGGATGCATTGTTTCAATCTCTTGCAAGCCTCATGTTGTTTCTTATACAATGTGGAAAAACAAGGAGTATGTTTCCCAAATCACTTGAAATCCAGGAAAACGCACACTACATCACTCTTGCTCAAACACGATCTTTCTCCTAATGTGTTGAGAACATTCAAGAAACCAGAAAAGAAGGGTATTTTGATGTGAATTTCAGAAGGCTATGGACAAAAGGACATTTCTATTGGTTGCAGAGTGCAAAACCATGATTGACCTCATGTTCTCCATGAAAACCTTACATTTCCAAGTGACCAGAAGTAGGACTTTCACAAAAAGATATGTTTGTCTCTCTGTGGTTTAAGGAGCTCTAAGTAGTGTATTCAGTGCTGGAGAGTAACACTCCCTAAAGAAGTAACACAGCGTTTTGAGAGCACTAACATGCTTGAAGCTGAAACTGCTACAAGGTGTGTGTAGCATGCAGAAAGAAGGCTTGTCATTTCAAAGAAAGAAGTGGAAACCAAAATCCAGGTAGTGAAACGAGCACACCAGTACGGGAGATGTGCATGTGGACAGTTTCAAGCAGCAGCTCTTTGTGGACACTTGGAGACAGCGCTGTGAAAAAATTTCGTACGAAGCGGGATTTGGCGAAAGTTGAAAGACCTTCCAAAACCAACCCTAAAGAACATAGCCAAACAATGAATGTTGCAACAAGCTCCTGCAGGAAAGGTGCTTCTATGAGACAACCCCCGAGCAGGTAGCTACATTCTGCACAGTACAAAATGCAAATGAATTCCAGGCTGAAAACTCACTCCAGAAGGATGAAATGCATGTGTTTCTCTCTGTAAGAACACTCTGCCACTAGGCTTTTGCTTGCTCCTTCAAAGTCTTTGTAGAAACATGTGTTTTCACTGCTGGAATACGTTTTGGGATGCATTGTTTCAATCTCTTGCAAGCCTCATGTTGTTTCTTACACAATGTGGAAAAACAAGGAGTATGTTTCCCAAATCACTTGAAATCCAGGAAAACGCACACTACATCACTCTTGCTCAAACACGATCTTTCTCCTAATGTGTTGAGAACATTCAAGAAACCAGAAAACAAGGGTATTTTGATGTGAATTTCAGATGGCTATGTACAAAAGGACATTTCTATTGGTTGCAGAGTGCAAAACCATGATTGACCTCATGTTCTCCATGAAAACCTTAATTTCCAAGTGACCTGAGGTAGGACTTTCACTGAAAGATGTGTTTGCGTGTCTGTGGTTTAAGGAGCTCTAAGTAGTGTATTCAGTGCTGGAGAGTAACACACCCGACAGAAGTTACAGAGCGTTTTGAGAGCACCAACATGCTTCAAGCTGAAACTGCTACAAGGTGTGTGTAGCATGCAGAAAGAAGGCTTGTCATTTCAAAGAAAGAAGTGGAAACCAAAATCCAGGTAGTGAAACGAGCACACCAGTATGGGAGATGTGCATGTGGACAGTTTCAAGCAGCAGCTCTTTGTGCACACTTGGAGACAGTGCTGTGAAACAATTTCGTACGAAGCGGGATTTGGCGAAAGTTGAAAGACCTTCCAAATCCAACCCTAAAAAACATAGCCAAACAATGAATGTTGCAACAAGCTCCTGCAGGAAAGGTGCTTGTATGAGACCACCCCTGAGCAGGTACCTACATTCTGCACAGTACAAAATGCAAATGAATTCCAGGCTGAAAACTCACTCCAGAAGGGTGAAATGCATGTGTTTCTCTCTGAAAGAACACTCTGCCACTAGGCTTTTGTGTGCTCCTTCAAAGTCTTTGTAGAAACGTGTTTTCACTGCTGGAATATGTTTTGGGATGCATTGTTTCAATCTCTTGCAAGCCTCGTGTTGTTTCTTACACAATTTGGAAAAACAAGGAGTATGTTTCCCAAATCACTTGAAATCCAGGAAAACGCACACTACATCACTCTTGCTCAAACACGATCTTTCTCCTAATGTGTTGAGAACATTCAAGAAACCCGAAAAGAAGGGTATTTTGATGTGAATTTCAGATGGCTATGTACAAAAGGACATTTCTATTGGTTGCAGAGTGCAAAACCATCATTGACCTCATGTTCTCCATGAAAACCTTACATTTTCAAGTGACCTGAGGTAGGACTTTCACAGAAAGATGTGTTTGCGTGTCTGTGGTTTAAGGAGCTCTAAGTAGTGCATTCAGTGCTGGAGAGTAACACACCTGACAGAAGTTACACAGCGTTTTGAGAGCACCAACATGCTTCAAACTGGAACTGCTACAAGGTGTGTGTAGCATGCAGAAAGAAGGCTTGTCATGTCAAAGAAAGAAGTGGAAACCAAAATCCAGGTAGTGAAACGAGCACACCAGTATGGGAGATGTGCATGTGGACAGTTTCAAGCAGCAGCTCTTTGTGGACACTTGGAGACAGCGCTGTGAAAAAATTTCAAACGAAGCGGGATTTGGCCAAAGATGAAAGACCTTCCAATACCAACCCTAAAGAACTTAGCCAAACGATGAATGTTGCAACAAGCTCCTGCAGGAAAGGTGCTTCTATGAGACAACCCCCGAGCAGGTAGCTACATTCTGCACAGTACAAAATGCAAATGAATTCCAGGCTGAAAACTCACTCCAGAAGGATGAAATGCATGTGTTTCTCTCTGAAAGAACACTCTGCAACTAGGCTTTTGCTTGCTCCTTCAAAGTCTTTGTAGAAACATGTGTTTTCACTGCTGGAATACGTTTTGGGATGCATTGTTTCAATCTCTTGGAAGCCTCATGTTGTTTCTTACACAATGTGGAAAAACAAGGAGTATGTTTCCCAAATCACTTGAAATCCAGGAAAACGCACACTACATCACTCTTGCTCAAACACGATCTTTCTCCTAATGTGTTGAGAACATTCAAGAAACCAGAAAAGAAGGGTATTTTGATGTGAATTTCAGATGGCTATGTACAAAAGGACATTTCTATTGGTTGCAGAGTGCAAAACCATGACTGACCTCATGTTCTCCATGAAAACCTTAATTTCCAAGTGACCTGAGGTAGGACTTTCACAGAAAGATGTGTTTGCGTGTCTGTGGTTTAAGGAGCTCTAAGTAGTGTATTCAGTGCTGGAGAGTAACACACCCGACAGAAGTCACACAGCGTTTTGAGAGCACCAACTTGTTTCAAGCTGAAACTGCTACAAGGTGTGTGTAGCATGCAGAAAGAAGGCTTGTCATTTCAAAGAAAGAAGTGGAAACCAAAATCCAGGTAGTGAAACGAGCACACCAGTATGGGAGATGTGCATGTGGACAGTTTCAAGCAGCAGGTCTTTGTGGACACTTGGAGACAGCGCTGTGAAACAATTTCGTACGAAGCGGGATTTGGCCAAAGTTGAAAGACCTTCCAAAACCAACCCTAAAGAACTTAGCCAAACAATGAATGTTGCAACAAACTCCTGCAGGAAAGGTGCTTCTATGAGACAACCCCCGAGCAGGTAGCTACATTCTGCACAGTACAAAATGCAAATGAATTCCAGGCTGAAAACTCACTCCAGAAGGATGAAATGCATGTGTTTCTCTCTGAAAGGACACTCTGCCACTAGGCTTTTGCTTGCTCCTTCAAAGTCTTTGTAGAAACATGTGTTTTCACTGCTGGAATACGTTTTGGGATGCATTGTTTCAATCTCTTGCAAGCCTCATGTTGTTTCTTACACAATGTGGAAAAACAAGGAGTATGTTTCCCAAATCACTTGAAATCCAGGAAAACGCACACTACATCACTCTTGCTCAAACACGATCTTTCTCCTAATGTGTTGAGAACATTCAAGAAACCAGAAAACAAGGGTATTTTGATGTGAATTTCAGATGGCTATGTACAAAAGGACATTTCTATTGGTTGCAGAGTGCAAAACCATGATTGACCTCATGTTCTCCATGAAAACCTTAATTTCCAAGTGACCTGAGGTAGGACTTTCACAGAAAGATGTGTTTGCGTGTCTGTGGTTTAAGGAGCTCTAAGTAGTGTATTCAGTGCTGGAGAGTAACACACCCGACAGAAGTTACACAGCGTTTTGAGAGCACCAACTTGCTTCAAGCTGAAACTGCTACAAGGTGTGTGTAGCATGCAGAAAGAAGGCTTGTCATTTCAAAGAAAGAAGTGGAAACCAAAATCCAGGTAGTGAAACGAGCACACCAGTATGGGAGATGTGCATGTGGACAGTTTCAATCAGCAGATCTTTGTGGACACTTGGAGACAGCGCTGTGAAACAATTTCGTACGAAGCGGGATTTGGCCAAAGTTGAAAGACCTTCCAAAACCAACCCTAAAGAACTTAGCCAAACAATGAATGTTGCAACAAACTCCTGCAGGAAAGGTGCTTCTATGAGACAACCCCCGAGCAGGTAGCTACATTCTGCACAGTACAAAATGCAAATGAATTCCAGGCTGAAAACTCACTCCAGAAGGATGAAATGCATGTGTTTCTCTCTGAAAGGACACTCTGCCACTAGGCTTTTGCTTGCTCCTTCAAAGTCTTTGTAGAAACATGTGTTTTCACTGCTGGAATACGTTTTGGGATGCATTGTTTCAATCTCTTGCAAGCCTCATGTTGTTTCTTACACAATGTGGAAAAACAAGGAGTATGTTTCCCAAATCACTTGAAATCCAGGAAAACGCACACTACATCACTCTTGCTCAAACACGATCTTTCTCCTAATGTGTTGAGAACATTCAAGAAACCAGAAAACAAGGGTATTTTGATGTGAATTTCAGATGGCTATGTACAAAAGGACATTTCTATTGGTTGCAGAGTGCAAAACCATGATTGACCTCATGTTCTCCATGAAAACCTTAATTTCCAAGTGACCTGAGGTAGGACTTTCACAGAAAGATGTGTTTGCGTGTCTGTGGTTTAAGGAGCTCTAAGTAGTGTATTCAGTGCTGGAGAGTAACACACCCGACAGAAGTCACACAGCGTTTTGAGAGCACCAACTTGTTTCAAGCTGAAACTGCTACAAGGTGTGTGTAGCATGCAGAAAGAAGGCTTGTCATTTCAAAGAAAGAAGTGGAAACCAAAATCCAGGTAGTGAAACGAGCACACCAGTATGGGAGATGTGCATGTGGACAGTTTCAAGCAGCAGCTCTTTGTGGACACTTGGAGACAGCGCTGTGAAACAATTTCGTACGAAGCGGGATTTGGCCAAAGTTGAAAGACCTTCCAAAACCAACCCTAAAGAACTTAGCCAAACAATGAATGTTGCAACAAACTCCTGCAGGAAAGGTGCTTCTATGAGACAACCCCCGAGCAGGTAGCTACATTCTGCACAGTACAAAATGCAAATGAATTCCAGGCTGAAAACTCACTCCAGAAGGATGAAATGCATGTGTTTCTCTCTGAAAGGACACTCTGCCACTAGGCTTTTGCTTGCTCCTTCAAAGTCTTTGTAGAAACATGTGTTTTCACTGCTGGAATACGTTTTGGGATGCATTGTTTCAATCTCTTGCAAGCCTCATGTTGTTTCTTACACAATGTGGAAAAACAAGGAGTATGTTTCCCAAATCACTTGAAATCCAGGAAAACGCACACTACATCACTCTTGCTCAAACACGATCTTTCTCCTAATGTGTTGAGAACATTCAAGAAACCAGAAAACAAGGGTATTTTGATGTGAATTTCAGATGGCTATGTACAAAAGGACATTTCTATTGGTTGCAGAGTGCAAAACCATGATTGACCTCATGTTCTCCATGAAATCCTTAATTTCCAAGTGACCTGAGGTAGGACTTTCACAGAAAGATGTGTTTGCGTGTCTGTGGTTTAAGGAGCTCTAAGTAGTGTATTCAGTGCTGGAGAGTAACACACCCGACAGAAGTTACACAGCGTTTTGAGAGCACCAACTTGCTTCAAGCTGAAACTGCTACAAGGTGTGTGTAGCATGCAGAAAGAAGGCTTGTCATTTCAAAGAAAGAAGTGGAAACCAAAATCCAGGTAGTGAAACGAGCACACCAGTATGGGAGATATGCATGTGGACAGTTTCAATCAGCAGATCTTTGTGGACACTTGGAGACAGCGCTGTGAAACAATTTCGTACGAAGCGGGATTTGGCCAAAGTTGAAAGACCTTCCAAAACCAACCCTAAAGAACTTAGCCAAACAATGAATGTTGCAACAAACTCCTGCAGGAAAGGTGCTTCTATGAGACAACCCCCGAGCAGGTAGCTACATTCTGCACAGTACAAAATGCAAATGAATTCCAGGCTGAAAACTCACTCCAGAAGGATGAAATGCATGTGTTTCTCTCTGAAAGGACACTCTGCCACTAGGCTTTTGCTTGCTCCTTCAAAGTCTTTGTAGAAACATGTGTTTTCACTGCTGGAATACGTTTTGGGATGCATTGTTTCAATCTCTTGCAAGCCTCATGTTGTTTCTTACACAATGTGGAAAAACAAGGAGTATGTTTCCCAAATCACTTGAAATCCAGGAAAACGCACACTACATCACTCTTGCTCAAACACGATCTTTCTCCTAATGTGTTGAGAACATTCAAGAAACCAGAAAACAAGGGTATTTTGATGTGAATTTCAGATGGCTATGTACAAAAGGACATTTCTATTGGTTGCAGAGTGCAAAACCATGATTGACCTCATGTTCTCCATGAAAACCTTAATTTCCAAGTGACCTGAGGTAGGACTTTCACAGAAAGATGTGTTTGCGTGTCTGTGGTTTAAGGAGCTCTAAGTAGTGTATTCAGTGCTGGAGAGTAACACACCCGATAGGAGTCACACAGCGTTTTGAGAGCACCAACTTGCTTCAAGCTGAAACTGCTACAAGGTGTGTGTAGCATGCAGAAAGAAGGCTTGTCATTTCAAAGAAAGAAATGGAAACCAAAATCCAGGTAGTGAAACGAGCACACCAGTATGGGAGATGTGCATGTGGACAGTTTCAATCAGCAGATCTTTGTGGACACTTGGAGACAGCGCTGTGAAACAATTTCGTACGAAGCGGGATTTGGCCAAAGTTGAAAGACCTTCCAAAACCAACCCTAAAGAACTTAGCCAAACAATGAATGTTGCAACAAACTCCTGCAGGAAAAGGTGCTTCTATGAGACAACCCCCGAGCAGGTAGCTACATTCTGCACAGTACAAAATGCAAATGAATTCCAGGCTGAAAACTCACTCCAGAAGGATGAAATGCATGTGTTTCTCTCTGAAAGGACACTCTGCCACTAGGCTTTTGCTTGCTCCTTCAAAGTCTTTGTAGAAACATGTGTTTTCACTGCTGGAATACGTTTTGGGATGCATTGTTTCAATCTCTTGCAAGCCTCATGTTGTTTCTTACACAATGTGGAAAAACAAGGAGTATGTTTCCCAAATCACTTGAAATCCAGGAAAACGCACACTACATCACTCTTGCTCAAACACGATCTTTCTCCTAATGTGTTGAGAACATTCAAGAAACCAGAAAACAAGGGTATTTTGATGTGAATTTCAGATGGCTATGTACAAAAGGACATTTCTATTGGTTGCAGAGTGCAAAACCATGATTGACCTCATGTTCTCCATGAAAACCTTAATTTCCAAGTGACCTGAGGTAGGACTTTCACAGAAAGATGTGTTTGCGTGTCTGTGGTTTAAGGAGCTCTAAGTAGTGTATTCAGTGTTGGAGAGTAACACACCCTACAGAAGTTACACAGCGTTTTGAGAGCACCAACATGCTTCAAGCCGAAACTGCTACAAGGTGTGTGTAGCATGCAGGAAGAAGGCTTGTCATTTCAAAGAAAGAAGTGTAATCCAACATGCAGGTAGTGAAACGAGCATACCAGTATGGGAGATGTGCATGTGGACAGTTTCAAGCAGCAGCTCTTTGTGGACACTTGGAGACAGCGCTGTGAAAAAATTTCAAAGGAAGCGGGATTTGGCCAAAGTTGAAATACCTTCCAAAACCAACCCTAAAGAACATAGCCAAACGATGAATGTTGCAACAAGCTCCTGCAGGAAAGGTGCTTCTATGAGACAACCCCCGAGCAGGTAGCTACATTCTGCACAGTACAAAATGCAAATGAATTCCAGGCTGAAAACTCACTCCAGAAGGATGAAATGCATGTGTTTCTCTCTGAAAGAACACTCTGCCACTAGGCTTTTGCTTGCTCCTTCAAAGTCTTTGTAGAAACATGTGTTTTCACTGCTGGAATACGTTTTGGGATGCATTGTTTCAATCTCTTGCAAGCCTCATGTTGTTTCTTACACAATGTGGAAAAACAAGGAGTATGTTTCCCAAATCACTTGAAATCCAGGAAAACGCACACTACATCACTCTTGCTCAAACACGATCTTTCTCCTAATGTGTTGAGAACATTCAAGAAACCAGAAAAGAAGGGTATTTTGATGTGAATTTCAGATGGCTATGTACAAAAGGACATTTCTATTGGTTGCAGAGTGCAAAACCATGATTGACCTCATGTTCTCCATGAAAACCTTAATTTCCAAGTGACCTGAGGTAGGACTTTCACAGAAAGATGTGTTTGCGTGTCTGTGGTTTAAGGAGCTCTAAGTAGTGTATTCAGTGCTGGAGAGTAACACACCCTACAGAAGTTACACAGCGTTTTGAGAGCACCAACTTGCTTCAAGCTGAAACTGCTACAAGGTGTGTGTAGCATGCAGAAAGAAGGCTTGTCATTTCAAAGAAAGAAGTGGAAACCAAAATCCAGGTAGTGAAACGAGCACACCAGTATGGGAGATGTGCATGTGGACAGTTTCAATCAGCAGATCTTTGTGGACACTTGGAGACAGCGCTGTGAAACAATTTCGTACGAAGCGGGATTTGGCCAAAGTTGAAAGACCTTCCAAAACCAACCCTAAAGAACTTAGCCAAACAATGAATGTTGCAACAAACTCCTGCAGGAAAGGTGCTTCTATGAGACAACCCCCGAGCAGGTAGCTACATTCTGCACAGTACAAAATGCAAATGAATTCCAGGCTGAAAACTCACTCCAGAAGGATGAAATGCATGTGTTTCTCTCTGAAAGGACACTCTGCCACTAGGCTTTTGCTTGCTCCTTCAAAGTCTTTGTAGAAACATGTGTTTTCACTGCTGGAATACGTTTTGGGATGCATTGTTTCAATCTCTTGCAAGCCTCATGTTGTTTCTTACACAATGTGGAAAAACAAGGAGTATGTTTCCCAAATCACTTGAAATCCAGGAAAACGCACACTACATCACTCTTGCTCAAACACGATCTTTCTCCTAATGTGTTGAGAACATTCAAGAAACCAGAAAAGAAGGGTATTTTGATGTGAATTTCAGAAGGCTATGGACAAAAGGACATTTCTATTGGTTGCAGAGTGCAAAACCATGATGGACCTCATGTTCTCCATGAAAACCTTACATTTCCAAGTGACCAGAAGTAGGACTTTCACAAAAAGATATGTTTGTGTGTCTGTGGTTTAAGGAGCTCTAAGTAGTGTATTCAGTGCTGGAGAGTAACACACCCTACAGAAGTTACACAGCGTTTTGAGAGCACCAACATGCTTCAAGCCGAAACTGCTACAAGGTGTGTGTAGCATGCAGGAAGAAGGCTTGTCATTTCAAAGAAAGAAGTGTAATCCAACATGCAGGTAGTGAAACGAGCATACCAGTATGGGAGATGTGCATGTGGACAGTTTCAAGCAGCAGCTCTTTGTGGACACTTGGAGACAGCGCTGTGAAAAAATTTCATAGGAAGCGGGATTTGGCCAAAGATGAAAGACCTTCCAATACCAACCCTAAAGAACTTAGCCAAACGATGAATGTTGCAACAAGCTCCTGCAGGAAATGTGCTTCTATGAGACAACCCCTGAACAGGTAGCTACATTCTGCACACTACAAAATGCAAATGAATTCCAGGCTGAAAACTCACTCCAGAAAGATGAAATGCATGTGTTTCTCTCTGAAAGAACACTCTGCCACTAGGCTTTTGCTTGCTCCTTCAAAGTCTTTGTAGAAACATGTGTTTTCACTGCTGGAATACGTTTTGCGATGCATTGTTTCAATCTCTTGCAAGCCTCATGTTGTTTCTTACACAATGTGGAAAAACAAGGAGTTTGTTTCCCAAATCACTTGAAATCCAGGAAAACGCACACTACATCACTCTTGCTCAAACACGATCTTTCTCCTAATGTGTTGAGAACATTCAAGAAACCAGAAAACAAGGGTATTTTGATGTGAATTTCAGATGGCTATGTACAAAAGGACATTTCTATTGGTTGCAGAGCGCAAAACCATGATTGACCTCATGTTCTCCATGAAAACCTTACATTTCCAAGTGACCTGAAGTAGGACTTTCACAAAAAGATGTGTTTGCGTGTCTGTGGTTTAAGGAGCTCTAAGTAGTGTATTCAGTGCTGGAGAGTAACACACCCTACAGAAGTTACACAGCGTTTTGAGAGCACCAACTTGCTTCAAGCTGAAACTGCTACAAGGTGTGTGTAGCATGCAGAAAGAAGGCTTGTCATTTCAAAGAAAGAAGTGGAAACCAAAATCCAGGTAGTGAAACGAGCACACCAGTATGGGAGCTGTGCATGTGGAGAGTTTCAAGCAGCAGCTCTTTGTGGACACTTGGAGACAGCGCTGTGAAACAATTTCGTACGAAGCGGGATTTGGCCAAAGTTGAAAGACCTTCCAAAACCAACCCTAAAGAACTTAGCCAAACAATGAATGTTGCAACAAGCTCCTGCAGGAAAGGTGCTTCTATGAGACAACCCCCGAGCAGGTAGCTACATTCTGCACAGTACAAAATGCAAATGAATTCCAGGCTGAAAACTCACTCCAGAAGGATGAAATGCATGTGTTTCTCTCTGAAAGGACACTCTGCCACTAGGCTTTTGCTTGCTCCTTCAAAGTCTTTGTAGAAACATGTGTTTTCACTGCTGGAATACGTTTTGGGATGCATTGTTTCAATCTCTTGCAAGCCTCATGTTGTTTCTTACACAATGTGGAAAAACAAGGAGTATGTTTCCCAAATCACTTGAAATCCAGGAAAACGCACACTACATCACTCTTGCTCAAACACGATCTTTCTCCTAATGTGTTGAGAACATTCAAGAAACCAGAAAAGAAGGGTATTTTGATGTGAATTTCAGATGGCTATGTACAAAAGGACATTTCTATTGGTTGCAGAGTGCAAAACCATGATTGACCTCATGTTCTCCATGAAAACCTTAATTTCCAAGTGACCTGAGGTAGGACTTTCACAGAAAGATGTGTTTGCGTGTCTGTGGTGAAACGAGCTCGAAGTAGTGTATTCAGTGCTGGAGAGTAACACACCCTACAGAAGTTACACAGCGTTTTGAGAGCACCAACATGCTTCAAACTGAAACTGCTACAAGGTGTGTGTAGCATGCAGAAAGAAGGCTTGTCATGTCAAAGAAAGAAGTGGAAACCAAAATCCAGGTAGTGAAACGAGCACACCAGTATGGGAGATGTGCATGTGGACAGTTTCAAGCAGCAGCTCTTTGTGGACACTTGGAGACAGCGCTGTGAAAAAATTTCAAACGAAGCGGGATTTGGCCAAAGATGAAAGACCTTCCAATACCAACCCTAAAGAACTTAGCCAAACGATGAATGTTGCAACAAGCTCCTGCAGGAAAGGTGCTTGTATGAGACCACACCTGAGCAGGTAGCTACATTCTGCACAGTACAAAATGCAAATGAATTCCAGGCTGAAAACTCACTCCAGAAGGATGAAATGCATGTGTTTCTCTCTGAAAGAACACTCTGCCACTAGGCTTTTGTGTGCTCCTTCAAAGTCTTTGTAGAAACGTGTTTTCACTGCTGGAATATGTTTTGGGATGCATTGTTTCAATCTCTTGCAAGCCTCGTGTTGTTTCTTACACAATGTGGAAAAACAAGGAGTATGTTTCCCAAATCACTTGAAATCCAGGAAAACGCACACTACATCACTCTTGCTCAAACACGATCTTTCTCCTAATGTGTTGAGAACATTCAAGAAACCAGAAAAGAAGGGTATTTTGATGTGAATTTCAGAAGGCTATGGACAAAAGGACATTTCTATTGGTTGCAGAGTGCAAAACCATGATGGACCTCATGTTCTCCATGAAAACCTTACATTTCCAAGTGACCAGAAGTAGGACTTTCACAAAAAGATATGTTTGTGTGTCTGTGGTTTAAGGAGCTCTAAGTAGTGTATTCAGTGCTGGAGAGTAACACACTCTACAGAAGTTACACAGCGTTTTGAGAGCACCAACATGCTTCAAGCCGAAACTGCTACAAGGTGTGTGTAGCATGCAGGAAGAAGGCTTGTCATTTCAAAGAAAGAAGTGTAATCCAACATGCAGGTAGTGAAACGAGCATACCAGTATGGGAGATGTGCATGTGGACAGTTTCAAGCAGCAGCTCTTTGTGGACACTTGGAGACAGCGCTGTGAAAAAATTTCATAGGAAGCGGGATTTGGCCAAAGATGAAAGACCTTCCAATACCAACCCTAAAGAACTTAGCCAAACGATGAATGTTGCAACAAGCTCCTGCAGGAAATGTGCTTCTATGAGACAACCCCTGAACAGGTAGCTACATTCTGCACACTACAAAATGCAAATGAATTCCAGGCTGAAAACTCACTCCAGAAAGATGAAATGCATGTGTTTCTCTCTGAAAGAACACTCTGCCACTAGGCTTTTGCTTGCTCCTTCAAAGTCTTTGTAGAAACATGTGTTTTCACTGCTGGAATACGTTTTGCGATGCATTGTTTCAATCTCTTGCAAGCCTCATGTTGTTTCTTACACAATGTGGAAAAACAAGGAGTTTGTTTCCCAAATCACTTGAAATCCAGGAAAACGCACACTACATCACTCTTGCTCAAACACGATCTTTCTCCTAATGTGTTGAGAACATTCAAGAAACCAGAAAACAAGGGTATTTTGATGTGAATTTCAGATGGCTATGTACAAAAGGACATTTCTATTGGTTGCAGAGCGCAAAACCATGATTGACCTCATGTTCTCCATGAAAACCTTACATTTCCAAGTGACCTGAAGTAGGACTTTCACAAAAAGATGTGTTTGCGTGTCTGTGGTTTAAGGAGCTCTAAGTAGTGTATTCAGTGCTGGAGAGTAACACACCCTACAGAAGTTACACAGCGTTTTGAGAGCACCAACTTGCTTCAAGCTGAAACTGCTACAAGGTGTGTGTAGCATGCAGAAAGAAGGCTTGTCATTTCAAAGAAAGAAGTGGAAACCAAAATCCAGGTAGTGAAACGAGCACACCAGTATGGGAGCTGTGCATGTGGAGAGTTTCAAGCAGCAGCTCTTTGTGGACACTTGGAGACAGCGCTGTGAAACAATTTCGTACGAAGCGGGATTTGGCCAAAGTTGAAAGACCTTCCAAAACCAACCCTAAAGAACTTAGCCAAACAATGAATGTTGCAACAAGCTCCTGCAGGAAAGGTGCTTCTATGAGACAACCCCCGAGCAGGTAGCTACATTCTGCACAGTACAAAATGCAAATGAATTCCAGGCTGAAAACTCACTCCAGAAGGATGAAATGCATGTGTTTCTCTCTGAAAGGACACTCTGCCACTAGGCTTTTGCTTGGTCCTTCAAAGTCTTTGTAGAAACATGTGTTTTCACTGCTGGAATACGTTTTGGGATGCATTGTTTCAATCTCTTGCAAGCCTCATGTTGTTTCTTACACAATGTGGAAAAACAAGGAGTATGTTTCCCAAATCACTTGAAATCCAGGAAAACGCACACTACATCACTCTTGCTCAAACACGATCTTTCTCCTAATGTGTTGAGAACATTCAAGAAACCAGAAAAGAAGGGTATTTTGATGTGAATTTCAGATGGCTATGTACAAAAGGACATTTCTATTGGTTGCAGAGTGCAAAACCATGATTGACCTCATGTTCTCCATGAAAACCTTAATTTCCAAGTGACCTGAGGTAGGACTTTCACAGAAAGATGTGTTTGCGTGTCTGTGGTTTAAGGAGCTCTAAGTAGTGTATTCAGTGCTGGAGAGTAACACACCCTACAGAAGTTACACAGCGTTTTGAGAGCACCAACATGCTTCAAGCCGAAACTGCTACAGGGTGTGTATAGCATGCAGGAAGAAGGCTTGTCATTTCAAAGAAAGAAGTGTAATCCAACATGCAGGTAGTGAAACGAGCATACCAGTATGGGAGATGTGCATGTGGACAGTTTCAAGCAGCAGCTCTTTGTGGACACTTGGAGACAGCGCTGTGAAAAAATTTCAAAGGAAGCGGGATTTGGCCAAAGTTGAAAGACCTTCCAAAATCAACCCTAAAGAACATAGCCAAACGATGAATGTTGCAACAAGCTCCTGCAGGAAAGGTGCTTCTATGAGACAACCCCCGAGCAGGTAGCTACATTCTGCACAGTACAAAATGCAAATGAATTCCAGGCTGAAAACTCACTCCAGAAGGATGAAATGCATGTGTTTCTCTCTGAAAGAACACTCTGCCACTAGGCTTTTGCTTGCTCCTTCAAAGTCTTTGTAGAAACATGTGTTTTCACTGCTGGAATACGTTTGGGGATGCATTGTTTCAATCTCTTGCAAGCCTCATGTTGTTTCTTACACAATGTGGAAAAACAAGGAGTATGTTTCCCAAATCACTTGAAATCCAGGAAAACGCACACTACAGCACTCTTGCTCAAACACGATCTTTCTCCTAATGTGTTGAGAACATTCAAGAAACCAGAAAACAAGGGTATTTTGATGTGAATTTCAGATGGCTATGTACAAAAGGACATTTCTATTGGTTGCAGAGTGCAAAACCATGATTGACCTCATGTTCTCCATGAAAACCTTACATTTCCAAGTGACCTGAGGTAGGACTTTCACAGAAAGATGTGTTTGCGTGTCTGTGGTGAAACGAGCTCGAAGTAGTGTATTCAGTGCTGGAGAGTAACACACCCTACAGAAGTTACACAGCGTTTTGAGAGCACCAACATGCTTCAAACTGAAACTGCTACAAGGTGTGTGTAGCATGCAGAAAGAAGGCTTGTCATGTCAAAGAAAGAAGTGGAAACCAAAATCCAGGTAGTGAAACGAGCACACCAGTATGGGAGATGTGCATGTGGACAGTTTCAAGCAGCAGCTCTTTGTGGACACTTGGAGACAGCGCTGTGAAAAAATTTCAAACGAAGCGGGATTTGGCCAAAGATGAAAGACCTTCCAATACCAACCCTAAAGAACTTAGCCAAACGATGAATGTTGCAACAAGCTCCTGCAGGAAAGGTGCTTGTATGAGACCACACCTGAGCAGGTAGCTACATTCTGCACAGTACAAAATGCAAATGAATTCCAGGCTGAAAACTCACTCCAGAAGGATGAAATGCATGTGTTTCTCTCTGAAAGAACACTCTGCCACTAGGCTTTTGTGTGCTCCTTCAAAGTCTTTGTAGAAACGTGTTTTCACTGCTGGAATATGTTTTGGGATGCATTGTTTCAATCTCTTGCAAGCCTCGTGTTGTTTCTTACACAATGTGGAAAAACAAGGAGTATGTTTCCCAAATCACTTGAAATCCAGGAAAACGCACACTACATCACTCTTGCTCAAACACGATCTTTCTCCTAATGTGTTGAGAACATTCAAGAAACCAGAAAAGAAGGGTATTTTGATGTGAATTTCAGAAGGCTATAGACAAAAGGACATTTCTATTGGTTGCAGAGTGCAAAACCATGATGGACCTCATGTTCTCCATGAAAACCTTACATTTCCAAGTGACCAGAAGTAGGACTTTCACAAAAAGATATGTTTGTGTGTCTGTGGTTTAAGGAGCTCTAAGTAGTGTATTCAGTGCTGGAGAGTAACACACCCTACAGAAGTTACACAGCGTTTTGAGAGCACCAACATGCTTCAAGCCGAAACTGCTACAAGGTGTGTGTAGCATGCAGGAAGAAGGCTTGTCATTTCAAAGAAAGAAGTGTAATCCAACATGCAGGTAGTGAAACGAGCATACCAGTATGGGAGATGTGCATGTGGACAGTTTCAAGCAGCAGCTCTTTGTGGACACTTGGAGACAGCGCTGTGAAAAAATTTCATAGGAAGCGGGATTTGGCCAAAGATGAAAGACCTTCCAATACCAACCCTAAAGAACTTAGCCAAACGATGAATGTTGCAACAAGCTCCTGCAGGAAATGTGCTTCTATGAGACAACCCCTGAACAGGTAGCTACATTCTGCACACTACAAAATGCAAATGAATTCCAGGCTGAAAACTCACTCCAGAAAGATGAAATGCATGTGTTTCTCTCTGAAAGAACACTCTGCCACTAGGCTTTTGCTTGCTCCTTCAAAGTCTTTGTAGAAACATTGTTTTCACTGCTGGAATACGTTTTGCGATGCATTGTTTCAATCTCTTGCAAGCCTCATGTTGTTTCTTACACAATGTGGAAAAACAAGGAGTTTGTTTCCCAAATCACTTGAAATCCAGGAAAACGCACACTACATCACTCTTGCTCAAACACGATCTTTCTCCTAATGTGTTGAGAACATTCAAGAAACCAGAAAACAAGGGTATTTTGATGTGAATTTCAGATGGCTATGTACAAAAGGACATTTCTATTGGTTGCAGAGCGCAAAACCATGATTGACCTCATGTTCTCCATGAAAACCTTACATTTCCAAGTGACCTGAAGTAGGACTTTCACAAAAAGATGTGTTTGCGTGTCTGTGGTTTAAGGAGCTCTAAGTAGTGTATTCAGTGCTGGAGAGTAACACACCCTACAGAAGTTACACAGCGTTTTGAGAGCACCAACTTGCTTCAAGCTGAAACTGCTACAAGGTGTGTGTAGCATGCAGAAAGAAGGCTTGTCATTTCAAAGAAAGAAGTGGAAACCAAAATCCAGGTAGTGAAACGAGCACACCAGTATGGGAGCTGTGCATGTGGAGAGTTTCAAGCAGCAGCTCTTTGTGGACACTTGGAGACAGCGCTGTGAAACAATTTCGTACGAAGCGGGATTTGGCCAAAGTTGAAAGACCTTCCAAAACCAACCTAAAGAACTTAGCCAAACAATGAATGTTGCAACAAGCTCCTGCAGGAAAGGTGCTTCTATGAGACAACCCCCGAGCAGGTAGCTACATTCTGCACAGTACAAAATGCAAATGAATTCCAGGCTGAAAACTCACTCCAGAAGGATGAAATGCATGTGTTTCTCTCTGAAAGAACACTCTGCCACTAGGCTTTTGCTTGCTCCTTCAAAGTCTTTGTAGAAACATGTGTTTTCACTGCTGGAATACGTTTTGGGATGCATTGTTTCAATCTCTTGCAAGCCTCATGTTGTTTCTTACACAATGTGGAAAAACAAGGAGTATGTTTCCCAAATCACTTGAAATCCAGGAAAACGCACACTACATCACTCTTGCTCAAACACGATCTTTCTCCTAATGTGTTGAGAACATTCAAGAAACCAGAAAAGAAGGGTATTTTGATGTAAATTTCAGATGGCTATGTACAAAAGGACATTTCTATTGGTTGCAGAGTGCAAAACCATGACTGACCTCATGTTCTCCATGAAAACCTTAATTTCCAAGTGACCTGAGGTAGGACTTTCACAGAAAGATGTGTTTGCGTGTCTGTGGTTTAAGGAGCTCTAAGTAGTGTATTCAGTGCTGGAGAGTAACACACCCTACAGAAGTTACACAGCGTTTTGAGAGCACCAACATGCTTCAAGCTGAAACTGCTACAAGGTGTGTGTAGCATGCAGAAAGAAGGCTTGTCATTTGAAAGAAAGAAGTGGAAACCAAAATCCAGGTAGTGAAACGAGCACACCAGTATGGGAGATGTGCATGTGGACAGTTTCAAGCAGCAGCTCTTTGTGGACACTTGGAGACAGCGCTGTGAAAAAATTTCGTACGAAGCGGGATTTGGCCAAAGTTGAAAGACCTTCCAAAACCAACCCTAAAGAACTTAGCCAAACAATGAATGTTGCAACAAGCTCCTACAGGAAAGGTGCTTCTATGAGACAACCCCCGAGCAGGTAGCTACATTCTGCACAGTACAAAATGCAAATGAATTCCAGGCTGAAAACTCACTCCAGAAGGATGAAATGCATGTGTTTCTCTCTGAAAGAACACTCTGCCACTAGGCTTTTGCTTGCTCCTTCAAAGTCTTTGTAGAAACATGTGTTTTCACTGCTGGAATACGTTTGGGGATGCATTGTTTCAATCTCTTGCAAGCCTCATGTTGTTTCTTACACAATGTGGAAAAACAAGGAGTATGTTTCCCAAATCACTTGAAATCCAGGAAAACGCACAGTACATCACTCTTGCTCAAACACGATCTTTCTCCTAATGTGTTGAGAACATTCAAGAAACCAGAAAAGAAGGGTATTTTGATGTGAATTTCAGATGGCTATGTACAAAAGGACATTTCTATTGGTTGCAGAGTGCAAAACCATCATTGACCTCATGTTCTCCATGAAAACCTTACATTTCCAAGTGACCTGAGGTAGGACTTTCACAGAAAGATGTGTTTGCGTGTCTGTGGTGAAACGAGCTCGAAGTAGTGTATTCAGTGCTGGAGAGTAACACACCCTACAGAAGTTACACAGCGTTTTGAGAGCACCAACTTGCTTCAAGCTGAAACTGCTACAAGGTGTGTGTAGCATGCAGAAAGAAGGCTTGTCATTTCAAAGAAAGAAGTGGAAACCAAAATCCAGGTAGTGAAACGAGCACACCAGTATGGGAGCTGTGCATGTGGAGAGTTTCAAGCAGCAGCTCTTTGTGGACACTTGGAGACAGCGCTGTGAAACAATTTCGTACGAAGCGGGATTTGGCCAAAGTTGAAAGACCTTCCAAAACCAACCCTAAAGAACTTAGCCAAACAATGAATGTTGCAACAAGCTCCTGCAGGAAAGGTGCTTCTATGAGACAACCCCCGAGCAGGTAGCTACATTCTGCACAGTACAAAATGCAAATGAATTCCAGGCTGAAAACTCACTCCAGAAGGATGAAATGCATGTGTTTCTCTCTGAAAGAACACTCTGCCACTAGGCTTTTGCTTGCTCCTTCAAAGTCTTTGTAGAAACATGTGTTTTCACTGCTGGAATACGTTTTGGGATGCATTGTTTCAATCTCTTGCAAGCCTCATGTTGTTTCTTACACAATGTGGAAAAACAAGGAGTATGTTTCCCAAATCACTTGAAATCCAGGAAAACGCACACTACATCACTCTTGCTCAAACACGATCTTTCTCCTAATGTGTTGAGAACATTCAAGAAACCAGAAAAGAAGGGTATTTTGATGTAAATTTCAGATGGCTATGTACAAAAGGACATTTCTATTGGTTGCAGAGTGCAAAACCATGACTGACCTCATGTTCTCCATGAAAACCTTAATTTCCAAGTGACCTGAGGTAGGACTTTCACAGAAAGATGTGTTTGCGTGTCTGTGGTTTAAGGAGCTCTAAGTAGTGTATTCAGTGCTGGAGAGTAACACACCCGACAGAAGTTACACAGCGTTTTGAGAGCACCAACATGCTTCAAGCTGAAACTGCTACAAGGTGTGTGTAGCATGCAGAAAGAAGGCTTGTCATTTGAAAGAAAGAAGTGGAAACCAAAATCCAGGTAGTGAAACGAGCACACCAGTATGGGAGATGTGCATGTGGACAGTTTCAAGCAGCAGCTCTTTGTGGACACTTGGAGACAGCGCTGTGAAAAAATTTCGTACGAAGCGGGATTTGGCCAAAGTTGAAAGACCTTCCAAAACCAACCCTAAAGAACTTAGCCAAACAATGAATGTTGCAACAAGCTCCTACAGGAAAGGTGCTTCTATGAGACAACCCCCGAGCAGGTAGCTACATTCTGCACAGTACAAAATGCAAATGAATTCCAGGCTGAAAACTCACTCCAGAAGGATGAAATGCATGTGTTTCTCTCTGAAAGAACACTCTGCCACTAGGCTTTTGCTTGCTCCTTCAAAGTCTTTGTAGAAACATGTGTTTTCACTGCTGGAATACGTTTTGGGATGCATTGTTTCAATCTCTTGCAAGCCTCATGTTGTTTCTTACACAATGTGGAAAAACAAGGAGTATGTTTCCCAAATCACTTGAAATCCAGGAAAACGCACACTACATCACTCTTGCTCAAACACGATCTTTCTCCTAATGTGTTGAGAACATTCAAGAAACCAGAAAAGAAGGGTATTTTGATGTGAATTTCAGATGGCTATGTACAAAAGGACATTTCTATTGGTTGCAGAGTGCAAAACCATGATTGACCTCATGTTCTCCATGAAAACCTTACATTTCCAAGTGACCTGAGGTAGGACTTTCACAGAAAGATGTGTTTGCGTGTCTGTGGTGAAACGAGCTCGAAGTAGTGTATTCAGTGCTGGAGAGTAACACACCCTACAGAAGTTACACAGCGTTTTGAGAGCACAAACATGCTTCAAGCTGAAACTGCTACAAGGTGTGTGTAGCATGCAGAAAGAAGGCTTGTCATTTAAAAGAAAGAAGTGGAAACCAAAATCCAGGTAGTGAAACGAGCACACCAGTATGGGAGATGTGCATGTGGACAGTTTCAAGCAGCAGCTCTTTGTGGACACTTGGAGACAGCGCTGTGAAAAAATTTCGTACGAAGCGGGATTTGGCCAAAGTTGAAAGACCTTCCAAAACCAACCCTAAAGAACATAGCCAAACAATGAATGTTGCAACAAGCTCCTACAGGAAAGGTGCTTCTATGAGACAACCCCCGAGCAGGTAGCTACATTCTGCACAGTACAAAATGCAAATGAATTCCAGGCTGAAAACTCACTCCAGAAGGATGAAATGCATGTGTTTCTCTCTGAAAGAACACTCTGCCACTAGGCTTTTGCTTGCTCCTTCAAAGTCTTTGTAGAAACATGTGTTTTCACTGCTGGAATACGTTTGGGGATGCATTGTTTCAATCTCTTGCAAGCCTCATGTTGTTTCTTACACAATGTGGAAAAACAAGGAGTATGTTTCCCAAATCACTTGAAATCCAGGAAAACGCACACTACATCACTCTTGCTCAAACACGATCTTTCTCCTAATGTGTTGAGAACATTCAAGAAACCAAAAAAGAAGGGTATTTTGATGTGAATTTCAGATGGCTATGTACAAAAGGACATTTCTATTGGTTGCAGAGTGCAAAACCATGATTGACCTCATGTTCTCCATGAAAACCTTACATTTCCAAGTGACCTGAGGTAGGACTTTCACAGAAAGATGTGTTTGCGTGTCTGTGGTGAAACGAGCTCGAAGTAGTGTATTCAGTGCTGGAGAGTAACACACCCTACAGAAGTTACACAGCGTTTTGAGAGCACAAACATGCTTCAAGCTGAAACTGCTACAAGGTGTGTGTAGCATGCAGAAAGAAGGCTTGTCATTTAAAAGAAAGAAGTGGAAACCAAAATCCAGGTAGTGAAAAGAGCACACCAGTATGGGAGATGTGCATGTGGACAGTTTCAAGCAGCAGCTCTTTGTGGACACTTGGAGACAGCGCTGTGAAAAAATTTCATAGGAAGCGGGATTTGGCCAAAGATGAAAGACTTTCCAATACCAACCCTAAAGAACTTAGCCAAACGATGAATGTTGCAACAAGCTCCTGCAGGAAAGGTGCTTCTATGAGACAACCCCTGAACAGGTAGCTACATTCTGCACACTACAAAATGCAAATGAATTCCACGCTGAAAACTCACTCCAGAAAGATGAAATGCATGTGTTTCTCTCTGAAAGAACACTCTGCCACTAGGCTTTTGCTTGCTCCTTCAAAGTCTTTGTAGAAACATGTGTTTTCACTGCTGGAATACGTTTTGCGATGCATTGTTTCAATCTCTTGCAAGCCTCATGTTGTTTCTTACACAATGTGGAAAAACAAGGAGTTTGTTTCCCAAATCACTTGAAATCCAGGAAAACGCACACTACATCACTCTTGCTCAAACACGATCTTTCTCCTAATGTGTTGAGAACATTCAAGAAACCAGAAAACAAGGGTATTTTGATGTGAATTTCAGATGGCTATGTACAAAAGGACATTTCTATTGGTTGCAGAGCGCAAAACCATGATTGACCTCATGTTCTCCATGAAAACCTTACATTTCCAAGTGACCTGAAGTAGGACTTTCACAAAAAGATGTGTTTGCGTGTCTGTGGTTTAAGGAGCTCTAAGTAGTGTATTCAGTGCTGGAGAGTAACACACCCTACAGAAGTTACACAGCGTTTTGAGAGCACCAACTTGCTTCAAGCTGAAACTGCTACAAGGTGTGTGTAGCATGCAGAAAGAAGGCTTGTCATTTCAAAGAAAGAAGTGGAAACCAAAATCCAGGTAGTGAAACGAGCACACCAGTATGGGAGCTGTGCATGTGGAGAGTTTCAAGCAGCAGCTCTTTGTGGACACTTGGAGACAGCGCTGTGAAACAATTTCGTACGAAGCGGGATTTGGCCAAAGTTGAAAGACCTTCCAAAACCAACCCTAAAGAACTTAGCCAAACAATGAATGTTGCAACAAGCTCCTGCAGGAAAGGTGCTTCTATGAGACAACCCCCGAGCAGGTAGCTACATTCTGCACAGTACAAAATGCAAATGAATTCCAGGCTGAAAACTCACTCCAGAAGGATGAAATGCATGTGTTTCTCTCTGAAAGAACACTCTGCCACTAGGCTTTTGCTTGCTCCTTCAAAGTCTTTGTAGAAACATGTGTTTTCACTGCTGGAATACGTTTTGGGATGCATTGTTTCAATCTCTTGCAAGCCTCATGTTGTTTCTTACACAATGTGGAAAAACAAGGAGTATGTTTCCCAAATCACTTGAAATCCAGGAAAACGCACACTACATCACTCTTGCTCAAACACGATCTTTCTCCTAATGTGTTGAGAACATTCAAGAAACCAGAAAAGAAGGGTATTTTGATGTAAATTTCAGATGGCTATGTACAAAAGGACATTTCTATTGGTTGCAGAGTGCAAAACCATGACTGACCTCATGTTCTCCATGAAAACCTTAATTTCCAAGTGACCTGAGGTAGGACTTTCACAGAAAGATGTGTTTGCGTGTCTGTGGTTTAAGGAGCTCTAAGTAGTGTATTCAGTGCTGGAGAGTAACACACCCGACAGAAGTTACACAGCGTTTTGAGAGCACCAACATGCTTCAAGCTGAAACTGCTACAAGGTGTGTGTAGCATGCAGAAAGAAGGCTTGTCATTTGAAAGAAAGAAGTGGAAACCAAAATCCAGGTAGTGAAACGAGCACACCAGTATGGAGATGTGCATGTGGACAGTTTCAAGCAGCAGCTCTTTGTGGACACTTGGAGACAGCGCTGTGAAAAAATTTCGTACGAAGCGGGATTTGGCCAAAGTTGAAAGACCTTCCAAAACCAACCCTAAAGAACTTAGCCAAACAATGAATGTTGCAACAAGCTCCTACAGGAAAGGTGCTTCTATGAGACAACCCCCGAGCAGGTAGCTACATTCTGCACAGTACAAAATGCAAATGAATTCCAGGCTGAAAACTCACTCCAGAAGGATGAAATGCATGTGTTTCTCTCTGAAAGAACACTCTGCCACTAGGCTTTTGCTTGCTCCTTCAAAGTCTTTGTAGAAACATGTGTTTTCACTGCTGGAATACGTTTTGGGATGCATTGTTTCAATCTCTTGCAAGCCTCATGTTGTTTCTTACACAATGTGGAAAAACAAGGAGTATGTTTCCCAAATCACTTGAAATCCAGGAAAACGCACACTACATCACTCTTGCTCAAACACGATCTTTCTCCTAATGTGTTGAGAACATTCAAGAAACCAGAAAAGAAGGGTATTTTGATGTGAATTTCAGATGGCTATGTACAAAAGGACATTTCTATTGGTTGCAGAGTGCAAAACCATGATTGACCTCATGTTCTCCATGAAAACCTTACATTTCCAAGTGACCTGAGGTAGGACTTTCACAGAAAGATGTGTTTGCGTGTCTGTGGTGAAACGAGCTCGAAGTAGTGTATTCAGTGCTGGAGAGTAACACACCCTACAGAAGTTACACAGCGTTTTGAGAGCACCAACATGCTTCAAGCTGAAACTGGTACAAGGTGTGTGTAGCATGCAGAAAGAAGGCTTGTCATTTAAAAGAAAGAAGTGGAAACCAAAATCCAGGTAGTGAAACGAGCACACCAGTATGGGAGATGTGCATGTGGACAGTTTCAAGCAGCAGCTCTTTGTGGACACTTGGAGACAGCGCTGTGAAAAAATTTCGTACGAAGCGGGATTTGGCCAAAGTTGAAAGACCTTCCAAAACCAACCCTAAAGAACTTAGCCAAACAATGAATGTTGCAACAAGCTCCTACAGGAAAGGTGCTTCTATGAGACTACCCCCGAGCAGGTAGCTACATTCTGCACAGTACAAAATGCAAATGAATTCCAGGCTGAGAACTCACTCCAGAAGGATGAAATGCATGTGTTTCTCTCTGAAAGAACACTCTGCCACTAGGCTTTTGCTTGCTCCTTCAAAGTCTTTGTAGAAACATGTGTTTTCACTGCTGGAATACGTTTTGGGATGCATTGTTTCAATCTCTTGCAACCCTCATGTTGTTTCTTACACAATGTGGAAAAACAAGGAGTATGTTTCCCAAATCACTTGAAATCCAGGAAAACGCACAGTACATCACTCTTGCTCAAACACGATCTTTCTCCTAATGTGTTGAGAACATTCAAGAAACCAGAAAAGAAGGGTATTTTGATGTGAATTTCAGATGGCTATGTACAAAAGGACATTTCTATTGGTTGCAGAGTGCAAAACCATGATTGACCTCATGTTCTCCATGAAAACCTCACATTTCCAAGTGACCTGAGGTAGGACTTTCACAGAAAGATGTGTTTGCGTGTCTGTGGTGAAACGAGCTCGAAGTAGTGTATTCAGTGCTGGAGAGTAACACACCCTACAGAAGTTACACAGCGTTTTGAGAGCACCAACATGCTTCAAGCTGAAACTGCTACAAGGTGTGTGTAGCATGCAGAAAGAAGGCTTGTCATTTCAAAGAAAGAAGTGGAAACCAAAATCCAGGTAGTGAAACGAGCACACCAGTATGGGAGCTGTGCATGTGGAGAGTTTCAAGCAGCAGCTCTTTGTGGACACTTGGAGACAGCGCTGTGAAACAATTTCGTACGAAGCGGGATTTGGCCAAAGTTGAAAGACCTTCCAAAACCAACCCTAAAGAACTTAGCCAAACAATGAATGTTGCAACAAGCTCCTGCAGGAAAGGTGCTTCTATGAGACAACCCCCGAGCAGGTAGCTACATTCTGCACAGTACAAAATGCAAATGAATTCCAGGCTGAAAACTCACTCCAGAAGGATGAAATGCATGTGTTTCTCTCTGAAAGAACACTCTGCCACTAGGCTTTTGCTTGCTCCTTCAAAGTCTTTGTAGAAACATGTGTTTTCACTGCTGGAATACGTTTTGGGATGCATTGTTTCAATCTCTTGCAAGCCTCATGTTGTTTCTTACACAATGTGGAAAAACAAGGAGTATGTTTCCCAAATCACTTGAAATCCAGGAAAACGCACACTACATCACTCTTGCTCAAACACGATCTTTCTCCTAATGTGTTGAGAACATTCAAGAAACCAGAAAAGAAGGGTATTTTGATGTGAATTTCAGATGGCTATGTACAAAAGGACATTTCTATTGGTTGCAGAGTGCAAAACCATGATTGACCTCATGTTCTCCATGAAAACCTTACATTTCCAAGTGACCTGAGGTAGGACTTTCACAGAAAGATGTGTTTGCGTGTCTGTGGTTTAAGGAGCTCTAAGTAGTGTATTCAGTGCTGGAGAGTAACACACCCTACAGAAGTTACACAGCGTTTTGAGAGCACCAACATGCTTCAAGCTGAAACTGCTACAAGGTGTGTGTAGCATGCAGAAAGAAGGCTTGTCATTTCAAAGAAAGAAGTGGAAACCAAAATCCAGGTAGTGAAACGAGCACACCAGTATGGGAGATGTGCATGTGGACAGTTTCAAGCAGCAGCTCTTTGTGGACACTTGGAGACAGCGCTGTGAAAAAATTTCGTACGAAGCGGGATTTGGCCAAAGTTGAAAGACCTTCCAAAACCAACCCTAAAGAACTTAGCCAAACAATGAATGTTGCAACAAGCTCCTACAGGAAAGGTGCTTCTATGAGACAACCCCCGAGCAGGTAGCTACATTCTGCACAGTACAAAATGCAAATGAATTCCAGGCTGAAAACTCACTCCAGAAGGATGAAATGCATGTGTTTCTCTCTGAAAGAACACTCTGCCACTAGGCTTTTGCTTGCTCCTTCAAAGTCTTTGTAGAAACATGTGTTTTCACTGCTGGAATACGTTTTGGGATGCATTGTTTCAATCTCTTGCAAGCCTCATGTTGTTTCTTACACAATGTGGAAAAACAAGGAGTATGTTTCCCAAATCACTTGAAATCCAGGAAAACGCACACTACATCACTCTTGCTCAAACACGATCTTTCTCCTAATGTGTTGAGAACATTCAAGAAACCAGAAAAGAAGGGTATTTTGATGTGAATTTCAGATGGCTATGTACAAAAGGACATTTCTATTGGTTGCAGAGTGCAAAACCATGATTGACCTCATGTTCTCCATGAAAACCTTACATTTCCAAGTGACCTGAGGTAGGACTTTCACAGAAAGATGTGTTTGCGTGTCTGTGGTGAAACGAGCTCGAAGTAGTGTATTCAGTGCTGGAGAGTAACACACCCTACAGAAGTTACACAGCGTTTTGAGAGCACAAACATGCTTCAAGCTGAAACTGCTACAAGGTGTGTGTAGCATGCAGAAAGAAGGCTTGTCATTTAAAAGAAAGAAGTGGAAACCAAAATCCAGGTAGTGAAACGAGCACACCAGTATGGGAGATGTGCATGTGGACAGTTTCAAGCAGCAGCTCTTTGTGGACACTTGGAGACAGCGCTGTGAAAAAATTTCGTACGAAGCGGGATTTGGCCAAAGTTGAAAGACCTTCCAAAACCAACCCTAAAGAACATAGCCAAACAATGAATGTTGCAACAAGCTCCTACAGGAAAGGTGCTTCTATGAGACAACCCCCGAGCAGGTAGCTACATTCTGCACAGTACAAAATGCAAATGAATTCCAGGCTGAAAACTCACTCCAGAAGGATGAAATGCATGTGTTTCTCTCTGAAAGAACACTCTGCCACTAGGCTTTTGCTTGCTCCTTCAAAGTCTTTGTAGAAACATGTGTTTTCACTGCTGGAATACGTTTGGGGATGCATTGTTTCAATCTCTTGCAAGCCTCATGTTGTTTCTTACACAATGTGGAAAAACAAGGAGTATGTTTCCCAAATCACTTGAAATCCAGGAAAACGCACACTACATCACTCTTGCTCAAACACGATCTTTCTCCTAATGTGTTGAGAACATTCAAGAAACCAGAAAAGAAGGGTATTTTGATGTGAATTTCAGATGGCTATGTACAAAAGGACATTTCTATTGGTTGCAGAGTGCAAAACCATGATTGACCTCATGTTCTCCATGAAAACCTTACATTTCCAAGTGACCTGAGGTAGGACTTTCACAGAAAGATGTGTTTGCGTGACTGTGGTGAAAGGAGCTCTAAGTAGTGTATTCAGTGCTGGAGAGTTACACAGCCTACAGAAGTTACACAGCGTTTTGAGAGCACAAACATGCTTCAAGCTGAAACTGCTACAAGGTGTGTGTAGCATGCAGAAAGAAGGCTTGTCATTTAAAAGAAAGAAGTGGAAACCAAAATCCAGGTAGTGAAACGAGCACACCAGTATGGGAGATGTGCATGTGGACAGTTTCAAGCAGCAGCTCTTTGTGGACACTTGGAGACAGCGCTGTGAAAAAATTTCGTACGAAGCGGGATTTGGCCAAAGTTGAAAGACCTTCCAAAACCAACCCTAAAGAACATAGCCAAACAATGAATGTTACAACAAGCTCCTACAGGAAAGGTGCTTCTATGAGACAACCCCCGAGCAGGTAGCTACATTCTGCACAGTACAAAATGCAAATGAATTCCAGGCTGAAAACTCACTCCAGAAAGATGAAATGCATGTGTTTCTCTCTGAAAGAACACTCTGCCACTAGGCTTTTGCTTGCTCCTTCAAAGTCTTTGTAGAAACATGTGTTTTCACTGCTGGAATACGTTTTGCGATGCATTGTTTCAATCTCTTGCAAGCCTCATGTTGTTTCTTACACAATGTGGAAAAACAAGGAGTTTGTTTCCCAAATCACTTGAAATCCAGGAAAACGCACACTACATCACTCTTGCTCAAACACGATCTTTCTCCTAATGTGTTGAGAACATTCAAGAAACCAGAAAACAAGGGTATTTTGATGTGAATTTCAGATGGCTATGTACAAAAGGACATTTCTATTGGTTGCAGAGTGCAAAACCATGATTGACCTCATGTTCTCCATGAAAACCTTACATTTCCAAGTGACCTGAAGTAGGACTTTCACAGAAAGATGTGTTTGCGTGTCTGTGGTTTAAGGAGCTCTAAGTAGTGTATTCAGTGCTGGAGAGTAACACACCCTACAGAAGTTACACAGCGTTTTGAGAGCACCAACTTGCTTCAAGCTGAAACTGCTACAAGGTGTGTGTAGCATGCAGAAAGAAGGCTTGTCATTTGAAAGAAAGAAGTGGAAACCAAAATCCAGGTAGTGAAACGAGCACACCAGTATGGGAGATGTGCATGTGGACAGTTTCAAGCAGCAGCTCTTTGTGGACACTTGGAGACAGCGCTGTGAAACAATTTCGTACGAAGCGGGATTTGGCCAAAGTTGAAAGACCTTCCAAAACCAACCCTAAAGAACTTAGCCAAACAATGAATGTTGCAACAAGCTCCTGCAGGAAAGGTGCTTCTATGAGACAACCCCCGAGCAGGTAGCTACATTCTGCACAGTACAAAATGCAAATGAATTCCAGGCTGAAAACTCACTCCAGAAGGATGAAATGCATGTGTTTCTCTCTGAAAGAACACTCTGCCACTAGGCTTCTGCTTGCTCCTTCAAAGTCTTTGTAGAAACATGTGTTTTCACTGCTGGAATACGTTTTGGGATGCATTGTTTCAATCTCTTGCAAGCCTCATGTTGTTTCTTACACAATGTGGAAAAACAAGGAGTATGTTTCCCAAATCACTTGAAATCCAGGAAAACGCACACTACATCACTCTTGCTCAAACACGATCTTTCTCCTAATGTGTTGAGAACATTCAAGAAACCAGAAAAGAAGGGTATTTTGATGTAAATTTCAGATGGCTATGTACAAAAGGACATTTCTATTGGTTGCAGAGTGCAAAACCATGACTGACCTCATGTTCTCCATGAAAACCTTACATTTCCAAGTGACCTGAGGTAGGACTTTCACAGAAAGATGTGTTTGCGTGTCTGTGGTTTAAGGAGCTCTAAGTAGTGTATTCAGTGCTGGAGAGTAACACACCCGACAGAAGTTACACAGCGTTTTGAGAGCACCAACATGCTTCAAGCTGAAACTGCTACAAGGTGTGTGTAGCATGCAGAAAGAAGGCTTGTCATTTGAAAGAAAGAAGTGGAAACCAAAATCCAGGTAGTGAAACGAGCACACCAGTATGGGAGATGTGCATGTGGACAGTTTCAAGCAGCAGCTCTTTGTGGACACTTGGAGACAGCGCTGTGAAAAAATTTCGTACGAAGCGGGATTTGGCCAAAGTTGAAAGACCTTCCAAAATCAACCCTAAAGAACATAGCCAAACAATGAATGTTGCAACAAGCTCCTGCAGGAAAGGTGCTTCTATGAGACAACCCCCGAGCAGGTAGCTACATTCTGCACAGTACAAAATGCAAATGAATTCCAGGCTGAAAACTCACTCCAGAAGGATGAAATGCATGTGTTTCTCTCTGAAAGAACACTCTGCCACTAGGCTTTTGCTTGCTCCTTCAAAGTCTTTGTAGAAACATGTGTTTTCACTGCTGGAATACGTTTGGGGATGCATTGTTTCAATCTCTTGCAAGCCTCATGTTGTTTCTTACACAATGTGGAAAAACAAGGAGTATGTTTCCCAAATCACTTGAAATCCAGGAAAACGCACACTACAGCACTCTTGCTCAAACACGATCTTTCTCCTAATGTGTTGAGAACATTCAAGAAACCAGAAAAGAAGGGTATTTTGATGTGAATTTCAGATGGCTATGTACAAAAGGACATTTCTATTGGTTGCAGAGTGCAAAACCATCATTGACCTCATGTTCTCCATGAAAACCTTACATTTCCAAGTGACCTGAGGTAGGACTTTCACAGAAAGATGTGTTTGCGTGTCTGTGGTGAAACGAGCTCGAAGTAGTGTATTCAGTGCTGGAGAGTAACACACCCTACAGAAGTTACACAGCGTTTTGAGAGCACCAACATGCTTCAAGCTGAAACTGGTACAAGGTGTCTGTAGCATGCAGAAAGAAGGCTTGTCATTTCAAAGAAAGAAGTGGAAACCAAAATCCAGGTAGTGAAACGAGCACACCAGTATGGGAGATGTGCATGTGGACAGTTTCAAGCAGCAGCTCTTTGTGGACACTTGGAGACAGCGCTGTGAAAAAATTTCGTACGAAGCGGGATTTGGCCAAAGTTGAAAGACCTTCCAAAACCAACCCTAAAGAACTTAGCCAAACAATGAATGTTGCAACAAGCTCCTACAGGAAAGGTGCTTCTATGAGACTACCCCCGAGCAGGTAGCTACATTCTGCACAGTACAAAATGCAAATGAATTCCAGGCTGAGAACTCACTCCAGAAGGATGAAATGCATGTGTTTCTCTCTGAAAGAACACTCTGCCACTAGGCTTTTGCTTGCTCCTTCAAAGTCTTTGTAGAAACATGTGTTTTCACTGCTGGAATACGTTTTGGGATGCATTGTTTCAATCTCTTGCAACCCTCATGTTGTTTCTTACACAATGTGGAAAAACAAGGAGTATGTTTCCCAAATCACTTGAAATCCAGGAAAACGCACACTACAGCACTCTTGCTCAAACACGATCTTTCTCCTAATGTGTTGAGAACATTCAAGAAACCAGAAAAGAAGGGTATTTTGATGTGAATTTCAGATGGCTATGTACAAAAGGACATTTCTATTGGTTGCAGAGTGCAAAACCATGATTGACCTCATGTTCTCCATGAAAACCTCACATTTCCAAGTGACCTGAGGTAGGACTTTCACAGAAAGATGTGTTTGCGTGTCTGTGGTGAAACGAGCTCGAAGTAGTGTATTCAGTGCTGGAGAGTAACACACCCTACAGAAGTTACACAGCGTTTTGAGAGCACCAACATGCTTCAAGCTGAAACTGCTACAAGGTGTGTGTAGCATGCAGAAAGAAGGCTTGTCATTTCAAAGAAAGAAGTGGAAACCAAAATCCAGGTAGTGAAACGAGCACACCAGTATGGGAGATGTGCATGTGGACAGTTTCAAGCAGCAGCTCTTTGTGGACACTTGGAGACAGCGCTGTGAAAAAATTTCGTACGAAGCGGGATTTGGCCAAAGTTGAAAGACCTTCCAAAACCAACCCTAAAGAACTTAGCCAAACAATGAATGTTGCAACAAGCTCCTACAGGAAAGGTGCTTCTATGAGACAACCCCCGAGCAGGTAGCTACATTCTGCACAGTACAAAATGCAAATGAATTCCAGGCTGAAAACTCACTCCAGAAGGATGAAATGCATGTGTTTCTCTCTGAAAGAACACTCTGCCACTAGGCTTTTGCTTGCTCCTTCAAAGTCTTTGTAGAAACATGTGTTTTCACTGCTGGAATACGTTTTGGGATGCATTGTTTCAATCTCTTGCAAGCCTCATGTTGTTTCTTACACAATGTGGAAAAACAAGGAGTATGTTTCCCAAATCACTTGAAATCCAGGAAAACGCACACTACATCACTCTTGCTCAAACACGATCTTTCTCCTAATGTGTTGAGAACATTCAAGAAACCAGAAAAGAAGGGTATTTTGATGTGAATTTCAGATGGCTATGTACAAAAGGACATTTCTATTGGTTGCAGAGCGCAAAACCATGATTGACCTCATGTTCTCCATGAAAACCTTACATTTCCAAGTGACCTGAAGTAGGACTTTCACAGAAAGATGTGTTTGCGTGTCTGTGGTTTAAGGAGCTCTAAGTAGTGTATTCAGTGCTGGAGAGTAACACACCCTACAGAAGTTACACAGCGTTTTGAGAGCACCAACTTGCTTCAAGCTGAAACTGCTACAAGGTGTGTGTAGCATGCAGAAAGAAGGCTTGTCATTTCAAAGAAAGAAGTGGAAACCAAAATCCAGGTAGTGAAACGAGCACACCAGTATGGGAGCTGTGCATGTGGACAGTTTCAAGCAGCAGCTCTTTGTGGACACTTGGAGACAGCGCTGTGAAACAATTTCGTACGAAGCGGGATTTGGCCAAAGTTGAAAGACCTTCCAAAACCAACCCTAAAGAACATAGCCAAACAATGAATGTTGCAACAAGCTCCTGCAGGAAAGGTGCTTCTATGAGACAACCCCCGAGCAGGTAGCTACATTCTGCACAGTACAAAATGCAAATGAATTCCAGGCTGAAAACTCACTCCAGAAGGATGAAATGCATGTGTTTCTCTCTGAAAGAACACTCTGCCACTAGGCTTTTGCTTGCTCCTTCAAAGTCTTTGTAGAAACATGTGTTTTCACTGCTGGAATACGTTTTGGGATGCATTGTTTCAATCTCTTGCAAGCCTCATGTTGTTTCTTACACAATGTGGAAAAACAAGGAGTATGTTTCCCAAATCACTTGAAATCCAGGAAAACGCACACTACATCACTCTTGCTCAAACACGATCTTTCTCCTAATGTGTTGAGAACATTCAAGAAACCAGAAAAGAAGGGTATTTTGATGTAAATTTCAGATGGCTATGTACAAAAGGACATTTCTATTGGTTGCAGAGTGCAAAACCATGACTGACCTCATGTTCTCCATGAAAACCTTACATTTCCAAGTGACCTGAGGTAGGACTTTCACAGAAAGATGTGTTTGCGTGTCTGTGGTTTAAGGAGCTCTAAGTAGTGTATTCAGTGCTGGAGAGTAACACACCCGACAGAAGTTACACAGCGTTTTGAGAGCACCAACATGCTTCAAGCTGAAACTGCTACAAGGTGTGTGTAGCATGCAGAAAGAAGGCTTGTCATTTGAAAGAAAGAAGTGGAAACCAAAATCCAGGTAGTGAAACGAGCACACCAGTATGGGAGATGTGCATGTGGACAGTTTCAAGCAGCAGCTCTTTGTGGACACTTGGAGACAGCGCTGTGAAAAAATTTCGTACGAAGCGGGATTTGGCCAAAGTTGAAAGACCTTCCAAAATCAACCCTAAAGAACATAGCCAAACAATGAATGTTGCAACAAGCTCCTGCAGGAAAGGTGCTTCTATGAGACAACCCCCGAGCAGGTAGCTACATTCTGCACAGTACAAAATGCAAATGAATTCCAGGCTGAAAACTCACTCCAGAAGGATGAAATGCATGTGTTTCTCTCTGAAAGAACACTCTGCCACTAGGCTTTTGCTTGCTCCTTCAAAGTCTTTGTAGAAACATGTGTTTTCACTGCTGGAATACGTTTGGGGATGCATTGTTTCAATCTCTTGCAAGCCTCATGTTGTTTCTTACACAATGTGGAAAAACAAGGAGTATGTTTCCCAAATCACTTGAAATCCAGGAAAACGCACACTACATCACTCTTGCTCAAACACGATCTTTCTCCTAATGTGTTGAGAACATTCAAGAAACCAGAAAAGAAGGGTATTTTGATGTGAATTTCAGATGGCTATGTACAAAAGGACATTTCTATTGGTTGCAGAGTGCAAAACCATGATTGACCTCATGTTCTCCATGAAAACCTTACATTTCCAAGTGACCTGAGGTAGGACTTTCACAGAAAGATGTGTTTGCGTGTCTGTGGTGAAACGAGCTCGAAGTAGTGTATTCAGTGCTGGAGAGTAACACACCCTACAGAAGTTACACAGCGTTTTGAGAGCACCAACATGCTTCAAGCTGAAACTGGTACAAGGTGTGTGTAGCATGCAGAAAGAAGGCTTGTCATTTCAAAGAAAGAAGTGGAAACCAAAATCCAGGTAGTGAAACGAGCACACCAGTATGGGAGATGTGCATGTGGACAGTTTCAAGCAGCAGCTCTTTGTGGACACTTGGAGACAGCGCTGTGAAAAAATTTCGTACGAAGCGGGATTTGGCCAAAGTTGAAAGACCTTCCAAAACCAACCCTAAAGAACTTAGCCAAACAATGAATGTTGCAACAAGCTCCTACAGGAAAGGTGCTTCTATGAGACTACCCCCGAGCAGGTAGCTACATTCTGCACAGTACAAAATGCAAATGAATTCCAGGCTGAGAACTCACTCCAGAAGGATGAAATGCATGTGTTTCTCTCTGAAAGAACACTCTGCCACTAGGCTTTTGCTTGCTCCTTCAAAGTCTTTGTAGAAACATGTGTTTTCACTGCTGGAATACGTTTTGGGATGCATTGTTTCAATCTCTTGCAACCCTCATGTTGTTTCTTACACAATGTGGAAAAACAAGGAGTATGTTTCCCAAATCACTTGAAATCCAGGAAAACGCACACTACAGCACTCTTGCTCAAACACGATCTTTCTCCTAATGTGTTGAGAACATTCAAGAAACCAGAAAAGAAGGGTATTTTGATGTGAATTTCAGATGGCTATGTACAAAAGGACATTTCTATTGGTTGCAGAGTGCAAAACCATGATTGACCTCATGTTCTCCATGAAAACCTCACATTTCCAAGTGACCTGAGGTAGGACTTTCACAGAAAGATGTGTTTGCGTGTCTGTGGTGAAACGAGCTCGAAGTAGTGTATTCAGTGCTGGAGAGTAACACACCCTACAGAAGTTACACAGCGTTTTGAGAGCACCAACATGCTTCAAGCTGAAACTGCTACAAGGTGTGTGTAGCATACAGAAAGAAGGCTTGTCATTTCAAAGAAAGAAGTGGAAACCAAAATCCAGGTAGTGAAACGAGCACACCAGTATGGGAGATGTGCATGTGGACAGTTTCAAGCAGCAGCTCTTTGTGGACACTTGGAGACAGCGCTGTGAAAAAATTTCGTACGAAGCGGGATTTGGCCAAAGTTGAAAGACCTTCCAAAACCAACCCTAAAGAACTTAGCCAAACAATGAATGTTGCAACAAGCTCCTACAGGAAAGGTGCTTCTATGAGACAACCCCCGAGCAGGTAGCTACATTCTGCACAGTACAAAATGCAAATGAATTCCAGGCTGAAAACTCACTCCAGAAGGATGAAATGCATGTGTTTCTCTCTGAAAGAACACTCTGCCACTAGGCTTTTGCTTGCTCCTTCAAAGTCTTTGTAGAAACATGTGTTTTCACTGCTGGAATACGTTTTGGGATGCATTGTTTCAATCTCTTGCAAGCCTCATGTTGTTTCTTACACAATGTGGAAAAACAAGGAGTATGTTTCCCAAATCACTTGAAATCCAGGAAAACGCACACTACATCACTCTTGCTCAAACACGATCTTTCTCCTAATGTGTTGAGAACATTCAAGAAACCAGAAAAGAAGGGTATTTTGATGTGAATTTCAGATGGCTATGTACAAAAGGACATTTCTATTGGTTGCAGAGTGCAAAACCATGATTGACCTCATGTTCTCCATGAAAACCTTACATTTCCAAGTGACCTGAGGTAGGACTTTCACAGAAAGATGTTTTTGCGTGTCTGTGGTGAAACGAGCTTGAAGTAGTGTATTCAGTGCTGGAGAGTAACACACCCTACAGAAGTTACACAGCGTTTTGAGAGCACCAACATGCTTCAAGCTGAAACTGCTACAAGGTGTGTGTAGCATGCAGAAAGAAGGCTTGTCATTTCAAAGAAGGAAGTGGAAACCAAAATCCAGGTAGTGAAACGAGCACACCAGTATGGGAGATGTGCATGTGGACAGTTTCAAGCAGCAGCTCTTTGTGGACACTTGGAGACAGCGCTGTGAAAAAATTTCGTACGAAGCGGGATTTGGCCAAAGTTGAAAGACCTTCCAAAACCAACCCTAAAGAACTTAGCCAAACAATGAATGTTGCAACAAGCTCCTACAGGAAAGGTGCTTCTATGAGACAACCCCCGAGCAGGTAGCTACATTCTGCACAGTACAAAATGCAAATGAATTCCAGGCTGAAAACTCGCTCCAGAAGGATGAAATGCATGTGTTTCTCTCTGAAAGAACACTCTGCCACTAGGCTTTTGCTTGCTCCTTCAAAGTCTTTGTAGAAACATGTGTTTTCACTGCTGGAATACGTTTGGGGATGCATTGTTTCAATCTCTTGCAAGCCTCATGTTGTTTCTTACACAATGTGGAAAAACAAGGAGTATGTTTCCCAAATCACTTGAAATCCAGGAAAACGCACACTACATCACTCTTGCTCAAACACGATCTTTCTCCTAATGTGTTGAGAACATTCAAGAAACCAGAAAAGAAGGGTATTTTGATGTGAATTTCAGATGGCTATGTACAAAAGGACATTTCTATTGGTTGCAGAGTGCAAAACCATGATTGACCTCATGTTCTCCATGAAAACCTTACATTTCCAAGTGACCTGAGGTAGGACTTTCACAGAAAGATGTGTTTGCGTGTCTGTGGTGAAACGAGCTCGAAGTAGTGTATTCAGTGCTGGAGAGTAACACACCCTACAGAAGTTACACAGCGTTTTGAGAGCACAAACATGCTTCAAGCTGAAACTGCTACAAGGTGTGTGTAGCATGCAGAAAGAAGGCTTGTCATTTAAAAGAAAGAAGTGGAAACCAAAATCCAGGTAGTGAAACGAGCACACCAGTATGGGAGATGTGCATGTGGACAGTTTCAAGCAGCAGCTCTTTGTGGACACTTGGAGACAGCGCTGTGAAAAAATTTCGTACGAAGCGGGATTTGGCCAAAGTTGAAAGACCTTCCAAAACCAACCCTAAAGAACATAGCCAAACAATGAATGTTGCAACAAGCTCCTACAGGAAAGGTGCTTCTATGAGACAACCCCCGAGCAGGTAGCTACATTCTGCACAGTACAAAATGCAAATGAATTCCAGGCTGAAAACTCACTCCAGAAGGATGAAATGCATGTGTTTCTCTCTGAAAGAACACTCTGCCACTAGGCTTTTGCTTGCTCCTTCAAAGTCTTTGTAGAAACATGTGTTTTCACTGCTGGAATACGTTTGGGGATGCATTGTTTCAATCTCTTGCAAGCCTCATGTTGTTTCTTACACAATGTGGAAAAACAAGGAGTATGTTTCCCAAATCACTTGAAATCCAGGAAAACGCACACTACATCACTCTTGCTCAAACACGATCTTTCTCCTAATGTGTTGAGAACATTCAAGAAACCAGAAAAGAAGGGTATTTTGATGTGAATTTCAGATGGCTATGTACAAAAGGACATTTCTATTGGTTGCAGAGTGCAAAACCATGATTGACCTCATGTTCTCCATGAAAACCTTACATTTCCAAGTGACCTGAGGTAGGACTTTCACAAAAAGATGTGTTTGTGTGACTGTGGTGAAAGGAGCTCTAAGTAGTGTATTCAGTGCTGGAGAGTTACACAGCTTACAGAAGTTACACAGCGTTTTGAGAGCACAAACATGCTTCAAGCTGAAACTGCTACAAGGTGTGTGTAGCATGCAGAAAGAAGGCTTGTCATTTAAAAGAAAGAAGTGGAAACCAAAATCCAGGTAGTGAAACGAGCACACCAGTATGGGAGATGTGCATGTGGACAGTTTCAAGCAGCAGCTCTTTGTGGACACTTGGAGACAGCGCTGTGAAAAAATTTCGTACGAAGCGGGATTTGGCCAAAGTTGAAAGACCTTCCAAAACCAACCCTAAAGAACATAGCCAAACAATGAATGTTACAACAAGCTCCTACAGGAAAGGTGCTTCTATGAGACAACCCCCGAGCAGGTAGCTACATTCTGCACAGTACAAAATGCAAATGAATTCCAGGCTGAAAACTCACTCCAGAAAGATGAAATGCATGTGTTTCTCTCTGAAAGAACACTCTGCCACTAGGCTTTTGCTTGCTCCTTCAAAGTCTTTGTAGAAACATGTGTTTTCACTGCTGGAATACGTTTTGCGATGCATTGTTTCAATCTCTTGCAAGCCTCATGTTGTTTCTTACACAATGTGGAAAAACAAGGAGTTTGTTTCCCAAATCACTTGAAATCCAGGAAAACGCACACTACATCACTCTTGCTCAAACACGATCTTTCTCCTAATGTGTTGAGAACATTCAAGAAACCAGAAAACAAGGGTATTTTGATGTGAATTTCAGATGGCTATGTACAAAAGGACATTTCTATTGGTTGCAGAGCGCAAAACCATGATTGACCTCATGTTCTCCATGAAAACCTTACATTTCCAAGTGACCTGAAGTAGGACTTTCACAAAAAGATGTGTTTGCGTGTCTGTGGTTTAAGGAGCTCTAAGTAGTGTATTCAGTGCTGGAGAGTAACACACCCTACAGAAGTTACACAGCGTTTTGAGAGCACCAACTTGCTTCAAGCTGAAACTGCTACAAGGTGTGTGTAGCATGCAGAAAGAAGGCTTGTCATTTCAAAGAAAGAAGTGGAAACCAAAATCCAGGTAGTGAAACGAGCACACCAGTATGGGAGCTGTGCATGTGGAGAGTTTCAAGCAGCAGCTCTTTGTGGACACTTGGAGACAGCGCTGTGAAACAATTTCGTACGAAGCGGGATTTGGCCAAAGTTGAAAGACCTTCCAAAACCAACCCTAAAGAACTTAGCCAAACAATGAATGTTGCAACAAGCTCCTGCAGGAAAGGTGCTTCTATGAGACAACCCCCGAGCAGGTAGCTACATTCTGCACAGTACAAAATGCAAATGAATTCCAGGCTGAAAACTCACTCCAGAAGGATGAAATGCATGTGTTTCTCTCTGAAAGAACACTCTGCCACTAGGCTTTTGCTTGCTCCTTCAAAGTCTTTGTAGAAACATGTGTTTTCACTGCTGGAATACGTTTTGGGATGCATTGTTTCAATCTCTTGCAAGCCTCATGTTGTTTCTTACACAATGTGGAAAAACAAGGAGTATGTTTCCCAAATCACTTGAAATCCAGGAAAACGCACACTACATCACTCTTGCTCAAACACGATCTTTCTCCTAATGTGTTGAGAACATTCAAGAAACCAGAAAAGAAGGGTATTTTGATGTAAATTTCAGATGGCTATGTACAAAAGGACATTTCTATTGGTTGCAGAGTGCAAAACCATGACTGACCTCATGTTCTCCATGAAAACCTTAATTTCCAAGTGACCTGAGGTAGGACTTTCACAGAAAGATGTGTTTGCGTGTCTGTGGTTTAAGGAGCTCTAAGTAGTGTATTCAGTGCTGGAGAGTAACACACCCGACAGAAGTTACACAGCGTTTTGAGAGCACCAACATGCTTCAAGCTGAAACTGCTACAAGGTGTGTGTAGCATGCAGAAAGAAGGCTTGTCATTTGAAAGAAAGAAGTGGAAACCAAAATCCAGGTAGTGAAACGAGCACACCAGTATGGGAGATGTGCATGTGGACAGTTTCAAGCAGCAGCTCTTTGTGGACACTTGGAGACAGCGCTGTGAAAAAATTTCGTACGAAGCGGGATTTGGCCAAAGTTGAAAGACCTTCCAAAACCAACCCTAAAGAACTTAGCCAAACAATGAATGTTGCAACAAGCTCCTACAGGAAAGGTGCTTCTATGAGACAACCCCCGAGCAGGTAGCTACATTCTGCACAGTACAAAATGCAAATGAATTCCAGGCTGAAAACTCACTCCAGAAGGATGAAATGCATGTGTTTCTCTCTGAAAGAACACTCTGCCACTAGGCTTTTGCTTGCTCCTTCAAAGTCTTTGTAGAAACATGTGTTTTCACTGCTGGAATACGTTTTGGGATGCATTGTTTCAATCTCTTGCAAGCCTCATGTTGTTTCTTACACAATGTGGAAAAACAAGGAGTATGTTTCCCAAATCACTTGAAATCCAGGAAAACGCACACTACATCACTCTTGCTCAAACACGATCTTTCTCCTAATGTGTTGAGAACATTCAAGAAACCAGAAAAGAAGGGTATTTTGATGTGAATTTCAGATGGCTATGTACAAAAGGACATTTCTATTGGTTGCAGAGTGCAAAACCATGATTGACCTCATGTTCTCCATGAAAACCTTACATTTCCAAGTGACCTGAGGTAGGACTTTCACAGAAAGATGTGTTTGCGTGTCTGTGGTGAAACGAGCTCGAAGTAGTGTATTCAGTGCTGGAGAGTAACACACCCTACAGAAGTTACACAGCGTTTTGAGAGCACAAACATGCTTCAAGCTGAAACTGCTACAAGGTGTGTGTAGCATGCAGAAAGAAGGCTTGTCATTTAAAAGAAAGAAGTGGAAACCAAAATCCAGGTAGTGAAACGAGCACACCAGTATGGGAGATGTGCATGTGGACAGTTTCAAGCAGCAGCTCTTTGTGGACACTTGGAGACAGCGCTGTGAAAAAATTTCGTACGAAGCGGGATTTGGCCAAAGTTGAAAGACCTTCCAAAACCAACCCTAAAGAACATAGCCAAACAATGAATGTTACAACAAGCTCCTACAGGAAAGGTGCTTCTATGAGACAACCCCCGAGCAGGTAGCTACATTCTGCACAGTACAAAATGCAAATGAATTCCAGGCTGAAAACTCACTCCAGAAGGATGAAATGCATGTGTTTCTCTCTGAAAGAACACTCTGCCACTAGGCTTTTGCTTGCTCCTTCAAAGTCTTTGTAGAAACATGTGTTTTCACTGCTGGAATACGTTTGGGGATGCATTGTTTCAATCTCTTGCAAGCCTCATGTTGTTTCTTACACAATGTGGAAAAACAAGGAGTATGTTTCCCAAATCACTTGAAATCCAGGAAAACGCACACTACATCACTCTTGCTCAAACACGATCTTTCTCCTAATGTGTTGAGAACATTCAAGAAACCAGAAAAGAAGGGTATTTTGATGTGAATTTCAGATGGCTATGTACAAAAGGACATTTCTATTGGTTGCAGAGTGCAAAACCATGATTGACCTCATGTTCTCCATGAAAACCTTACATTTCCAAGTGACCTGAGGTAGGACTTTCACAGAAAGATGTGTTTGCGTGTCTGTGGTGAAACGAGCTCGAAGTAGTGTATTCAGTGCTGGAGAGTAACACACCCTACAGAAGTTACACAGCGTTTTGAGAGCACCAACTTGCTTCAAGCTGAAACTGCTACAAGGTGTGTGTAGCATGCAGAAAGAAGGCTTGTCATTTCAAAGAAAGAAGTGGAAACCAAAATCCAGGTAGTGAAACGAGCACACCAGTATGGGAGCTGTGCATGTGGAGAGTTTCAAGCAGCAGCTCTTTGTGGACACTTGGAGACAGCGCTGTGAAACAATTTCGTACGAAGCGGGATTTGGCCAAAGTTGAAAGACCTTCCAAAACCAACCCTAAAGAACTTAGCCAAACAATGAATGTTGCAACAAGCTCCTGCAGGAAAGGTGCTTCTATGAGAAAACCCCCGAGCAGGTAGCTACATTCTGCACAGTACAAAATGCAAATGAATTCCAGGCTGAAAACTCACTCCAGAAGGATGAAATGCATGTGTTTCTCTCTGAAAGAACACTCTGCCACTAGGCTTTTGCTTGCTCCTTCAAAGTCTTTGTAGAAACATGTGTTTTCACTGCTGGAATACGTTTTGGGATGCATTGTTTCAATCTCTTGCAAGCCTCATGTTGTTTCTTACACAATGTGGAAAAACAAGGAGTATGTTTCCCAAATCACTTGAAATCCAGGAAAACGCACACTACATCACTCTTGCTCAAACACGATCTTTCTCCTAATGTGTTGAGAACATTCAAGAAACCAGAAAAGAAGGGTATTTTGATGTAAATTTCAGATGGCTATGTACAAAAGGACATTTCTATTGGTTGCAGAGTGCAAAACCATGACTGACCTCATGTTCTCCATGAAAACCTTAATTTCCAAATGACCTGAGGTAGGACTTTCACAGAAAGATGTGTTTGCGTGTCTGTGGTTTAAGGAGCTCTAAGTAGTGTATTCAGTGCTGGAGAGTAACACACCCGACAGAAGTTACACAGCGTTTTGAGAGCACCAACATGCTTCAAGCTGAAACTGCTACAAGGTGTGTGTAGCATGCAGAAAGAAGGCTTGTCATTTGAAAGAAAGAAGTGGAAACCAAAATCCAGGTAGTGAAACGAGCACACCAGTATGGGAGATGTGCATGTGGACAGTTTCAAGCAGCAGCTCTTTGTGGACACTTGGAGACAGCGCTGTGAAAAAATTTCGTACGAAGCGGGATTTGGCCAAAGTTGAAAGACCTTCCAAAACCAACCCTAAAGAACTTAGCCAAACAATGAATGTTGCAACAAGCTCCTACAGGAAAGGTGCTTCTATGAGACAACCCCCGAGCAGGTAGCTACATTCTGCACAGTACAAAATGCAAATGAATTCCAGGCTGAAAACTCACTCCAGAAGGATGAAATGCATGTGTTTCTCTCTGAAAGAACACTCTGCCACTAGGCTTTTGCTTGCTCCTTCAAAGTCTTTGTAGAAACATGTGTTTTCACTGCTGGAATACGTTTTGGGATGCATTGTTTCAATCTCTTGCAAGCCTCATGTTGTTTCTTACACAATGTGGAAAAACAAGGAGTATGTTTCCCAAATCACTTGAAATCCAGGAAAACGAACACTACATCACTCTTGCTCAAACACGATCTTTCTCCTAATGTGTTGAGAACATTCAAGAAACCAGAAAAGAAGGGTATTTTGATGTGAATTTCAGATGGCTATGTACAAAAGGACATTTCTATTGGTTGCAGAGTGCAAAACCATGATTGACCTCATGTTCTCCATGAAAACCTTACATTTCCAAGTGACCTGAGGTAGGACTTTCACAGAAAGATGTGTTTGCGTGTCTGTGGTGAAACGAGCTCGAAGTAGTGTATTCAGTGCTGGAGAGTAACACACCCTACAGAAGTTACACAGCGTTTTGAGAGCACAAACATGCTTCAAGCTGAAACTGCTACAAGGTGTGTGTAGCATGCAGAAAGAAGGCTTGTCATTTAAAAGAAAGAAGTGGAAACCAAAATCCAGGTAGTGAAACGAGCACACCAGTATGGGAGATGTGCATGTGGACAGTTTCAAGCAGCAGCTCTTTGTGGACACTTGGAGACAGCGCTGTGAAAAAATTTCGTACGAAGCGGGATTTGGCCAAAGTTGAAAGACCTTCCAAAACCAACCCTAAAGAACATAGCCAAACAATGAATGTTACAACAAGCTCCTACAGGAAAGGTGCTTCTATGAGACAACCCCCGAGCAGGTAGCTACATTCTGCACAGTACAAAATGCAAATGAATTCCAGGCTGAAAACTCACTCCAGAAGGATGAAATGCATGTGTTTCTCTCTGAAAGAACACTCTGCCACTAGGCTTTTGCTTGCTCCTTCAAAGTCTTTGTAGAAACATGTGTTTTCACTGCTGGAATACGTTTGGGGATGCATTGTTTCAATCTCTTGCAAGCCTCATGTTGTTTCTTACACAATGTGGAAAAACAAGGAGTATGTTTCCCAAATCACTTGAAATCCAGGAAAACGCACACTACATCACTCTTGCTCAAACACGATCTTTCTCCTAATGTGTTGAGAACATTCAAGAAACCAGAAAAGAAGGGTATTTTGATGTGAATTTCAGATGGCTATGTACAAAAGGACATTTCTATTGGTTGCAGAGTGCAAAACCATGATTGACCTCATGTTCTCCATGAAAACCTTACATTTCCAAGTGACCTGAGGTAGGACTTTCACAGAAAGATGTGTTTGCGTGTCTGTGGTGAAACGAGCTCGAAGTAGTGTATTCAGTGCTGGAGAGTAACACACCCTACAGAAGTTACACAGCGTTTTGAGAGCACAAACATGCTTCAAGCTGAAACTGCTACAAGGTGTGTGTAGCATGCAGAAAGAAGGCTTGTCATTTAAAAGAAAGAAGTGGAAACCAAAATCCAGGTAGTGAAACGAGCACACCAGTATGGGAGATGTGCATGTGGACAGTTTCAAGCAGCAGCTTTTTGTGGACACTTGGAGACAGCGCTGTGAAAAAATTTCGTACGAAGCGGGATTTGGCCAAAGTTGAAAGACCTTCCAAAACCAACCCTAAAGAACATAGCCAAACAATGAATGTTACAACAAGCTCCTACAGGAAAGGTGCTTCTATGAGACAACCCCCGAGCAGGTAGCTACATTCTGCACAGTACAAAATGCAAATGAATTCCAGGCTGAAAACTCACTCCAGAAGGATGAAATGCATGTGTTTCTCTCTGAAAGAACACTCTGCCACTAGGCTTTTGCTTGCTCCTTCAAAGTCTTTGTAGAAACATGTGTTTTCACTGCTGGAATACGTTTGGGGATGCATTGTTTCAATCTCTTGCAAGCCTCATGTTGTTTCTTACACAATGTGGAAAAACAAGGAGTATGTTTCCCAAATCACTTGAAATCCAGGAAAACGCACACTACATCACTCTTGCTCAAACACGATCTTTCTCCTAATGTGTTGAGAACATTCAAGAAACCAGAAAAGAAGGGTATTTTGATGTGAATTTCAGATGGCTATGTACAAAAGGACATTTCTATTGGTTGCAGAGTGCAAAACCATGATTGACCTCATGTTCTCCATGAAAACCTTACATTTCCAAGTGACCTGAGGTAGGACTTTCACAGAAAGATGTGTTTGCGTGTCTGTGGTGAAACGAGCTCGAAGTAGTGTATTCAGTGCTGGAGAGTAACACACCCTACAGAAGTTACACAGCGTTTTGAGAGCACCAACTTGCTTCAAGCTGAAACTGCTACAAGGTGTGTGTAGCATGCAGAAAGAAGGCTTGTCATTTCAAAGAAAGAAGTGGAAACCAAAATCCAGGTAGTGAAACGAGCACACCAGTATGGGAGCTGTGCATGTGGAGAGTTTCAAGCAGCAGCTCTTTGTGGACACTTGGAGACAGCGCTGTGAAACAATTTCGTACGAAGCGGGATTTGGCCAAAGTTGAAAGACCTTCCAAAACCAACCCTAAAGAACTTAGCCAAACAATGAATGTTGCAACAAGCTCCTGCAGGAAAGGTGCTTCTATGAGACAACCCCCGAGCAGGTAGCTACATTCTGCACAGTACAAAATGCAAATGAATTCCAGGCTGAAAACTCACTCCAGAAGGATGAAATGCATGTGTTTCTCTCTGAAAGAACACTCTGCCACTAGGCTTTTGCTTGCTCCTTCAAAGTCTTTGTAGAAACATGTGTTTTCACTGCTGGAATACGTTTTGGGATGCATTGTTTCAATCTCTTGCAAGCCTCATGTTGTTTCTTACACAATGTGGAAAAACAAGGAGTATGTTTCCCAAATCACTTGAAATCCAGGAAAACGCACACTACATCACTCTTGCTCAAACACGATCTTTCTCCTAATGTGTTGAGAACATTCAAGAAACCAGAAAAGAAGGGTATTTTGATGTAAATTTCAGATGGCTATGTACAAAAGGACATTTCTATTGGTTGCAGAGTGCAAAACCATGACTGACCTCATGTTCTCCATGAAAACCTTAATTTCCAAGTGACCTGAGGTAGGACTTTCACAGAAAGATGTGTTTGCGTGTCTGTGGTTTAAGGAGCTCTAAGTAGTGTATTCAGTGCTGGAGAGTAACACACCCGACAGAAGTTACACAGCGTTTTGAGAGCACCAACATGCTTCAAGCTGAAACTGCTACAAGGTGTGTGTAGCATGCAGAAAGAAGGCTTGTCATTTGAAAGAAAGAAGTGGAAACCAAAATCCAGGTAGTGAAACGAGCACACCAGTATGGGAGATGTGCATGTGGACAGTTTCAAGCAGCAGCTCTTTGTGGACACTTGGAGACAGCGCTGTGAAAAAATTTCGTACGAAGCGGGATTTGGCCAAAGTTGAAAGACCTTCCAAAACCAACCCTAAAGAACTTAGCCAAACAATGAATGTTGCAACAAGCTCCTACAGGAAAGGTGCTTCTATGAGACAACCCCCGAGCAGGTAGCTACATTCTGCACAGTACAAAATGCAAATGAATTCCAGGCTGAAAACTCACTCCAGAAGGATGAAATGCATGTGTTTCTCTCTGAAAGAACACTCTGCCACTAGGCTTTTGCTTGCTCCTTCAAAGTCTTTGTAGAAACATGTGTTTTCACTGCTGGAATACGTTTTGGGATGCATTGTTTCAATCTCTTGCAAGCCTCATGTTGTTTCTTACACAATGTGGAAAAACAAGGAGTATGTTTCCCAAATCACTTGAAATCCAGGAAAACGCACACTACATCACTCTTGCTCAAACACGATCTTTCTCCTAATGTGTTGAGAACATTCAAGAAACCAGAAAAGAAGGGTATTTTGATGTGAATTTCAGATGGCTATGTACAAAAGGACATTTCTATTGGTTGCAGAGTGCAAAACCATGATTGACCTCATGTTCTCCATGAAAACCTTACATTTCCAAGTGACCTGAGGTAGGACTTTCACAGAAAGATGTGTTTGCGTGTCTGTGGTGAAACGAGCTCGAAGTAGTGTATTCAGTGCTGGAGAGTAACACACCCTACAGAAGTTACACAGCGTTTTGAGAGCACAAACATGCTTCAAGCTGAAACTGCTACAAGGTGTGTGTAGCATGCAGAAAGAAGGCTTGTCATTTAAAAGAAAGAAGTGGAAACCAAAATCCAGGTAGTGAAACGAGCACACCAGTATGGGAGATGTGCATGTGGACAGTTTCAAGCAGCAGCTCCTTGTGGACACTTGGAGACAGCGCTGTGAAACAATTTCGTACGAAGCGGGATTTGGCCAAAGTTGAAAGACCTTCCAAAACCAACCCTAAAGAACATAGCCAAACAATGAATGTTGCAACAAGCTCCTACAGGAAAGGTGCTTCTATGAGACAACCCCCGAGCAGGTAGCTACATTCTGCACAGTACAAAATGCAAATGAATTCCAGGCTGAAAACTCACTCCAGAAGGATGAAATGCATGTGTTTCTCTCTGAAAGAACACTCTGCCACTAGGCTTTTGCTTGCTCCTTCAAAGTCTTTGTAGAAACATGTGTTTTCACTGCTGGAATACGTTTGGGGATGCATTGTTTCAATCTCTTGCAAGCCTCATGTTGTTTCTTACACAATGTGGAAAAACAAGGAGTATGTTTCCCAAATCACTTGAAATCCAGGAAAACGCACAGTACATCACTCTTGCTCAAACACGATCTTTCTCCTAATGTGTTGAGAACATTCAAGAAACCAGAAAAGAAGGGTATTTTGATGTGAATTTCAGATGGCTATGTACAAAAGGACATTTCTATTGGTTGCAGAGTGCAAAACCATGATTGACCTCATGTTCTCCATGAAAACCTTACATTTCCAAGTGACCTGAGGTAGGACTTTCACAGAAAGATGTGTTTGCGTGTCTGTGGTGAAACGAGCTCGAAGTAGTGTATTCAGTGCTGGAGAGTAACACACCCTACAGAAGTTACACAGCGTTTTGAGAGCACCAACTTGCTTCAAGCTGAAACTGCTACAAAGTGTGTGTAGCATGCAGAAAGAAGGCTTGTCATTTCAAAGAAAGAAGTGGAAACCAAAATCCAGGTAGTGAAACGAGCACACCAGTATGGGAGCTGTGCATGTGGAGAGTTTCAAGCAGCAGCTCTTTGTGGACACTTGGAGACAGCGCTGTGAAACAATTTCGTACGAAGCGGGATTTGGCCAAAGTTGAAAGACCTTCCAAAACCAACCCTAAAGAACTTAGCCAAACAATGAATGTTGCAACAAGCTCCTGCAGGAAAGGTGCTTCTATGAGACAACCCCCGAGCAGGTAGCTACATTCTGCACAGTACAAAATGCAAATGAATTCCAGGCTGAAAACTCACTCCAGAAGGATGAAATGCATGTGTTTCTCTCTGAAAGAACACTCTGCCACTAGGCTTTTGCTTGCTCCTTCAAAGTCTTTGTAGAAACATGTGTTTTCACTGCTGGAATACGTTTTGGGATGCATTGTTTCAATCTCTTGCAAGCCTCATGTTGTTTCTTACACAATGTGGAAAAACAAGGAGTATGTTTCCCAAATCACTTGAAATCCAGGAAAACGCACACTACATCACTCTTGCTCAAACACGATCTTTCTCCTAATGTGTTGAGAACATTCAAGAAACCAGAAAAGAAGGGTATTTTGATGTAAATTTCAGATGGCTATGTACAAAAGGACATTTCTATTGGTTGCAGAGTGCAAAACCATGACTGACCTCATGTTCTCCATGAAAACCTTAATTTCCAAGTGACCTGAGGTAGGACTTTCACAGAAAGATGTGTTTGCGTGTCTGTGGTTTAAGGAGCTCTAAGTAGTGTATTCAGTGCTGGAGAGTAACACACCCGACAGAAGTTACACAGCGTTTTGAGAGCACCAACTTGCTTCAAGCTGAAACTGCTACAAGGTGTGTGTAGCATGCAGAAAGAAGGCTTGTCATTTCAAAGAAAGAAGTGGAAACCAAAATCCAGGTAGTGAAACGAGCACACCAGTATGGGAGATGTGCATGTGGACAGTTTCAAGCAGCAGCTCTTTGTGGACACTTGGAGACAGCGCTGTGAAAAAATTTCGTACGAAGCGGGATTTGGCCAAAGTTGAAAGACCTTCCAAAACCAACCCTAAAGAACATAGCCAAACAATGAATGTTGCAACAAGCTCCTACAGGAAAGGTGCTTCTATGAGACAACCCCCGAGCAGGTAGCTACATTCTGCACAGTACAAAATGCAAATGAATTCCAGGCTGAAAACTCACTCCAGAAGGATGAAATGCATGTGTTTCTCTCTGAAAGAACACTCTGCCACTAGGCTTTTGCTTGCTCCTTCAAAGTCTTTGTAGAAACATGTGTTTTCACTGCTGGAATACGTTTGGGGATGCATTGTTTCAATCTCTTGCAAGCCTCATGTTGTTTCTTACACAATGTGGAAAAACAAGGAGTATGTTTCCCAAATCACTTGAAATCCAGGAAAACGCACACTACATCACTCTTGCTCAAACACGATCTTTCTCCTAATGTGTTGAGAACATTCAAGAAACCAAAAAAGAAGGGTATTTTGATGTGAATTTCAGATGGCTATGTACAAAAGGACATTTCTATTGGTTGCAGAGTGCAAAACCATGATTGACCTCATGTTCTCCATGAAAACCTTACATTTCCAAGTGACCTGAGGTAGGACTTTCACAGAAAGATGTGTTTGCGTGTCTGTGGTGAAACGAGCTCGAAGTAGTGTATTCAGTGCTGGAGAGTAACACACCCTACAGAAGTTACACAGCGTTTTGAGAGCACAAACATGCTTCAAGCTGAAACTGCTACAAGGTGTGTGTAGCATGCAGAAAGAAGGCTTGTCATTTAAAAGAAAGAAGTGGAAACCAAAATCCAGGTAGTGAAACGAGCACACCAGTATGGGAGATGTGCATGTGGACAGTTTCAAGCAGCAGCTCTTTGTGGACACTTGGAGACAGCGCTGTGAAAAAATTTCGTACGAAGCGGGATTTGGCCAAAGTTGAAAGACCTTCCAAAACCAAACCTAAAGAACATAGCCAAACAATGAATGTTGCAACAAGCTCCTACAGGAAAGGTGCTTCTATGAGACAACCCCCGAGCAGGTAGCTACATTCTGCACAGTACAAAATGCAAATGAATTCCAGGCTGAAAACTCACTCCAGAAGGATGAAATGCATGTGTTTCTCTCTGAAAGAACACTCTGCCACTAGGCTTTTGCTTGCTCCTTCAAAGTCTTTGTAGAAACATGTGTTTTCACTGCTGGAATACGTTTGGGGATGCATTGTTTCAATCTCTTGCAAGCCTCATGTTGTTTCTTACACAATGTGGAAAAACAAGGAGTATGTTTCCCAAATCACTTGAAATCCAGGAAAACGCACACTACATCACTCTTGCTCAAACACGATCTTTCTCCTAATGTGTTGAGAACATTCAAGAAACCAGAAAAGAAGGGAATTTGATGTGAATTTCAGATGGCTATGTACAAAAGGACATTTCTATTGGTTGCAGAGTGCAAAACCATGATTGACCTCATGTTCTCCATGAAAACCTTACATTTCCAAGTGACCTGAGGTAGGACTTTCACAGAAAGATGTGTTTGCGTGTCTGTGGTGAAACGAGCTCGAAGTAGTGTATTCAGTGCTGGAGAGTAACACACCCTACAGAAGTTACAAAGCGTTTTGAGAGCACAAACAAGCTTCAAGCTGAAACTGCTACAAGGTGTGTGTAGCATGCAGAAAGAAGGCTTGTCATTTAAAAGAAAGAAGTGGAAACCAAAATCCAGGTAGTGAAACGAGCACACCAGTATGGGAGATGTGCATGTGGACAGTTTCAAGCAGCAGCTCTTTGTGGACACTTGGAGACAGCGCTGTGAAAAAATTTCGTACGAAGCGGGATTTGGCCAAAGTTGAAAGACCTTCCAAAACCAACCCTAAAGAACATAGCCAAACAATGAATGTTGCAACAAGCTCCTACAGGAAAGGTGCTTCTATGAGACAACCCCCGAGCAGGTAGCTACATTCTGCACAGTACAAAATGCAAATGAATTCCAGGCTGAAAACTCACTCCAGAAGGATGAAATGCATGTGTTTCTCTCTGAAAGAACACTCTGCCACTAGGCTTTTGCTTGCTCCTTCAAAGTCTTTGTAGAAACATGTGTTTTCACTGCTGGAATACGTTTGGGGATGCATTGTTTCAATCTCTTGCAAGCCTCATGTTGTTTCTTACACAATGTGGAAAAACAAGGAGTATGTTTCCCAAATCACTTGAAATCCAGGAAAACGCACACTACATCACTCTTGCTCAAACACGATCTTTCTCCTAATGTGTTGAGAACATTCAAGAAACCAGAAAAGAAGGGTATTTTGATGTGAATTTCAGATGGCTATGTACAAAAGGACATTTCTATTGGTTGCAGAGTGCAAAACCATGATTGACCTCATGTTCTCCATGAAAACCTTACATTTCCAAGTGACCTGAGGTAGGACTTTCACAAAAAGATGTGTTTGTGTGACTGTGGTGAAAGGAGCTCTAAGTAGTGTATTCAGTGCTGGAGAGTTACACAGCTTACAAAAGTTACACAGCGTTTTGAGAGCACAAACATGCTTCAAGCTGAAACTGCTACAAGGTGTGTGTAGCATGCAGGAAGAAGGCTTGTCATTTAAAAGAAAGAAGTGGAAACCAAAATCCAGGTAGTGAAATGAGCACACCAGTATGGGAGATGTGCATGTGGACAGTTTCAAGCAGCAGCTCTTTGTGGACACTTGGAGACAGCGCTGTGAAAAAATTTCGTACGAAGCGGGATTTGGCCAAAGTTGAAAGACCTTCCAAAATCAACCCTAAAGAACATAGCCAAACAATGAATGTTGCAACAAGCTCCTGCAGGAAAGGTGCTTCTATGAGACAACCCCCGAGCAGGTAGCTACATTCTGCACAGTACAAAATGCAAATGAATTCCAGGCTGAAAACTCACTCCAGAAGGATGAAATGCATGTGTTTCTCTCTGAAAGAACACTCTGCCACTAGGCTTTTGCTTGCTCCTTCAAAGTCTTTGTAGAAACATGTGTTTTCACTGCTGGAATACGTTTGGGGATGCATTGTTTCAATCTCTTGCAAGCCTCATGTTGTTTCTTACACAATGTGGAAAAACAAGGAGTATGTTTCCCAAATCACTTGAAATCCAGGAAAACGCACACTACAGCACTCTTGCTCAAACACGATCTTTCTCCTAATGTGTTGAGAACATTCAAGAAACCAGAAAAGAAGGGTATTTTGATGTGAATTTCAGATGGCTATGTACAAAAGGACATTTCTATTGGTTGCAGAGTGCAAAACCATGATTGACCTCATGTTCTCCATGAAAACCTTACATTTCCAAGTGACCTGAGGTAGGACTTTCACAGAAAGATGTGTTTGCGTGTCTGTGGTGAAACGAGCTCGAAGTAGTGTATTCAGTGCTGGAGAGTAACACACCCTACAGAAGTTACACAGCGTTTTGAGAGCACCAACATGCTTCAAGCTGAAACTGGTACAAGGTGTGTGTAGCATGCAGAAAGAAGGCTTGTCATTTCAAAGAAAGAAGTGGAAACCAAAATCCAGGTAGTGAAACGAGCACACCAGTATGGGAGATGTGCATGTGGACAGTTTCAAGCAGCAGCTCTTTGTGGACACTTGGAGACAGCGCTGTGAAAAAATTTCGTACGAAGCGGGATTTGGCCAAAGTTGAAAGACCTTCCAAAACCAACCCTAAAGAACTTAGCCAAACAATGAATGTTGCAACAAGCTCCTACAGGAAAGGTGCTTCTATGAGACTACCCCCGAGCAGGTAGCTACATTCTGCACAGTACAAAATGCAAATGAATTCCAGGCTGAAAACTCACTCCAGAAGGATGAAATGCATGTGTTTCTCTCTGAAAGAACACTCTGCCACTAGGCTTTTGCTTGCTCCTTCAAAGTCTTTGTAGAAACATGTGTTTTCACTGCTGGAATACGTTTTGGGATGCATTGTTTCAATCTCTTGCAAGCCTCATGTTGTTTCTTACACAATGTGGAAAAACAAGGAGTATGTTTCCCAAATCACTTGAAATCCAGGAAAACGCACACTACAGCACTCTTGCTCAAACACGATCTTTCTCCTAATGTGTTGAGAACATTCAAGAAACCAGAAAAGAAGGGTATTTTGATGTGAATTTCAGATGGCTATGTACAAAAGGACATTTCTATTGGTTGCAGAGTGCAAAACCATGATTGACCTCATGTTCTCCATGAAAACCTTACATTTCCAAGTGACCTGAGGTAGGACTTTCACAGAAAGATGTGTTTGCGTGTCTGTGGTGAAACGAGCTCGAAGTAGTGTATTCAGTGCTGGAGAGTAACACACCCTACAGAAGTTACACAGCGTTTTGAGAGCACCAACATGCTTCAAGCTGAAACTGCTACAAGGTGTGTGTAGCATGCAGAAAGAAGGCTTGTCATTTCAAAGAAAGAAGTGGAAACCAAAATCCAGGTAGTGAAACGAGCACACCAGTATGGGAGATGTGCATGTGGACAGTTTCAAGCAGCAGCTCTTTGTGGACACTTGGAGACAGCGCTGTGAAAAAATTTCGTACGAAGCGGGATTTGGCCAAAGTTGAAAGACCTTCCAAAACCAACCCTAAAGAACTTAGCCAAACAATGAATGTTGCAACAAGCTCCTACAGGAAAGGTGCTTCTATGAGACAACCCCCGAGCAGGTAGCTACATTCTGCACAGTACAAAATGCAAATGAATTCCAGGCTGAAAACTCACTCCAGAAGGATGAAATGCATGTGTTTCTCTCTGAAAGAACACTCTGCCACTAGGCTTTTGCTTGCTCCTTCAAAGTCTTTGTAGAAACATGTGTTTTCACTGCTGGAATACGTTTTGCGATGCATTGTTTCAATCTCTTGCAAGCCTCATGTTGTTTCTTACACAATGTGGAAAAACAAGGAGTATGTTTCCCAAATCACTTGAAATCCAGGAAAACGCACACTACATCACTCTTGCTCAAACACGATCTTTCTCCTAATGTGTTGAGAACATTCAAGAAACCAGAAAAGAAGGGTATTTTGATGTGAATTTCAGATGGCTATGTACAAAAGGACATTTCTATTGGTTGCAGAGTGCAAAACCATGATTGACCTCATGTTCTCCATGAAAACCTTACATTTCCAAGTGACCTGAGGTAGGACTTTCACAGAAAGATGTGTTTGCGTGTCTGTGGTGAAACGAGCTCGAAGTAGTGTATTCAGTGCTGGAGAGTAACACACCCTACAGAAGTTACACAGCGTTTTGAGAGCACAAACATGCTTCAAGCTGAAACTGCTACAAGGTGTGTGTAGCATGCAGAAAGAAGGCTTGTCATTTAAAAGAAAGAAGTGGAAACCAAAATCCAGGTAGTGAAACGAGCACACCAGTATGGGAGATGTGCATGTGGACAGTTTCAAGCAGCAGCTCTTTGTGGACACTTGGAGACAGCGCTGTGAAAAAATTTCGTACGAAGCGGGATTTGGCCAAAGTTGAAAGACCTTCCAAAACCAACCCTAAAGAACATAGCCAAACAATGAATGTTACAACAAGCTCCTACAGGAAAGGTGCTTCTATGAGACAACCCCCGAGCAGGTAGCTACATTCTGCACAGTACAAAATGCAAATGAATTCCAGGCTGAAAACTCACTCCAGAAGGATGAAATGCATGTGTTTCTCTCTGAAAGAACACTCTGCCACTAGGCTTTTGCTTGCTCCTTCAAAGTCTTTGTAGAAACATGTGTTTTCACTGCTGGAATACGTTTGGGGATGCATTGTTTCAATCTCTTGCAAGCCTCATGTTGTTTCTTACACAATGTGGAAAAACAAGGAGTATGTTTCCCAAATCACTTGAAATCCAGGAAAACGCACACTACATCACTCTTGCTCAAACACGATCTTTCTCCTAATGTGTTGAGAACATTCAAGAAACCAGAAAAGAAGGGTATTTTGATGTGAATTTCAGATGGCTATGTACAAAAGGACATTTCTATTGGTTGCAGAGTGCAAAACCATGATTGACCTCATGTTCTCCATGAAAACCTTACATTTCCAAGTGACCTGAGGTAGGACTTTCACAGAAAGATGTGTTTGCGTGTCTGTGGTGAAACGAGCTCGAAGTAGTGTATTCAGTGCTGGAGAGTAACACACCCTACAGAAGTTACACAGCGTTTTGAGAGCACAAACATGCTTCAAGCTGAAACTGCTACAAGGTGTGTGTAGCATGCAGAAAGAAGGCTTGTCATTTAAAAGAAAGAAGTGGAAACCAAAATCCAGGTAGTGAAACGAGCACACCAGTATGGGAGATGTGCATGTGGACAGTTTCAAGCAGCAGCTCTTTGTGGACACTTGGAGACAGCGCTGTGAAAAAATTTCGTACGAAGCGGGATTTGGCCAAAGTTGAAAGACCTTCCAAAACCAACCCTAAAGAACATAGCCAAACAATGAATGTTGCAACAAGCTCCTACAGGAAAGGTGCTTCTATGAGACAACCCCCGAGCAGGTAGCTACATTCTGCACAGTACAAAATGCAAATGAATTCCAGGCTGAAAACTCACTCCAGAAGGATGAAATGCATGTGTTTCTCTCTGAAAGAACACTCTGCCACTAGGCTTTTGCTTGCTCCTTCAAAGTCTTTGTAGAAACATGTGTTTTCACTGCTGGAATACGTTTGGGGATGCATTGTTTCAATCTCTTGCAAGCCTCATGTTGTTTCTTACACAATGTGGAAAAACAAGGAGTATGTTTCCCAAATCACTTGAAATCCAGGAAAACGCACACTACATCACTCTTGCTCAAACACGATCTTTCTCCTAATGTGTTGAGAACATTCAAGAAACCAGAAAAGAAGGGTATTTTGATGTGAATTTCAGATGGCTATGTACAAAAGGACATTTCTATTGGTTGCAGAGTGCAAAACCATGATTGACCTCATGTTCTCCATGAAAACCTTACATTTCCAAGTGACCTGAGGTAGGACTTTCACAGAAAGATGTGTTTGCGTGTCTGTGGTGAAACGAGCTCGAAGTAGTGTATTCAGTGCTGGAGAGTAACACACCCTACAGAAGTTACACAGCGTTTTGAGAGCACCAACTTGCTTCAAGCTGAAACTGCTACAAGGTGTGTGTAGCATGCAGAAAGAAGGCTTGTCATTTCAAAGAAAGAAGTGGAAACCAAAATCCAGGTAGTGAAACGAGCACACCAGTATGGGAGCTGTGCATGTGGAGAGTTTCAAGCAGCAGCTCTTTGTGGACACTTGGAGACAGCGCTGTGAAACAATTTCGTACGAAGCGGGATTTGGCCAAAGTTGAAAGACCTTCCAAAACCAACCCTAAAGAACTTAGCCAAACAATGAATGTTGCAACAAGCTCCTACAGGAAAGGTGCTTCTATGAGACAACCCCCGAGCAGGTAGCTACATTCTGCACAGTACAAAATGCAAATGAATTCCAGGCTGAAAACTCACTCCAGAAGGATGAAATGCATGTGTTTCTCTCTGAAAGAACACTCTGCCACTAGGCTTTTGCTTGCTCCTTCAAAGTCTTTGTAGAAACATGTGTTTTCACTGCTGGAATACGTTTTGGGATGCATTGTTTCAATCTCTTGCAAGCCTCATGTTGTTTCTTACACAATGTGGAAAAACAAGGAGTATGTTTCCCAAATCACTTGAAATCCAGGAAAACGCACACTACATCACTCTTGCTCAAACACGATCTTTCTCCTAATGTGTTGAGAACATTCAAGAAACCAGAAAAGAAGGGTATTTTGATGTAAATTTCAGATGGCTATGTACAAAAGGACATTTCTATTGGTTGCAGAGTGCAAAACCATGACTGACCTCATGTTCTCCATGAAAACCTTAATTTCCAAGTGACCTGAGGTAGGACTTTCACAGAAAGATGTGTTTGCGTGTCTGTGGTTTAAGGAGCTCTAAGTAGTGTATTCAGTGCTGGAGAGTAACACACCCGACAGAAGTTACACAGCGTTTTGAGAGCACCAACATGCTTCAAGCTGAAACTGCTACAAGGTGTGTGTAGCATGCAGAAAGAAGGCTTGTCATTTGAAAGAAAGAAGTGGAAACCAAAATCCAGGTAGTGAAACGAGCACACCAGTATGGGAGATGTGCATGTGGACAGTTTCAAGCAGCAGCTCTTTGTGGACACTTGGAGACAGCGCTGTGAAAAAATTTCGTACGAAGCGGGATTTGGCCAAAGTTGAAAGACCTTCCAAAACCAACCCTAAAGAACTTAGCCAAACAATGAATGTTGCAACAAGCTCCTACAGGAAAGGTGCTTCTATGAGACAACCCCCGAGCAGGTAGCTACATTCTGCACAGTACAAAATGCAAATGAATTCCAGGCTGAAAACTCACTCCAGAAGGATGAAATGCATGTGTTTCTCTCTGAAAGAACACTCTGCCACTAGGCTTTTGCTTGCTCCTTCAAAGTCTTTGTAGAAACATGTGTTTTCACTGCTGGAATACGTTTTGGGATGCATTGTTTCAATCTCTTGCAAGCCTCATGTTGTTTCTTACACAATGTGGAAAAACAAGGAGTATGTTTCCCAAATCACTTGAAATCCAGGAAAACGCACACTACATCACTCTTGCTCAAACACGATCTTTCTCCTAATGTGTTGAGAACATTCAAGAAACCAGAAAAGAAGGGTATTTTGATGTGAATTTCAGATGGCTATGTACAAAAGGACATTTCTATTGGTTGCAGAGTGCAAAACCATGATTGACCTCATGTTCTCCATGAAAACCTTACATTTCCAAGTGACCTGAGGTAGGACTTTCACAGAAAGATGTGTTTGCGTGTCTGTGGTGAAACGAGCTCGAAGTAGTGTATTCAGTGCTGGAGAGTAACACACCCTACAGAAGTTACACAGCGTTTTGAGAGCACAAACATGCTTCAAGCTGAAACTGCTACAAGGTGTGTGTAGCATGCAGAAAGAAGGCTTGTCATTTAAAAGAAAGAAGTGGAAACCAAAATCCAGGTAGTGAAACGAGCACACCAGTATGGGAGATGTGCATGTGGACAGTTTCAAGCAGCAGCTCTTTGTGGACACTTGGAGACAGCGCTGTGAAACAATTTCGTACGAAGCGGGATTTGGCCAAAGTTGAAAGACCTTCCAAAACCAACCCTAAAGAACATAGCCAAACAATGAATGTTGCAACAAGCTCCTACAGGAAAGGTGCTTCTATGAGACAACCCCCGAGCAGGTAGCTACATTCTGCACAGTACAAAATGCAAATGAATTCCAGGCTGAAAACTCACTCCAGAAGGATGAAATGCATGTGTTTCTCTCTGAAAGAACACTCTGCCACTAGGCTTTTGCTTGCTCCTTCAAAGTCTTTGTAGAAACATGTGTTTTCACTGCTGGAATACGTTTGGGGATGCATTGTTTCAATCTCTTGCAAGCCTCATGTTGTTTCTTACACAATGTGGAAAAACAAGGAGTATGTTTCCCAAATCACTTGAAATCCAGGAAAACGCACAGTACATCACTCTTGCTCAAACACGATCTTTCTCCTAATGTGTTGAGAACATTCAAGAAACCAGAAAAGAAGGGTATTTTGATGTGAATTTCAGATGGCTATGTACAAAAGGACATTTCTATTGGTTGCAGAGTGCAAAACCATGATTGACCTCATGTTCTCCATGAAAACCTTACATTTCCAAGTGACCTGAGGTAGGACTTTCACAGAAAGATGTGTTTGCGTGTCTGTGGTGAAACGAGCTCGAAGTAGTGTATTCAGTGCTGGAGAGTAACACACCCTACAGAAGTTACACAGCGTTTTGAGAGCACCAACTTGCTTCAAGCTGAAACTGCTACAAGGTGTGTGTAGCATGCAGAAAGAAGGCTTGTCATTTCAAAGAAAGAAGTGGAAACCAAAATCCAGGTAGTGAAACGAGCACACCAGTATGGGAGATGTGCATGTGGAGAGTTTCAAGCAGCAGCTCTTTGTGGACACTTGGAGACAGCGCTGTGAAACAATTTCGTACGAAGCGGGATTTGGCCAAAGTTGAAAGACCTTCCAAAACCAACCCTAAAGAACTTAGCCAAACAATGAATGTTGCAACAAGCTCCTGCAGGAAAGGTGCTTCTATGAGACAACCCCCGAGCAGGTAGCTACATTCTGCACAGTACAAAATGCAAATGAATTCCAGGCTGAAAACTCACTCCAGAAGGATGAAATGCATGTGTTTCTCTCTGAAAGAACACTCTGCCACTAGGCTTTTGCTTGCTCCTTCAAAGTCTTTGTAGAAACATGTGTTTTCACTGCTGGAATACGTTTTGGGATGCATTGTTTCAATCTCTTGCAAGCCTCATGTTGTTTCTTACACAATGTGGAAAAACAAGGAGTATGTTTCCCAAATCACTTGAAATCCAGGAAAACGCACACTACATCACTCTTGCTCAAACACGATCTTTCTCCTAATGTGTTGAGAACATTCAAGAAACCAGAAAAGAAGGGTATTTTGATGTAAATTTCAGATGGCTATGTACAAAAGGACATTTCTATTGGTTGCAGAGTGCAAAACCATGACTGACCTCATGTTCTCCATGAAAACCTTAATTTCCAAGTGACCTGAGGTAGGACTTTCACAGAAAGATGTGTTTGCGTGTCTGTGGTTTAAGGAGCTCTAAGTAGTGTATTCAGTGCTGGAGAGTAACACACCCGACAGAAGTTACACAGCGTTTTGAGAGCACCAACATGCTTCAAGCTGAAACTGCTACAAGGTGTGTGTAGCATGCAGAAAGAAGGCTTGTCATTTGAAAGAAAGAAGTGGAAACCAAAATCCAGGTAGTGAAACGAGCACACCAGTATGGGAGATGTGCATGTGGACAGTTTCAAGCAGCAGCTCTTTGTGGACACTTGGAGACAGCGCTGTGAAAAAATTTCGTACGAAGCGGGATTTGGCCAAAGTTGAAAGACCTTCCAAAACCAACCCTAAAGAACTTAGCCAAACAATGAATGTTGCAACAAGCTCCTACAGGAAAGGTGCTTCTATGAGACAACCCCCGAGCAGGTAGCTACATTCTGCACAGTACAAAATGCAAATGAATTCCAGGCTGAAAACTCACTCCAGAAGGATGAAATGCATGTGTTTCTCTCTGAAAGAACACTCTGCCACTAGGCTTTTGCTTGCTCCTTCAAAGTCTTTGTAGAAACATGTGTTTTCACTGCTGGAATACGTTTTGGGATGCATTGTTTCAATCTCTTGCAAGCCTCATGTTGTTTCTTACACAATGTGGAAAAACAAGGAGTATGTTTCCCAAATCACTTGAAATCCAGGAAAACGCACACTACATCACTCTTGCTCAAACACGATCTTTCTCCTAATGTGTTGAGAACATTCAAGAAACCAGAAAAGAAGGGTATTTTGATGTGAATTTCAGATGGCTATGTACAAAAGGACATTTCTATTGGTTGCAGAGTGCAAAACCATGATTGACCTCATGTTCTCCATGAAAACCTTACATTTCCAAGTGACCTGAGGTAGGACTTTCACAGAAAGATGTGTTTGCGTGTCTGTGGTGAAACGAGCTCGAAGTAGTGTATTCAGTGCTGGAGAGTAACACACCCTACAGAAGTTACACAGCGTTTTGAGAGCACAAACATGCTTCAAGCTGAAACTGCTACAAGGTGTGTGTAGCATGCAGAAAGAAGGCTTGTCATTTAAAAGAAAGAAGTGGAAACCAAAATCCAGGTAGTGAAACGAGCACACCAGTATGGGAGATGTGCATGTGGACAGTTTCAAGCAGCAGCTCTTTGTGGACACTTGGAGACAGCGCTGTGAAAAAATTTCGTACGAAGCGGGATTTGGCCAAAGTTGAAAGACCTTCCAAAACCAACCCTAAAGAACATAGCCAAACAATGAATGTTGCAACAAGCTCCTACAGGAAAGGTGCTTCTATGAGACAACCCCCGAGCAGGTAGCTACATTCTGCACAGTACAAAATGCAAATGAATTCCAGGCTGAAAACTCACTCCAGAAGGATGAAATGCATGTGTTTCTCTCTGAAAGAACACTCTGCCACTAGGCTTTTGCTTGCTCCTTCAAAGTCTTTGTAGAAACATGTGTTTTCACTGCTGGAATACGTTTGGGGATGCATTGTTTCAATCTCTTGCAAGCCTCATGTTGTTTCTTACACAATGTGGAAAAACAAGGAGTATGTTTCCCAAATCACTTGAAATCCAGGAAAACGCACACTACATCACTCTTGCTCAAACACGATCTTTCTCCTAATGTGTTGAGAACATTCAAGAAACCAAAAAAGAAGGGTATTTTGATGTGAATTTCAGATGGCTATGTACAAAAGGACATTTCTATTGGTTGCAGAGTGCAAAACCATGATTGACCTCATGTTCTCCATGAAAACCTTACATTTCCAAGTGACCTGAGGTAGGACTTTCACAGAAAGATGTGTTTGCGTGTCTGTGGTGAAACGAGCTCGAAGTAGTGTATTCAGTGCTGGAGAGTAACACACCCTACAGAAGTTACACAGCGTTTTGAGAGCACAAACATGCTTCAAGCTGAAACTGCTACAAGGTGTGTGTAGCATGCAGAAAGAAGGCTTGTCATTTAAAAGAAAGAAGTGGAAACCAAAATCCAGGTAGTGAAACGAGCACACCAGTATGGGAGATGTGCATGTGGACAGTTTCAAGCAGCAGCTCTTTGTGGACACTTGGAGACAGCGCTGTGAAAAAATTTCGTACGAAGCGGGATTTGGCCAAAGTTGAAAGACCTTCCAAAACCAACCCTAAAGAACATAGCCAAACAATGAATGTTGCAACAAGCTCCTACAGGAAAGGTGCTTCTATGAGACAACCCCCGAGCAGGTAGCTACATTCTGCACAGTACAAAATGCAAATGAATTCCAGGCTGAAAACTCACTCCAGAAGGATGAAATGCATGTGTTTCTCTCTGAAAGAACACTCTGCCACTAGGCTTTTGCTTGCTCCTTCAAAGTCTTTGTAGAAACATGTGTTTTCACTGCTGGAATACGTTTGGGGATGCATTGTTTCAATCTCTTGCAAGCCTCATGTTGTTTCTTACACAATGTGGAAAAACAAGGAGTATGTTTCCCAAATCACTTGAAATCCAGGAAAACGCACACTACATCACTCTTGCTCAAACACGATCTTTCTCCTAATGTGTTGAGAACATTCAAGAAACCAGAAAAGAAGGGAATTTGATGTGAATTTCAGATGGCTATGTACAAAAGGACATTTCTATTGGTTGCAGAGTGCAAAACCATGATTGACCTCATGTTCTCCATGAAAACCTTACATTTCCAAGTGACCTGAGGTAGGACTTTCACAGAAAGATGTGTTTGCGTGTCTGTGGTGAAACGAGCTCGAAGTAGTGTATTCAGTGCTGGAGAGTAACACACCCTACAGAAGTTACAAAGCGTTTTGAGAGCACAAACAAGCTTCAAGCTGAAACTGCTACAAGGTGTGTGTAGCATGCAGAAAGAAGGCTTGTCATTTAAAAGAAAGAAGTGGAAACCAAAATCCAGGTAGTGAAACGAGCACACCAGTATGGGAGATGTGCATGTGGACAGTTTCAAGCAGCAGCTCTTTGTGGACACTTGGAGACAGCGCTGTGAAAAAATTTCGTACGAAGCGGGATTTGGCCAAAGTTGAAAGACCTTCCAAAACCAACCCTAAAGAACATAGCCAAACAATGAATGTTGCAACAAGCTCCTACAGGAAAGGTGCTTCTATGAGACAACCCCCGAGCAGGTAGCTACATTCTGCACAGTACAAAATGCAAATGAATTCCAGGCTGAAAACTCACTCCAGAAGGATGAAATGCATGTGTTTCTCTCTGAAAGAACACTCTGCCACTAGGCTTTTGCTTGCTCCTTCAAAGTCTTTGTAGAAACATGTGTTTTCACTGCTGGAATACGTTTGGGGATGCATTGTTTCAATCTCTTGCAAGCCTCATGTTGTTTCTTACACAATGTGGAAAAACAAGGAGTATGTTTCCCAAATCACTTGAAATCCAGGAAAACGCACACTACATCACTCTTGCTCAAACACGATCTTTCTCCTAATGTGTTGAGAACATTCAAGAAACCAGAAAAGAAGGGTATTTTGATGTGAATTTCAGATGGCTATGTACAAAAGGACATTTCTATTGGTTGCAGAGTGCAAAACCATGATTGACCTCATGTTCTCCATGAAAACCTTACATTTCCAAGTGACCTGAGGTAGGACTTTCACAAAAAGATGTGTTTGTGTGACTGTGGTGAAAAGAGCTCTAAGTAGTGTATTCAGTGCTGGAGAGTTACACAGCTTACAGAAGTTACACAGCGTTTTGAGAGCACAAACATGCTTCAAGCTGAAACTGCTACAAGGTGTGTGTAGCATGCAGGAAGAAGGCTTGTCATTTAAAAGAAAGAAGTGGAAACCAAAATCCAGGTAGTGAAACGAGCACACCAGTATGGGAGATGTGCATGTGGACAGTTTCAAGCAGCAGCTCTTTGTGGACACTTGGAGACAGCGCTGTGAAAAAATTTCGTACGAAGCGGGATTTGGCCAAAGTTGAAAGACCTTCCAAAATCAACCCTAAAGAACATAGCCAAACAATGAATGTTGCAACAAGCTCCTGCAGGAAAGGTGCTTCTATGAGACAACCCCCGAGCAGGTAGCTACATTCTGCACAGTACAAAATGCAAATGAATTCCAGGCTGAAAACTCACTCCAGAAGGATGAAATGCATGTGTTTCTCTCTGAAAGAACACTCTGCCACTAGGCTTTTGCTTGCTCCTTCAAAGTCTTTGTAGAAACATGTGTTTTCACTGCTGGAATACGTTTGGGGATGCATTGTTTCAATCTCTTGCAAGCCTCATGTTGTTTCTTACACAATGTGGAAAAACAAGGAGTATGTTTCCCAAATCACTTGAAATCCAGGAAAACGCACACTACAGCACTCTTGCTCAAACACGATCTTTCTCCTAATGTGTTGAGAACATTCAAGAAACCAGAAAAGAAGGGTATTTTGATGTGAATTTCAGATGGCTATGTACAAAAGGACATTTCTATTGGTTGCAGAGTGCAAAACCATGATTGACCTCATGTTCTCCATGAAAACCTTACATTTCCAAGTGACCTGAGGTAGGACTTTCACAGAAAGATGTGTTTGCGTGTCTGTGGTGAAACGAGCTCGAAGTAGTGTATTCAGTGCTGGAGAGTAACACACCCTACAGAAGTTACACAGCGTTTTGAGAGCACCAACATGCTTCAAGCTGAAACTGGTACAAGGTGTGTGTAGCATGCAGAAAGAAGGCTTGTCATTTCAAAGAAAGAAGTGGAAACCAAAATCCAGGTAGTGAAACGAGCACACCAGTATGGGAGATGTGCATGTGGACAGTTTCAAGCAGCAGCTCTTTGTGGACACTTGGAGACAGCGCTGTGAAAAAATTTCGTACGAAGCGGGATTTGGCCAAAGTTGAAAGACCTTCCAAAACCAACCCTAAAGAACTTAGCCAAACAATGAATGTTGCAACAAGCTCCTACAGGAAAGGTGCTTCTATGAGACTACCCCCGAGCAGGTAGCTACATTCTGCACAGTACAAAATGCAAATGAATTCCAGGCTGAAAACTCACTCCAGAAGGATGAAATGCATGTGTTTCTCTCTGAAAGAACACTCTGCCACTAGGCTTTTGCTTGCTCCTTCAAAGTCTTTGTAGAAACATGTGTTTTCACTGCTGGAATACGTTTTGGGATGCATTGTTTCAATCTCTTGCAACCCTCATGTTGTTTCTTACACAATGTGGAAAAACAAGGAGTATGTTTCCCAAATCACTTGAAATCCAGGAAAACGCACACTACAGCACTCTTGCTCAAACACGATCTTTCTCCTAATGTGTTGAGAACATTCAAGAAACCAGAAAAGAAGGGTATTTTGATGTGAATTTCAGATGGCTATGTACAAAAGGACATTTCTATTGGTTGCAGAGTGCAAAACCATGATTGACCTCATGTTCTCCATGAAAACCTTACATTTCCAAGTGACCTGAGGTAGGACTTTCACAGAAAGATGTGTTTGCGTGTCTGTGGTGAAACGAGCTCGAAGTAGTGTATTCAGTGCTGGAGAGTAACACACCCTACAGAAGTTACACAGCGTTTTGAGAGCACCAACATGCTTCAAGCTGAAACTGCTACAAGGTGTGTGTAGCATGCAGAAAGAAGGCTTGTCATTTCAAAGAAAGAAGTGGAAACCAAAATCCAGGTAGTGAAACGAGCACACCAGTATGGGAGATGTGCATGTGGACAGTTTCAAGCAGCAGCTCTTTGTGGACACTTGGAGACAGCGCTGTGAAAAAATTTCGTACGAAGCGGGATTTGGCCAAAGTTGAAAGACCTTCCAAAACCAACCCTAAAGAACTTAGCCAAACAATGAATGTTGCAACAAGCTCCTACAGGAAAGGTGCTTCTATGAGACAACCCCCGAGCAGGTAGCTACATTCTGCACAGTACAAAATGCAAATGAATTCCAGGCTGAAAACTCACTCCAGAAGGATGAAATGCATGTGTTTCTCTCTGAAAGAACACTCTGCCACTAGGCTTTTGCTTGCTCCTTCAAAGTCTTTGTAGAAACATGTGTTTTCACTGCTGGAATACGTTTTGCGATGCATTGTTTCAATCTCTTGCAAGCCTCATGTTGTTTCTTACACAATGTGGAAAAACAAGGAGTATGTTTCCCAAATCACTTGAAATCCAGGAAAACGCACACTACATCACTCTTGCTCAAACACGATCTTTCTCCTAATGTGTTGAGAACATTCAAGAAACCAGAAAAGAAGGGTATTTTGATGTGAATTTCAGATGGCTATGTACAAAAGGACATTTCTATTGGTTGCAGAGTGCAAAACCATGATTGACCTCATGTTCTCCATGAAAACCTTACATTTCCAAGTGACCTGAGGTAGGACTTTCACAGAAAGATGTGTTTGCGTGTCTGTGGTGAAACGAGCTCGAAGTAGTGTATTCAGTGCTGGAGAGTAACACACCCTACAGAAGTTACACAGCGTTTTGAGAGCACAAACATGCTTCAAGCTGAAACTGCTACAAGGTGTGTGTAGCATGCAGAAAGAAGGCTTGTCATTTAAAAGAAAGAAGTGGAAACCAAAATCCAGGTAGTGAAACGAGCACACCAGTATGGGAGATGTGCATGTGGACAGTTTCAAGCAGCAGCTCTTTGTGGACACTTGGAGACAGCGCTGTGAAAAAATTTCGTACGAAGCGGGATTTGGCCAAAGTTGAAAGACCTTCCAAAACCAACCCTAAAGAACATAGCCAAACAATGAATGTTGCAACAAGCTCCTACAGGAAAGGTGCTTCTATGAGACAACCCCCGAGCAGGTAGCTACATTCTGCACAGTACAAAATGCAAATGAATTCCAGGCTGAAAACTCACTCCAGAAGGATGAAATGCATGTGTTTCTCTCTGAAAGAACACTCTGCCACTAGGCTTTTGCTTGCTCCTTCAAAGTCTTTGTAGAAACATGTGTTTTCACTGCTGGAATACGTTTGGGGATGCATTGTTTCAATCTCTTGCAAGCCTCATGTTGTTTCTTACACAATGTGGAAAAACAAGGAGTATGTTTCCCAAATCACTTGAAATCCAGGAAAACGCACACTACATCACTCTTGCTCAAACACGATCTTTCTCCTAATGTGTTGAGAACATTCAAGAAACCAGAAAAGAAGGGTATTTTGATGTGAATTTCAGATGGCTATGTACAAAAGGACATTTCTATTGGTTGCAGAGTGCAAAACCATGATTGACCTCATGTTCTCCATGAAAACCTTACATTTCCAAGTGACCTGAGGTAGGACTTTCACAGAAAGATGTGTTTGCGTGTCTGTGGTGAAACGAGCTCGAAGTAGTGTATTCAGTGCTGGAGAGTAACACACCCTACAGAAGTTACACAGCGTTTTGAGAGCACTAACATGCTTCAAGCTGAAACTGCTACAAGGTGTGTGTAGCATGCAGAAAGAAGGCTTGTCATTTAAAAGAAAGAAGTGGAAACCAAAATCCAGGTAGTGAAACGAGCACACCAGTATGGGAGATGTGCATGTGGACAGTTTCAAGCAGCAGCTCTTTGTGGACACTTGGAGACAGCGCTGTGAAAAAATTTCGTACGAAGCGGGATTTGGCCAAAGTTGAAAGACCTTCCAAAACCAACCCTAAAGAACATAGCCAAACAATGAATGTTACAACAAGCTCCTACAGGAAAGGTGCTTCTATGAGACAACCCCCGAGCAGGTAGCTACATTCTGCACAGTACAAAATGCAAATGAATTCCAGGCTGAAAACTCACTCCAGAAGGATGAAATGCATGTGTTTCTCTCTGAAAGAACACTCTGCCACTAGGCTTTTGCTTGCTCCTTCAAAGTCTTTGTAGAAACATGTGTTTTCACTGCTGGAATACGTTTGGGGATGCATTGTTTCAATCTCTTGCAAGCCTCATGTTGTTTCTTACACAATGTGGAAAAACAAGGAGTATGTTTCCCAAATCACTTGAAATCCAGGAAAACGCACACTACATCACTCTTGCTCAAACACGATCTTTCTCCTAATGTGTTGAGAACATTCAAGAAACCAGAAAAGAAGGGTATTTTGATGTGAATTTCAGATGGCTATGTACAAAAGGACATTTCTATTGGTTGCAGAGTGCAAAACCATGATTGACCTCATGTTCTCCATGAAAACCTTACATTTCCAAGTGACCTGAGGTAGGACTTTCACAGAAAGATGTGTTTGCGTGTCTGTGGTGAAACGAGCTCGAAGTAGTGTATTCAGTGCTGGAGAGTAACACACCCTACAGAAGTTACACAGCGTTTTGAGAGCACAAACATGCTTCAAGCTGAAACTGCTACAAGGTGTGTGTAGCATGCAGAAAGAAGGCTTGTCATTTAAAAGAAAGAAGTGGAAACCAAAATCCAGGTAGTGAAACGAGCACACCAGTATGGGAGATGTGCATGTGGACAGTTTCAAGCAGCAGCTCTTTGTGGACACTTGGAGACAGCGCTGTGAAAAAATTTCGTACGAAGCGGGATTTGGCCAAAGTTGAAAGACCTTCCAAAACCAACCCTAAAGAACATAGCCAAACAATGAATGTTGCAACAAGCTCCTACAGGAAAGGTGCTTCTATGAGACAACCCCCGAGCAGGTAGCTACATTCTGCACAGTACAAAATGCAAATGAATTCCAGGCTGAAAACTCACTCCAGAAGGATGAAATGCATGTGTTTCTCTCTGAAAGAACACTCTGCCACTAGGCTTTTGCTTGCTCCTTCAAAGTCTTTGTAGAAACATGTGTTTTCACTGCTGGAATACGTTTGGGGATGCATTGTTTCAATCTCTTGCAAGCCTCATGTTGTTTCTTACACAATGTGGAAAAACAAGGAGTATGTTTCCCAAATCACTTGAAATCCAGGAAAACGCACACTACATCACTCTTGCTCAAACACGATCTTTCTCCTAATGTGTTGAGAACATTCAAGAAACCAGAAAACAAGGGTATTTTGATGTGAATTTCAGATGGCTATGTACAAAAGGACATTTCTATTGGTTGCAGAGTGCAAAACCATGATTGACCTCATGTTCTCCATGAAAACCTTACATTTCCAAGTGACCTGAGGTAGGACTTTCACAAAAAGATGTGTTTGTGTGACTGTGGTGAAAGGAGCTCTAAGTAGTGTATTCAGTGCTGGAGAGTAACTCAGCTTACAGAAGTTACACAGCGTTTTGAGAGCACAAACATGCTTCAAGCTGAAACTGCTACAAGGTGTGTGTAGCATGCAGGAAGAAGGCTTGTCATTTAAAAGAAAGAAGTGGAAACCAAAATCCAGGTAGTGAAACGAGCACACCAGTATGGGAGATGTGCATGTGGACAGTTTCAAGCAGCAGCTCTTTGTGGACACTTGGAGACAGCGCTGTGAAAAAATTTCGTACGAAGCGGGATTTGGCCAAAGTTGAAAGACCTTCCAAAACCAACCCTAAAGAACATAGCCAAACAATGAATGTTACAACAAGCTCCTACAGGAAAGGTGCTTCTATGAGACAACCCCCGAGCAGGTAGCTACATTCTGCACAGTACAAAATGCAAATGAATTCCAGGCTGAAAACTCACTCCAGAAGGATGAAATGCATGTGTTTCTCTCTGAAAGAACACTCTGCCACTAGGCTTTTGCTTGCTCCTTCAAAGTCTTTGTAGAAACATGTGTTTTCACTGCTGGAATACGTTTGGGGATGCATTGTTTCAATCTCTTGCAAGCCTCATGTTGTTTCTTACACAATGTGGAAAAACAAGGAGTATGTTTCCCAAATCACTTGAAATCCAGGAAAACGCACACTACATCACTCTTGCTCAAACACGATCTTTCTCCTAATGTGTTGAGAACATTCAAGAAACCAGAAAAGAAGGGTATTTTGATGTGAATTTCAGATGGCTATGTACAAAAGGACATTTCTATTGGTTGCAGAGTGCAAAACCATGATTGACCTCATGTTCTCCATGAAAACCTTACATTTCCAAGTGACCTGAGGTAGGACTTTCACAGAAAGATGTGTTTGCGTGTCTGTGGTGAAACGAGCTCGAAGTAGTGTATTCAGTGCTGGAGAGTAACACACCCTACAGAAGTTACACAGCGTTTTGAGAGCACAAACATGCTTCAAGCTGAAACTGCTACAAGGTGTGTGTAGCATGCAGAAAGAAGGCTTGTCATTTAAAAGAAAGAAGTGGAAACCAAAATCCAGGTAGTGAAACGAGCACACCAGTATGGGAGATGTGCATGTGGACAGTTTCAAGCAGCAGCTCTTTGTGGACACTTGGAGACAGCGCTGTGAAAAAATTTCGTACGAAGCGGGATTTGGCCAAAGTTGAAAGACCTTCCAAAACCAACCCTAAAGAACATAGCCAAACAATGAATGTTGCAACAAGCTCCTACAGGAAAGGTGCTTCTATGAGACAACCCCCGAGCAGGTAGCTACATTCTGCACAGTACAAAATGCAAATGAATTCCAGGCTGAAAACTCACTCCAGAAGGATGAAATGCATGTGTTTCTCTCTGAAAGAACACTCTGCCACTAGGCTTTTGCTTGCTCCTTCAAAGTCTTTGTAGAAACATGTGTTTTCACTGCTGGAATACGTTTGGGGATGCATTGTTTCAATCTCTTGCAAGCCTCATGTTGTTTCTTACACAATGTGGAAAAACAAGGAGTATGTTTCCCAAATCACTTGAAATCCAGGAAAACGCACACTACATCACTCTTGCTCAAACACGATCTTTCTCCTAATGTGTTGAGAACATTCAAGAAACCAGAAAACAAGGGTATTTTGATGTGAATTTCAGATGGCTATGTACAAAAGGACATTTCTATTGGTTGCAGAGTGCAAAACCATGATTGACCTCATGTTCTCCATGAAAACCTTACATTTCCAAGTGACCTGAGGTAGGACTTTCACAAAAAGATGTGTTTGTGTGACTGTGGTGAAAGGAGCTCTAAGTAGTGTATTCAGTGCTGGAGAGTAACTCAGCTTACAGAAGTTACACAGCGTTTTGAGAGCACAAACATGCTTCAAGCTGAAACTGCTACAAGGTGTGTGTAGCATGCAGGAAGAAGGCTTGTCATTTAAAAGAAAGAAGTGGAAACCAAAATCCAGGTAGTGAAACGAGCACACCAGTATGGGAGATGTGCATGTGGACAGTTTCAAGCAGCAGCTCTTTGTGGACACTTGGAGACAGCGCTGTGAAAAAATTTCGTACGAAGCGGGATTTGGCCAAAGTTGAAAGACCTTCCAAAATCAACCCTAAAGAACATAGCCAAACAATGAATGTTGCAACAAGCTCCTGCAGGAAAGGTGCTTCTATGAGACAACCCCCGAGCAGGTAGCTACATTCTGCACAGTACAAAATGCAAATGAATTCCAGGCTGAAAACTCACTCCAGAAGGATGAAATGCATGTGTTTCTCTCTGAAAGAACACTCTGCCACTAGGCTTTTGCTTGCTCCTTCAAAGTCTTTGTAGAAACATGTGTTTTCACTGCTGGAATACGTTTGGGGATGCATTGTTTCAATCTCTTGCAAGCCTCATGTTGTTTCTTACACAATGTGGAAAAACAAGGAGTATGTTTCCCAAATCACTTGAAATCCAGGAAAACGCACACTACATCACTCTTGCTCAAACACGATCTTTCTCCTAATGTGTTGAGAACATTCAAGAAACCAGAAAAGAAGGGTATTTTGATGTGAATTTCAGATGGCTATGTACAAAAGGACATTTCTATTGGTTGCAGAGTGCAAAACCATGATTGACCTCATGTTCTCCATGAAAACCTTACATTTCCAAGTGACCTGAGGTAGGACTTTCACAGAAAGATGTGTTTGCGTGTCTGTGGTGAAACGAGCTCGAAGTAGTGTATTCAGTGCTGGAGAGTAACACACCCTACAGAAGTTACACAGCGTTTTGAGAGCACAAACATGCTTCAAGCTGAAACTGCTACAAGGTGTGTGTAGCATGCAGAAAGAAGGCTTGTCATTTAAAAGAAAGAAGTGGAAACCAAAATCCAGGTAGTGAAACGAGCACACCAGTATGGGAGATGTGCATGTGGACAGTTTCAAGCAGCAGCTCTTTGTGGACACTTGGAGACAGCGCTGTGAAAAAATTTCGTACGAAGCGGGATTTGGCCAAAGTTGAAAGACCTTCCAAAACCAACCCTAAAGAACATAGCCAAACAATGAATGTTACAACAAGCTCCTACAGGAAAGGTGCTTCTATGAGACAACCCCCGAGCAGGTAGCTACATTCTGCACAGTACAAAATGCAAATGAATTCCAGGCTGAAAACTCACTCCAGAAGGATGAAATGCATGTGTTTCTCTCTGAAAGAACACTCTGCCACTAGGGTTTTGCTTGCTCCTTCAAAGTCTTTGTAGAAACATGTGTTTTCACTGCTGGAATACGTTTGGGGATGCATTGTTTCAATCTCTTGCAAGCCTCATGTTGTTTCTTACACAATGTGGAAAAACAAGGAGTATGTTTCCCAAATCACTTGAAATCCAGGAAAACGCACACTACATCACTCTTGCTCAAACACGATCTTTCTCCTAATGTGTTGAGAACATTCAAGAAACCAGAAAAGAAGGGTATTTTGATGTGAATTTCAGATGGCTATGTACAAAAGAACATTTCTACTGGTTGCAGAGTGCAAAACCATGATTGACCTCATGTTCTCCATGAAAACCTTACATTTCCAAGTGACCTGAGGTAGGACTTTCACAGAAAGATGTGTTTGCGTGTCTGTGGTGAAACGAGCTCGAAGTAGTGTATTCAGTGCTGGAGAGTAACACACCCTACAGAAGTTACACAGCGTTTTGAGAGCACAAACATGCTTCAAGCTGAAACTGCTACAAGGTGTGTGTAGCATGCAGAAAGAAGGCTTGTCATTTAAAAGAAAGAAGTGGAAACCAAAATCCAGGTAGTGAAACGAGCACACCAGTATGGGAGATGTGCATGTGGACAGTTTCAAGCAGCAGCTCTTTGTGGACACTTGGAGACAGCGCTGTGAAAAAATTTCGTACGAAGCGGGATTTGGCCAAAGTTGAAAGACCTTCCAAAACCAACCCTAAAGAACATAGCCAAACAATGAATGTTGCAACAAGCTCCTACAGGAAAGGTGCTTCTATGAGACAACCCCCGAGCAGGTAGCTACATTCTGCACAGTACAAAATGCAAATGAATTCCAGGCTGAAAACTCACTCCAGAAGGATGAAATGCATGTGTTTCTCTCTGAAAGAACACTCTGCCACTAGGCTTTTGCTTGCTCCTTCAAAGTCTTTGTACAAACATGTGTTTTCACTGCTGGAATACGTTTGGGGATGCATTGTTTCAATCTCTTGCAAGCCTCATGTTGTTTCTTACACAATGTGGAAAAACAAGGAGTATGTTTCCCAAATCACTTGAAATCCAGGAAAACGCACACTACATCACTCTTGCTCAAACACGATCTTTCTCCTAATGTGTTGAGAACATTCAAGAAACCAGAAAACAAGGGTATTTTGATGTGAATTTCAGATGGCTATGTACAAAAGGACATTTCTATTGGTTGCAGAGTGCAAAACCATGATTGACCTCATGTTCTCCATGAAAACCTTACATTTCCAAGTGACCTGAGGTAGGACTTTCACAAAAAGGTGTGTTTGTGTGACTGTGGTGAAAGGAGCTCTAAGTAGTGTATTCAGTGCTGGAGAGTAACTCAGCTTACAGAAGTTACACAGCGTTTTGAGAGCACAAACATGCTTCAAGCTGAAACTGCTACAAGGTGTGTGTAGCATGCAGGAAGAAGGCTTGTCATTTAAAAGAAAGAAGTGGAAACCAAAATCCAGGTAGTGAAACGAGCACACCAGTATGGGAGATGTGCATGTGGACAGTTTCAAGCAGCAGCTCTTTGTGGACACTTGGAGACAGCGCTGTGAAAAAATTTCGTACGAAGCGGGATTTGGCCAAAGTTGAAAGACCTTCCAAAACCAACCCTAAAGAACATAGCCAAACAATGAATGTTGCAACAAGCTCCTGCAGGAAAGGTGCTTCTATGAGACAACCCCCGAGCAGGTAGCTACATTCTGCACAGTACAAAATGCAAATGAATTCCAGGCTGAAAACTCACTCCAGAAGGATGAAATGCATGTGTTTCTCTCTGAAAGAACACTCTGCCACTAGGCTTTTGCTTGCTCCTTCAAAGTCTTTGTAGAAACATGTGTTTTCAGTGCTGGAATACGTTTGGGGATGCATTGTTTCAATCTCTTGCAAGCCTCATGTTGTTTCTTACACAATGTGGAAAAACAAGGAGTATGTTTCCCAAATCACTTGAAATCCAGGAAAACGCACACTACATCACTCTTGCTCAAACACGATCTTTCTCCTAATGTGTTGAGAACATTCAAGAAACCAGAAAAGAAGGGTATTTTGATGTGAATTTCAGATGGCTATGTACAAAAGGACATTTCTATTGGTTGCAGAGTGCAAAACCATGATTGACCTCATGTTCTCCATGAAAACCTTACATTTCCAAGTGACCTGAGGTAGGACTTTCACAGAAAGATGTGTTTGCGTGTCTGTGGTGAAACGAGCTCGAAGTAGTGTATTCAGTGCTGGAGAGTAACACACCCTACAGAAGTTACACAGCGTTTTGAGAGCACAAACATGCTTCAAGCTGAAACTGCTACAAGGTGTGTGTAGCATGCAGAAAGAAGGCTTGTCATTTAAAAGAAAGAAGTGGAAACCAAAATCCAGGTAGTGAAACGAGCACACCAGTATGGGAGATGTGCATGTGGACAGTTTCAAGCAGCAGCTCTTTGTGGACACTTGGAGACAGCGCTGTGAAAAAATTTCGTACGAAGCGGGATTTGGCCAAAGTTGAAAGACCTTCCAAAACCAACCCTAAAGAACATAGCCAAACAATGAATGTTACAACAAGCTCCTACAGGAAAGGTGCTTCTATGAGACAACCCCCGAGCAGGTAGCTACATTCTGCACAGTACAAAATGCAAATGAATTCCAGGCTGAAAACTCACTCCAGAAGGATGAAATGCATGTGTTTCTCTCTGAAAGAACACTCTGCCACTAGGCTTTTGCTTGCTCCTTCAAAGTCTTTGTAGAAACATGTGTTTTCACTGCTGGAATACGTTTGGGGATGCATTGTTTCAATCTCTTGCAAGCCTCATGTTGTTTCTTACACAATGTGGAAAAACAAGGAGTATGTTTCCCAAATCACTTGAAATCCAGGAAAACGCACACTACATCACTCTTGCTCAAACACGATCTTTCTCCTAATGTGTTGAGAACATTCAAGAAACCAGAAAACAAGGGTATTTTGATGTGAATTTCAGATGGCTATGTACAAAAGGACATTTCTATTGGTTGCAGAGTGCAAAACCATGATTGACCTCATGTTCTCCATGAAAACCTTACATTTCCAAGTGACCTGAGGTAGGACTTTCACAAAAAGGTGTGTTTGTGTGACTGTGGTGAAAGGAGCTCTAAGTAGTGTATTCAGTGCTGGAGAGTAACTCAGCTTACAGAAGTTACACAGCGTTTTGAGAGCACAAACATGCTTCAAGCTGAAACTGCTACAAGGTGTGTGTAGCATGCAGGAAGAAGGCTTGTCATTTAAAAGAAAGAAGTGGAAACCAAAATCCAGGTAGTGAAACGAGCACACCAGTATGGGAGATGTGCATGTGGACAGTTTCAAGCAGCAGCTCTTTGTGGACACTTGGAGACAGCGCTGTGAAAAAATTTCGTACGAAGCGGGATTTGGCCAAAGTTGAAAGACCTTCCAAAACCAACCCTAAAGAACATAGCCAAACAATGAATGTTGCAACAAGCTCCTGCAGGAAAGGTGCTTCTATGAGACAACCCCCGAGCAGGTAGCTACATTCTGCACAGTACAAAATGCAAATGAATTCCAGGCTGAAAACTCACTCCAGAAGGATGAAATGCATGTGTTTCTCTCTGAAAGAACACTCTGCCACTAGGCTTTTGCTTGCTCCTTCAAAGTCTTTGTAGAAACATGTGTTTTCACTGCTGGAATACGTTTGGGGATGCATTGTTTCAATCTCTTGCAAGCCTCATGTTGTTTCTTACACAATGTGGAAAAACAAGGAGTATGTTTCCCAAATCACTTGAAATCCAGGAAAACGCACACTACATCACTCTTGCTCAAACACGATCTTTCTCCTAATGTGTTGAGAACATTCAAGAAACCAGAAAAGAAGGGTATTTTGATGTGAATTTCAGATGGCTATGTACAAAAGGACATTTCTATTGGTTGCAGAGTGCAAAACCATGATTGACCTCATGTTCTCCATGAAAACCTTACATTTCCAAGTGACCTGAGGTAGGACTTTCACAGAAAGATGTGTTTGCGTGTCTGTGGTGAAACGAGCTCGAAGTAGTGTATTCAGTGCTGGAGAGTAACACACCCTACAGAAGTTACACAGCGTTTTGAGAGCACAAACATGCTTCAAGCTGAAACTGCTACAAGGTGTGTGTAGCATGCAGAAAGAAGGCTTGTCATTTAAAAGAAAGAAGTGGAAACCAAAATCCAGGTAGTGAAACGAGCACACCAGTATGGGAGATGTGCATGTGGACAGTTTCAAGCAGCAGCTCTTTGTGGACACTTGGAGACAGCGCTGTGAAAAAATTTCGTACGAAGCGGGATTTGGCCAAAGTTGAAAGACCTTCCAAAACCAACCCTAAAGAACATAGCCAAACAATGAATGTTACAACAAGCTCCTACAGGAAAGGTGCTTCTATGAGACAACCCCCGAGCAGGTAGCTACATTCTGCACAGTACAAAATGCAAATGAATTCCAGGCTGAAAACTCACTCCAGAAGGATGAAATGCATGTGTTTCTCTCTGAAAGAACACTCTGCCACTAGGCTTTTGCTTGCTCCTTCAAAGTCTTTGTAGAAACATGTGTTTTCACTGCTGGAATACGTTTGGGGATGCATTGTTTCAATCTCTTGCAAGCCTCATGTTGTTTCTTACACAATGTGGAAAAACAAGGAGTATGTTTCCCAAATCACTTGAAATCCAGGAAAACGCACACTACATCACTCTTGCTCAAACACGATCTTTCTCCTAATGTGTTGAGAACATTCAAGAAACCAGAAAACAAGGGTATTTTGATGTGAATTTCAGATGGCTATGTACAAAAGGACATTTCTATTGGTTGCAGTGTGCAAAACCATGATTGACCTCATGTTCTCCATGAAAACCTTACATTTCCAAGGGACCTGAGGTAGGACTTTCACAGAAAGATGTGTTTGCGTGTCTGTGGTGAAACGAGCTCGAAGTAGTGTATTCAGTGCTGGAGAGTAACACACCCTACAGAAGTTACACAGCGTTTTGAGAGCACCAACATGCTTCAAGCTGAAACTGGTACAAGGTGTGTGTAGCATGCAGAAAGAAGGCTTGTCATTTCAAAGAAAGAAGTGGAAACCAAAATCCAGGTAGTGAAACGAGCACACCAGTATGGGAGATGTGCATGTGGACAGTTTCAAGCAGCAGCTCTTTGTGGACACTTGGAGACAGCGCTGTGAAAAAATTTCGTACGAAGCGGGATTTGGCCAAAGTTGAAAGACCTTCCAAAACCAACCCTAAAGAACTTAGCCAAACAATGAATGTTGCAACAAGCTCCTACAGGAAAGGTGCTTCTATGAGACAACCCCCGAGCAGGTAGCTACATTCTGCACAGTACAAAATGCAAATGAATTCCAGGCTGAAAACTCACTCCAGAAGGATGAAATGCATGTGTTTCTCTCTGAAAGAACACTCTACCACTAGGCTTTTGCTTGCTCCTTCAAAGTCTTTGTAGAAACATGTGTTTTCACTGCTGGAATACGTTTGGGGATGCATTGTTTCAATCTCTTGCAAGCCTCATGTTGTTTCTTACACAATGTGGAAAAACAAGGAGTATGTTTCCCAAATCACTTGAAATCCAGGAAAACGCACACTACATCACTCTTGCTCAAACACGATCTTTCTCCTAATGTGTTGAGAACATTCAAGAAACCAGAAAACAAGGGTATTTTGATGTGAATTTCAGATGGCTATGTACAAAAGAACATTTCTATTGGTTGCAGAGTGCAAAACCATGATTGACCTCATGTTCTCCATGAAAACCTTACATTTCCAAGTGACCTGAGGTAGGACTTTCACAGAAAGATGTGTTTGCGTGTCTGTGGTGAAACGAGCTCGAAGTAGTGTATTCAGTGCTGGAGAGTAACACACCCTACAGAAGTTACACAGCGTTTTGAGAGCACAAACATGCTTCAAGCTGAAACTGCTACAAGGTGTGTGTAGCATGCAGAAAGAAGGCTTGTCATTTAAAAGAAAGAAGTGGAAACCAAAATCCAGGTAGTGAAACGAGCACACCAGTATGGGAGATGTGCATGTGGACAGTTTCAAGCAGCAGGTCTTTGTGGACACTTGGAGACAGCGCTGTGAAAAAATTTCGTACGAAGCGGGATTTGGCCAAAGTTGAAAGACCTTCCAAAACCAACCCTAAAGAACATAGCCAAACAATGAATGTTGCAACAAGCTCCTACAGGAAAGGTGCTTCTATGAGACAACCCCCGAGCAGGTAGCTACATTCTGCACAGTACAAAATGCAAATGAATTCCAGGCTGAAAACTCACTCCAGAAGGATGAAATGCATGTGTTTCTCTCTGAAAGAACACTCTGCCACTAGGCTTTTGCTTGCTCCTTCAAAGTCTTTGTAGAAACATGTGTTTTCACTGCTGGAATACGTTTGGGGATGCATTGTTTCAATCTCTTGCAAGCCTCATGTTGTTTCTTACACAATGTGGAAAAACAAGGAGTATGTTTCCCAAATCACTTGAAATCCAGGAAAACGCACACTACATCACTCTTGCTCAAACACGATCTTTCTCCTAATGTGTTGAGAACATTCAAGAAACCAGAAAACAAGGGTATTTTGATGTGAATTTCAGATGGCTATGTACAAAAGGACATTTCTATTGGTTGCAGAGTGCAAAACCATGATTGACCTCATGTTCTCCATGAAAACCTTACATTTCCAAGTGACCTGAGGTAGGACTTTCACAAAAAGATGTGTTTGTGTGACTGTGGTGAAAGGAGCTCTAAGTAGTGTATTCAGTGCTGGAGAGTAACTCAGCTTACAGAAGTTACACAGCGTTTTGAGAGCACAAACATGCTTCAAGCTGAAACTGCTACAAGGTGTGTGTAGCATGCAGGAAGAAGGCTTGTCATTTCAAAGAAAGAAGTGGAAACCAAAATCCAGGTAGTGAAACGAGCACACCAGTATGGGAGATGTGCATGTGGACAGTTTCAAGCAGCAGCTCTTTGTGGACACTTGGAGACAGCGCTGTGAAAAAATTTCGTACGAAGCGGGATTTGGCCAAAGTTGAAAGACCTTCCAAAATCAACCCTAAAGAACATAGCCAAACAATGAATGTTGCAACAAGCTCCTGCAGGAAAGGTGCTTCTATGAGACAACCCCCGAGCAGGTAGCTACATTCTGCACAGTACAAAATGCAAATGAATTCCAGGCTGAAAACTCACTCCAGAAGGATGAAATGCATGTGTTTCTCTCTGAAAGAACACTCTGCCACTAGGCTTTTGCTTGCTCCTTCAAAGTCTTTGTAGAAACATGTGTTTTCAGTGCTGGAATACGTTTTGGGATGCATTGTTTCAATCTCTTGCAAGCCTCATGTTGTTTCTTACACAATGTGGAAAAACAAGGAGTATGTTTCCCAAATCACTTGAAATCCAGGAAAACGCACACTACATCACTCTTGCTCAAACACGATCTTTCTCCTAATGTGTTGAGAACATTCAAGAAACCAGAAAAGAAGGGTATTTTGATGTGAATTTCAGATGGCTATGTACAAAAGGACATTTCTATTGGTTGCAGAGTGCAAAACCATGATTGACCTCATGTTCTCCATGAAAACCTTACATTTCCAAGTGACCTGAGGTAGGACTTTCACAGAAAGATGTGTTTGCGTGTCTGTGGTGAAACGAGCTCGAAGTAGTGTATTCAGTGCTGGAGAGTAACACACCCTACAGAAGTTACAAAGCGTTTTGAGAGCACAAACATGCTTCAAGCTGAAACTGCTACAAGGTGTGTGTAGCATGCAGAAAGAAGGCTTGTCATTTAAAAGAAAGAAGTGGAAACCAAAATCCAGGTAGTGAAACGAGCACACCAGTATGGGAGATGTGCATGTGGACAGTTTCAAGCAGCAGCTCTTTGTGGACACTTGGAGACAGCGCTGTGAAAAAATTTCGTACGAAGCGGGATTTGGCCAAAGTTGAAAGACCTTCCAAAACCAACCCTAAAGAACATAGCCAAACAATGAATGTTGCAACAAGCTCCTACAGGAAAGGTGCTTCTATGAGACAACCCCCGAGCAGGTAGCTACATTCTGCACAGTACAAAATGCAAATGAATTCCAGGCTGAAAACTCACTCCAGAAGGATGAAATGCATGTGTTTCTCTCTGAAAGAACACTCTGCCACTAGGCTTTTGCTTGCTCCTTCAAAGTCTTTGTAGAAACATGTGTTTTCACTGCTGGAATACGTTTGGGGATGCATTGTTTCAATCTCTTGCAAGCCTCATGTTGTTTCTTACACAATGTGGAAAAACAAGGAGTATGTTTCCCAAATCACTTGAAATCCAGGAAAACGCACACTACATCACTCTTGCTCAAACACGATCTTTCTCCTAATGTGTTGAGAACATTCAAGGAACCAGAAAAGAAGGGTATTTTGATGTGAATTTCAGATGGCTATGTACAAAAGGACATTTCTATTGGTTGCAGAGTGCAAAACCATGATTGACCTCATGTTCTCCATGAAAACCTTACATTTCCAAGTGACCTGAGGTAGGACTTTCACAAAAAGATGTGTTTGTGTGACTGTGGTGAAAGGAGCTCTAAGTAGTGTATTCAGTGCTGGAGAGTAACACAGCTTACAGAAGTTACACAGCGTTTTGAGAGCACAAACATGCTTCAAGCTGAAACTGCTACAAGGTGTGTGTAGCATGCAGGAAGAAGGCTTGTCATTTAAAAGAAAGAAGTGGAAACCAAAATCCAGGTAGTGAAACGAGCACACCAGTATGGGAGATGTGCATGTGGACAGTTTCAAGCAGCAGCTCTTTGTGGACACTTGGAGACAGCGCTGTGAAAAAATTTCGTACAAAGCGGGATTTGGCCAAAGTTGAAAGACCTTCCAAAATCAACCCTAAAGAACATAGCCAAACAATGAATGTTGCAACAAGCTCCTGCAGGAAAGGTGCTTCTATGAGACAACCCCCGAGCAGGTAGCTACATTCTGCACAGTACAAAATGCAAATGAGTTCCAGGCTGAAAACTCACTCCAGAAGGATGAAATGCATGTGTTTCTCTCTGAAAGAACACTCTGCCACTAGGCTTTTGCTTGCTCCTTCAAAGTCTTTGTAGAAACATGTGTTTTCACTGCTGGAATACGTTTGGGGATGCATTGTTTCAATCTCTTGCAAGCCTCATGTTGTTTCTTACACAATGTGGAAAAACAAGGAGTATGTTTCCCAAATCACTTGAAATCCAGGAAAACGCACACTACAGCAGTCTTGCTCAAACACGATCTTTCTCCTAATGTGTTGAGAACATTCAAGAAACCAGAAAAGAAGGGTATTTTGATGTGAATTTCAGATGGCTATGTACAAAAGGACATTTCTATTGGTTGCAGAGTGCAAAACCATGATTGACCTCATGTTCTCCATGAAAACCTTACATTTCCAAGTGACCTGAGGTAGGACTTTCACAGAAAGATGTGTTTTCGTGTCTGTGGTGAAACGAGCTCGAAGTAGTGTATTCAGTGCTGGAGAGTAACACACCCTACAGAAGTTACACAGCGTTTTGAGAGCACCAACATGCTTCAAGCTGAAACTGGTACAAGGTGTGTGTAGCATGCAGAAAGAAGGCTTGTCATTTCAAAGAAAGAAGTGGAAACCAAAATCCAGGTAGTGAAACGAGCACACCAGTATGGGAGATGTGCATGTGGACAGTTTCAAGCAGCAGCTCTTTGTGGACACTTGGAGACAGCGCTGTGAAAAAATTTCGTACGAAGCGGGATTTGGCCAAAGTTGAAAGACCTTCCAAAACCAACCCTAAAGAACTTAGCCAAACAATGAATGTTGCAACAAGCTCCTACAGGAAAGGTGCTTCTATGAGACAACCCCCGAGCAGGTAGCTACATTCTGCACAGTACAAAATGCAAATGAATTCCAGGCTGAAAACTCACTCCAGAAGGATGAAATGCATGTGTTTCTCTCTGAAAGAACACTCTGCCACTAGGCTTTTGCTTGCTCCTTCAAAGTCTTTGTAGAAACATGTGTTTTCACTGCTGGAATACGTTTTGGGATGCATTGTTTCAATCTCTTGCAAGCCTCATGTTGTTTCTTACACAATGTGGAAAAACAAGGAGTATGTTTCCCAAATCACTTGAAATCCAGGAAAACGCACACTACATCACTCTTGCTCAAACACGATCTTTCTCCTAATGTGTTGAGAACATTCAAGAAACCAGAAAAGAAGGGTATTTTGATGTGAATTTCAGATGGCTATGTACAAAAGGACATTTCTATTGGTTGCAGAGTGCAAAACCATGATTGACCTCATGTTCTCCATGAAAACCTTACATTTCCAAGTGACCTGAGGTAGGACTTTCACAGAAAGATGTGTTTGCGTGTCTGTGGTGAAACGAGCTCGAAGTAGTGTATTCAGTGCTGGAGAGTAACACACCCTACAGAAGTTACACAGCGTTTTGAGAGCACAAACATGCTTCAAGCTGAAACTGCTACAAGGTGTGTGTAGCATGCAGAAAGAAGGCTTGTCATTTCAAAGAAAGAAGTGGAAACCAAAATCCAGGTAGTGAAACGAGCACACCAGTATGGGAGATGTGCATGTGGACAGTTTCAAGCAGCAGCTCTTTGTGGACACTTGGAGACAGCGCTGTGAAAAAATTTCGTACGAAGCGGGATTTGGCCAAAGTTGAAAGACCTTCCAAAACCAACCCTAAAGAACATAGCCAAACAATGAATGTTGCAACAAGCTCCTACAGGAAAGGTGCTTCTATGAGACAACCCCCGAGCAGGTAGCTACATTCTGCACAGTACAAAATGCAAATGAATTCCAGGCTGAAAACTCACTCCAGAAGGATGAAATGCATGTGTTTCTCTCTGAAAGAACACTCTGCCACTAGGCTTTTGCTTGCTCCTTCAAAGTCTTTGTAGAAACATGTGTTTTCACTGCTGGAATACGTTTGGGGATGCATTGTTTCAATCTCTTGCAAGCCTCATGTTGTTTCTTACACAATGTGGAAAAACAAGGAGTATGTTTCCCAAATCACTTGAAATCCAGGAAAACGCACACTACATCACTCTTGCTCAAACACGATCTTTCTCCTAATGTGTTGAGAACATTCAAGAAACCAGAAAAGAAGGGTATTTTGATGTGAATTTCAGATGGCTATGTACAAAAGGACATTTCTATTGGTTACAGAGTGCAAAACCATGATTGACCTCATGTTCTCCATGAAAACCTTACATTTCCAAGTGACCTGAGGTAGGACTTTCACAGAAAGATGTGTTTGCGTGTCTGTGGTGAAACGAGCTCGAAGTAGTGTATTCAGTGCTGGAGAGTAACACACCCTACAGAAGTTACACAGCGTTTTGAGAGCACAAACATGCTTCAAGCTGAAACTGCTACAAGGTGTGTGTAGCATGCAGAAAGAAGGCTTGTCATTTAAAAGAAAGAAGTGGAAACCAAAATCCAGGTAGTGAAACGAGCACACCAGTATGGGAGATGTGCATGTGGACAGTTTCAAGCAGCAGCTCTTTGTGGACACTTGGAGACAGCGCTGTGAAAAAATTTCGTACGAAGCGGGATTTGGCCAAAGTTGAAAGACCTTCCAAAACCAACCCTAAAGAACATAGCCAAACAATGAATGTTGCAACAAGCTCCTACAGGAAAGGTGCTTCTATGAGACAACCCCCGAGCAGGTAGCTACATTCTGCACAGTACAAAATGCAAATGAATTCCAGGCTGAAAACTCACTCCAGAAGGATGAAATGCATGTGTTTCTCTCTGAAAGAACACTCTGCCACTAGGCTTTTGCTTGCTCCTTCAAAGTCTTTGTAGAAACATGTGTTTTCACTGCTGGAATACGTTTGGGGATGCATTGTTTCAATCTCTTGCAAGCCTCATGTTGTTTCTTACACAATGTGGAAAAACAAGGAGTATGTTTCCCAAATCACTTGAAATCCAGGAAAACGCACACTACATCACTCTTGCTCAAACACGATCTTTCTCCTAATGTGTTGAGAACATTCAAGAAACCAGAAAAGAAGGGAATTTGATGTGAATTTCAGATGGCTATGTACAAAAGGACATTTCTATTGGTTGCAGAGTGCAAAACCATGATTGACCTCATGTTCTCCATGAAAACCTTACATTTCCAAGTGACCTGAGTTAGGACTTTCACAGAAAGATGTGTTTGCGTGTCTGTGGTGAAACGATCTCGAAGTAGTGTATTCAGTGCTGGAGAGTAACACACCCTACAGAAGTTACACAGCGCTTTGAGAGCACAAACATGCTTCAAGCTGAAACTGCTACAAGGTGTGTGTAGCATGCAGAAAGAAGGCTTGTCATTTCAAAGAAAGAAGTGGAAACCAAAATCCAGGTAGTGAAACGAGCACACCAGTATGGGAGATGTGCATGTGGACAGTTTCAAGCAGCAGCTCTTTGTGGACACTTGGAGACAGCGCTGTGAAAAAATTTCGTACGAAGCGGGATTTGGCCAAAGTTGAAAGACCTTCCAAAACCAACCCTAAAGAACATAGCCAAACAATGAATGTTGCAACAAGCTCCTACAGGAAAGGTGCTTCTATGAGACAACCCCCGAGCAGGTAGCTACATTCTGCACAGTACAAAATGCAAATGAATTCCAGGCTGAAAACTCACTCCAGAAGGATGAAATGCATGTGTTTCTCTCTGAAAGAACACTCTGCCACTAGGCTTTTGCTTGCTCCTTCAAAGTCTTTGTAGAAACATGTGTTTTCACTGCTGGAATACGTTTGGGGATGCATTGTTTCAATCTCTTGCAAGCCTCATGTTGTTTCTTACACAATGTGGAAAAACAAGGAGTATGTTTCCCAAATCACTTGAAATCCAGGAAAACGCACACTACATCACTCTTGCTCAAACACGATCTTTCTCCTAATGTGTTGAGAACATTCAAGAAACCAGAAAAGAAGGGAATTTGATGTGAATTTCAGATGGCTATGTACAAAAGGACATTTCTATTGGTTGCAGAGTGCAAAACCATGATTGACCTCATGTTCTCCATGAAAACCTTACATTTCCAAGTGACCTGAGGTAGGACTTTCACAGAAAGATGTGTTTGCGTGTCTGTGGTGAAACGATCTCGAAGTAGTGTATTCAGTGCTGGAGAGTAACACACCCTACAGAAGTTACACAGCGTTTTGAGAGCACAAACATGCTTCAAGCTGAAACTGCTACAAGGTGTGTGTAGCATGCAGGAAGAAGGCTTGTCATTTAAAAGAAAGAAGTGGAAACCAAAATCCAGGTAGTGAAACGAGCACACCAGTATGGGAGATGTGCATGTGGACAGTTTCAAGCAGCAGCTCTTTGTGGACACTTGGAGACAGCGCTGTGAAAAAATTTCGTACGAAGCGGGATTTGGCCAAAGTTGAAAGACCTTCCAAAACCAACCCTAAAGAACATAGCCAAACAATGAATGTTGCAACAAGCTCCTACAGGAAAGGTGCTTCTATGAGACAACCCCCGAGCAGGTAGCTACATTCTGCACAGTACAAAATGCAAATGAATTCCAGGCTGAAAACTCACTCCAGAAGGATGAAATGCATGTGTTTCTCTCTGAAAGAACACTCTGCCACTAGGCTTTTGCTTGCTCCTTCAAAGTCTTTGTAGAAACATGTGTTTTCACTGCTGGAATACGTTTGGGGATGCATTGTTTCAGTCTCTTGCAAGCCTCATGTTGTTTCTTACACAATGTGGAAAAACAAGGAGTATGTTTCCCAAATCACTTGAAATCCAGGAAAACGCACACTACAGCACTCTTGCTCAAACACGATCTTTCTCCTAATGTGTTGAGAACATTCAAGAAACCAGAAAAGAAGGGTATTTTGATGTGAATTTCAGATGGCTATGTACAAAAGGACATTTCTATTGGTTGCAGAGTGCAAAACCATGATGGACCTCATGTTCTCCATGAAAACCTTACATTTCCAAGTGACCTGAGGTAGGACTTTCACAAAAAGATGTGTTTGTGTGACTGTGGTGAAAGGAGCTCTAAGTAGTGTATTCAGTGCTGGAGAGTAACACAGCTTACAGAAGTTACACAGCGTTTTGAGAGCACAAACATGCTTCAAGCTGAAACTGCTACAAGGTGTGTGTAGCATGCAGGAAGAAGGCTTGTCATTTAAAAGAAAGAAGTGGAAACCAAAATCCAGGTAGTGAAACGAGCACACCAGTATGGGAGATGTGCATGTGGACAGTTTCAAGCAGCAGCTCTTTGTGGACACTTGGAGACAGCGCTGTGAAAAAATTTCGTACGAAGCGGGATTTGGCCAAAGTTGAAAGACCTTCCAAAATCAACCCTAAAGAACATAGCCAAACAATGAATGTTGCAACAAGCTCCTGCAGGAAAGGTGCTTCTATGAGACAACCCCCGAGCAGGTAGCTACATTCTGCACAGTACAAAATGCAAATGAATTCCAGGCTGAAAACTCACTCCAGAAGGATGAAATGCATGTGTTTCTCTCTGAAAGAACACTCTGCCACTAGGCTTTTGCTTGCTCCTTCAAAGTCTTTGTAGAAACATGTGTTTTCACTGCTGGAATACGTTTGGGGATGCATTGTTTCAATCTCTTGCAAGCCTCATGTTGTTTCTTACACAATGGGGAAAAACAAGGAGTATGTTTCCCAAATCACTTGAAATTCAGGAAAACGCACACTACAGCACTCTTGCTCAAACACGATCTTTCTCCTAATGTGTTGAGAACATTCAAGAAACCAGAAAAGAAGGGTATTTTGATGTGAATTTCAGATGGCTATGTACAAAAGGACATTTCTATTGGTTGCAGAGTGCAAAACCATGATTGACCTCATGTTCTCCATGAAAACCTTACATTTCCAAGTGACCTGAGGTAGGACTTTCACAGAAAGATGTGTTTGTGTGACTGTGGTGAAACGAGCTCGAAGTAGTGTACTCAGTGCTGGAGAGTAACACACCCTACAGAAGTTACACAGCGTTTTGAGAGCACCAACATGCTTCAAGCTGAAACTGCTACAAGGTGTGTGTAGCATGCAGGAAGAAGGCTTGTCATTTAAAAGAAAGAAGTGGAAACCAAAATCCAGGTAGTGAAACGAGCACACCAGTATGGGAGATGTGCATGTGGACAGTTTCAAGCAGCAGCTCTTTGTGGACACTTGGAGACAGCGCTGTGAAAAAATTTCGTACGAAGCGGGATTTGGCCAAAGTTGAAAGACCTTCCAAAATCAACCCTAAAGAACTTAGCCAAACAATGAATGTTGCAACAAGCTCCTGCAGGAAAGGTGCTTCTATGAGACAACCCCCGAGCAGGTAGCTACATTCTGCACAGTACAAAATGCAAATGAATTCCAGGCTGAAAACTCACTCCAGAAGGATGAAATGCATGTGTTTCTCTCTGAAAGAACACTCTGCCACTAGGCTTTTGCTTGCTCCTTCAAAGTCTTTGTAGAAACATGTGTTTTCACTGCTGGAATACGTTTGGGGATGCATTGTTTCAATCTCTTGCAAGCCTCATGTTGTTTCTTACACAATGTGGAAAAACAAGGAGTATGTTTCCCAAATCACTTGAAATCCAGGAAAACGCACACTACATCACTCTTGATCAAACACGATCTTTCTCCTAATGTGTTGAGAACATTCAAGAAACCAGAAAAGAAGGGTATTTTGATGTGAATTTCAGATGGCTATGTACAAAAGGACATTTCTATTGGTTGCAGAGTGCAAAACCATGATGGACCTCATGTTCTCCATGAAAACCTTACATTTCCAAGTGACCTGAGGTAGGACTTTCACAAAAAGATGTGTTTGTGTGACTGTGGTGAAAGGAGCTCTAAGTAGTGTATTCAGTGCTGGAGAGTAACACAGCTTACAGAAGTTACACAGCGTTTTGAGAGCACAAACATGCTTCAAGCTGAAACTGCTACAAGGTGTGTGTAGCATGCAGGAAGAAGGCTTGTCATTTAAAAGAAAGAAGTGGAAACCAAAATCCAGGTAGTGAAACGAGCACACCAGTATGGGAGATGTGCATGTGGACAGTTTCAAGCAGCAGCTCTTTGTGGACACTTGGAGACAGCGCTGTGAAAAAATTTCGTACGAAGCGGGATTTGGCCAAAGTTGAAAGACCTTCCAAAATCAACCCTAAAGAACATAGCCAAACAATGAATGTTGCAACAAGCTCCTGCAGGAAAGGTGCTTCTATGAGACAACCCCCGAGCAGGTAGCTACATTCTGCACAGTACAAAATGCAAATGAATTCCAGGCTGAAAACTCACTCCAGAAGGATGAAATGCATGTGTTTCTCTCTGAAAGAACACTCTGCCACTAGGCTTTTGCTTGCTCCTTCAAAGTCTTTGTAGAAACATGTGTTTTCACTGCTGGAATACGTTTGGTGATGCATTGTTTCAATCTCTTGCAAGCCTCATGTTGTTTCTTACACAATGTGGAAAAACAAGGAGTATGTTTCCCAAATCACTTGAAATCCAGGAAAACGCACACTACATCACTCTTGCTCAAACACGATCTTTCTCCTAATGTGTTGAGAACATTCAAGAAACCAGAAAAGAAGGGTATTTTGATGTGAATTTCAGATGGCTATGTACAAAAGGACATTTCTATTGGTTGCAGAGTGCAAAACCATGATGGACCTCATGTTCTCCATGAAAACCTTACATTTCCAAGTGACCTGAGGTAGGACTTTCACAGAAAGATGTGTTTGCGTGTCTGTGGTGAAACGAGCTCTAAGTAGTGTATTCAGTGCTGGAGAGTAACACACCCTACAGAAGTTACACAGCGTTTTGAGAGCACCAACATGCTTCAAGCTGAAACTGCAACAAGGTGTGTGTAGCATGCAGAAAGAAGGCTTGTCATTTCAAAGAAAGAAGTGGAAACCAAAATCCAGGTAGTGAAACGAGCACACCAGTATGGGAGATGTGCATGTGGACAGTTTCAAGCAGCAGCTCTTTGTGGACACTTGGAGACAGCGCTGTGAAAAAATTTCGTACGAAGCGGGATTTGGCCAAAGTTGAAAGACCTTCCAAAACCAACCCTAAAGAACTTAGCCAAACAATGAATGTTGCAACAAGCTCCTACAGGAAAGGTGCTTCTATGAGACAACCCCCGAGCAGGTAGCTACATTCTGCACAGTACAAAATGCAAATGAATTCCAGGCTGAAAACTCACTCCAGAAGGATGAAATGCATGTGTTTCTCTCTGAAAGAACACTCTGCCACTAGGCTTTTGCTTGCTCCTTCAAAGTCTTTGTAGAAACATGTGTTTTCACTGCTGGAATACGTTTTGGGATGCATTGTTTCAATCTCTTGCAAGCCTCATGTTGTTTCTTACACAATGTGGAAAAACAAGGAGTATGTTTCCCAAATCACTTGAAATCCAGGAAAACGCACACTACATCACTCTTGCTCAAACACGATCTTTCTCCTAATGTGTTGAGAACATTCAAGAAACCAGAAAAGAAGGGTATTTTGATGTGAATTTCAGATGGCTATGTACAAAAGGACATTTCTATTGGTTGCAGAGTGCAAAACCATGATTGACCTCATGTTCTCCATGAAAACCTTACATTTCCAAGTGACCTGAGGTAGGACTTTCACAGAAAGATGTGTTAGCGTGTCTGTGGTGAAACGAGCTCGAAGTAGTGTATTCAGTGCTGGAGAGTAACACACCCTACAGAAGTTACACAGCGTTTTGAGAGCACCAACATGCTTCAAGCTGAAACTGCTACAAGGTGTGTGTAGCATGCAGAAAGAAGGCTTGTCATTTCAAAGAAAGAAGTGGAAACCAAAATCCAGGTAGTGAAACGAGCACACCAGTATGGGAGATGTGCATGTGGACAGTTTCAAGCAGCAGCTCTTTGTGGACACTTGGAGACAGCGCTGTGAAAAAATTTCGTACGAAGCGGGATTTGGCCAAAGTTGAAAGACCTTCCAAAACCAACCCTAAAGAACATAGCCAAACAATGAATGTTGCAACAAGCTCCTACAGGAAAGGTGCTTCTATGAGACAACCCCCGAGCAGGTAGCTACATTCTGCACAGTACAAAATGCAAATGAATTCCAGGCTGAAAACTCACTCCAGAAGGATGAAATGCATGTGTTTCTCTCTGAAAGAACACTCTGCCACTAGGCTTTTGCTTGCTCCTTCAAAGTCTTTGTAGAAACATGTGTTTTCACTGCTGGAATACGTTTGGGGATGCATTGTTTCAATCTCTTGCAAGCCTCATGTTGTTTCTTACACAATGTGGAAAAACAAGGAGTATGTTTCCCAAATCACTTGAAATCCAGGAAAACGCACACTACATCACTCTTGCTCAAACACGATCTTTCTCCTAATGTGTTGAGAACATTCAAGAAAGCAGAAAAGAAGGGTATTTTGATGTGAATTTCAGAAGACTATGTACAAAAGGACATTTCTATTGGTTGCAGAGTGCAAAACCATGATTGACCTCATGTTCTCCATGAAAACCTTACATTTCCAAGTGACCTGAGGTTGGACTTTCACAGAAAGATGTGTTTGCGTGTCTGTGGTTTAAGGAGCTCTAAGTAGTGTATTCAGTGCTGGAGAGCAACACACCCTACAGAAGTTACACAGCGTTTTGAGAGCACCAACATGCTTCAAGCTGAAACTGCTACAAGGTGTGTGTAGCATGCAGGAAGAAGGCTTGTCATTTAAAAGAAAGAAGTGGAAACCAAAATCCAGGTAGTGAAACGAGCACACCAGTATGGGAGATGTGCATGTGGACAGTTTCAAGCAGCAGCTCTTTGTGGACACTTGGAGACAGCGCTGTGAAAAAATTTCGTACGAAGCGGGATTTGGCCAAAGTTGAAAGACCTTCCAAAATCAACCCTAAAGAACATAGCCAAACAATGAATGTTGCAACAAGCTCCTGCAGGAAAGGTGCTTCTATGAGACAACCCCCGAGCAGGTAGCTACATTCTGCACAGTACAAAATGCAAATGAATTCCAGGCTGAAAACTCACTCCAGAAGGATGAAATGCATGTGTTTCTCTCTGAAAGAACACTCTGCCACTAGGCTTTTGCTTGCTCCTTCAAAGTCTTTGTAGAAACATGTGTTTTCACTGCTGGAATACGTTTGGTGATGCATTGTTTCAATCTCTTGCAAGCCTCATGTTGTTTCTTACACAATGTGGAAAAACAAGGAGTATGTTTCCCAAATCACTTGAAATCCAGGAAAACGCACACTACATCACTCTTGCTCAAACACGATCTTTCTCCTAATGTGTTGAGAACATTCAAGAAACCAGAAAAGAAGGGTATTTTGATGTGAATTTCAGATGGCTATGTACAAAAGGACATTTCTATTGGTTGCAGAGTGCAAAACCATGATGGACCTCATGTTCTCCATGAAAACCTTACATTTCCAAGTGACCTGAGGTAGGACTTTCACAGAAAGATGTGTTTGCGTGTCTGTGGTGAAACGAGCTCTAAGTAGTGTATTCAGTGCTGGAGAGTAACACACCCTACAGAAGTTACACAGCGTTTTGAGAGCACCAACATGCTTCAAGCTGAAACTGCAACAAGGTGTGTGTAGCATGCAGAAAGAAGGCTTGTCATTTCAAAGAAAGAAGTGGAAACCAAAATCCAGGTAGTGAAACGAGCACACCAGTATGGGAGATGTGAATGTGGACAGTTTCAAGCAGCAGCTCTTTGTGGACACTTGGAGACAGCGCTGTGAAAAAATTTCGTACGAAGCGGGATTTGGCCAAAGTTGAAAGACCTTCCAAAACCAACCCTAAAGAACTTAGCCAAACAATGAATGTTGCAACAAGCTCCTACAGGAAAGGTGCTTCTATGAGACAACCCCCGAGCAGGTAGCTACATTCTGCACAGTACAAAATGCAAATGAATTCCAGGCTGAAAACTCACTCCAGAAGGATGAAATGCATGTGTTTCTCTCTGAAAGAACACTCTGCCACTAGGCTTTTGCTTGCTCCTTCAAAGTCTTTGTAGAAACATGTGTTTTCACTGCTGGAATACGTTTTGGGATGCATTGTTTCAATCTCTTGCAAGCCTCATGTTGTTTCTTACACAATGTGGAAAAACAAGGAGTATGTTTCCCAAATCACTTGAAATCCAGGAAAACGCACACTACATCACTCTTGCTCAAACACGATCTTTCTCCTAATGTGTTGAGAACATTCAAGAAACCAGAAAAGAAGGGTATTTTGATGTGAATTTCAGATGGCTATGTACAAAAGGACATTTCTATTGGTTGCAGAGTGCAAAACCATGATGGACCTCATGTTCTCCATGAAAACCTTACATTTCCAAGTGACCTGAGGTAGGACTTTCACAGAAAGATGTGTTTGCGTGTCTGTGGTGAAACGAGCTCTAAGTAGTGTATTCAGTGCTGGAGAGTAACACACCCTACAGAAGTTACACAGCGTTTTGAGAGCACCAACATGCTTCAAGCTGAAACTGCAACAAGGTGTGTGTAGCATGCAGAAAGAAGGCTTGTCATTTCAAAGAAAGAAGTGGAAACCAAAATCCAGGTAGTGAAACGAGCACACCAGTATGGGAGATGTGCATGTGGACAGTTTCAAGCAGCAGCTCTTTGTGGACACTTGGAGACAGCGCTGTGAAAAAATTTCGTACGAAGCGGGATTTGGCCAAAGTTGAAAGACCTTCCAAAACCAACCCTAAAGAACTTAGCCAAACAATGAATGTTGCAACAAGCTCCTACAGGAAAGGTGCTTCTATGAGACAACCCCCGAGCAGGTAGCTACATTCTGCACAGTACAAAATGCAAATGAATTCCAGGCTGAAAACTCACTCCAGAAGGATGAAATGCATGTGTTTCTCTCTGAAAGAACACTCTGCCACTAGGCTTTTGCTTGCTCCTTCAAAGTCTTTGTAGAAACATGTGTTTTCACTGCTGGAATACGTTTTGGGATGCATTGTTTCAATCTCTTGCAAGCCTCATGTTGTTTCTTACACAATGTGGAAAAACAAGGAGTATGTTTCCCAAATCACTTGAAATCCAGGAAAACGCACACTACATCACTCTTGCTCAAACACGATCTTTCTCCTAATGTGTTGAGAACATTCAAGAAACCAGAAAAGAAGGGTATTTTGATGTGAATTTCAGATGGCTATGTACAAAAGGACATTTCTATTGGTTGCAGAGTGCAAAACCATGATTGACCTCATGTTCTCCATGAAAACCTTACATTTCCAAGTGACCTGAGGTAGGACTTTCACAGAAAGATGTGTTAGCGTGTCTGTGGTGAAACGAGCTCGAAGTAGTGTATTCAGTGCTGGAGAGTAACACACCCTACAGAAGTTACACAGCGTTTTGAGAGCACCAACATGCTTCAAGCTGAAACTGCTACAAGGTGTGTGTAGCATGCAGAAAGAAGGCTTGTCATTTCAAAGAAAGAAGTGGAAACCAAAATCCAGGTAGTGAAACGAGCACACCAGTATGGGAGATGTGCATGTAGACAGTTTCAAGCAGCAGCTCTTTGTGGACACTTGGAGACAGCGCTGTGAAAAAATTTCGTACGAAGCGGGATTTGGCCAAAGTTGAAAGACCTTCCAAAACCAACCCTAAAGAACATAGCCAAACAATGAATGTTGCAACAAGCTCCTACAGGAAAGGTGCTTCTATGAGACAACCCCCGAGCAGGTAGCTACATTCTGCACAGTACAAAATGCAAATGAATTCCAGGCTGAAAACTCACTCCAGAAGGATGAAATGCATGTGTTTCTCTCTGAAAGAACACTCTGCCACTAGGCTTTTGCTTGCTCCTTCAAAGTCTTTGTAGAAACATGTGTTTTCACTGCTGGAATACGTTTGGGGATGCATTGTTTCAATCTCTTGCAAGCCTCATGTTGTTTCTTACACAATGTGGAAAAACAAGGAGTATGTTTCCCAAATCACTTGAAATCCAGGAAAACGCACACTACATCACTCTTGCTCAAACACGATCTTTCTCCTAATGTGTTGAGAACATTCAAGAAACCAGAAAAGAAGGGAATTTGATGTGAATTTCAGATGGCTATGTACAAAAGGACATTTCTATTGGTTGCAGAGTGCAAAACCATGATTGACCTCATGTTCTCCATGAAAACCTTACATTTCCAAGTGACCTGAGTTAGGACTTTCACAGAAAGATGTGTTTGCGTGTCTGTGGTGAAACGATCTCGAAGTAGTGTATTCAGTGCTGGAGAGTAACACACCCTACAGAAGTTACACAGCGTTTTGAGAGCACAAACATGCTTCAAGCTGAAACTGCTACAAGGTGTGTGTAGCATGCAGAAAGAAGGCTTGTCATTTCAAAGAAAGAAGTGGAAACCAAAATCCAGGTAGTGAAACGAGCACACCAGTATGGGAGATGTGCATGTGGACAGTTTCAAGCAGCAGCTCTTTGTGGACACTTGGAGACAGCGCTGTGAAAAAATTTCGTACGAATCGGGATTTGGCCAAAGTTGAAAGACCTTCCAAAACCAACCCTAAAGAACATAGCCAAACAATGAATGTTGCAACAAGCTCCTACAGGAAAGGTGCTTCTATGAGACAACCCCCGAGCAGGTAGCTACATTCTGCACAGTACAAAATGCAAATGAATTCCAGGCTGAAAACTCACTCCAGAAGGATGAAATGCATGTGTTTCTCTCTGAAAGAACACTCTGCCACTAGGCTTTTGCTTGCTCCTTCAAAGTCTTTGTAGAAACATGTGTTTTCACTGCTGGAATACGTTTGGGGATGCATTGTTTCAATCTCTTGCAAGCCTCATGTTGTTTCTTACACAATGTGGAAAAACAAGGAGTATGTTTCCCAAATCACTTGAAATCCAGGAAAACGCACACTACATCACTCTTGCTCAAACACGATCTTTCTCCTAATGTGTTGAGAACATTCAAGAAACCAGAAAAGAAGGGAATTTGATGTGAATTTCAGATGGCTATGTACAAAAGGACATTTCTATTGGTTGCAGAGTGCAAAACCATGATTGACCTCATGTTCTCCATGAAAACCTTACATTTCCAAGTGACCTGAGGTAGGACTTTCACAGAAAGATGTGTTTGCGTGTCTGTGGTGAAACGATCTCGAAGTAGTGTATTCAGTGCTGGAGAGTAACACACCCTACAGAAGTTACACAGCGTTTTGAGAGCAGAAACATGCTTCAAGCTGAAACTGCTACAAGGTGTGTGTAGCATGCAGGAAGAAGGCTTGTCATTTAAAAGAAAGAAGTGGAAACCAAAATCCAGGTAGTGAAACGAGCACACCAGTATGGGAGATGTGCATGTGGACAGTTTCAAGCAGCAGCTCTTTGTGGACACTTGGAGACAGCGCTGTGAAAAAATTTCGTACGAAGCGGGATTTGGCCAAAGTTGAAAGACCTTCCAAAACCAACCCTAAAGAACATAGCCAAACAATGAATGTTGCAACAAGCTCCTACAGGAAAGGTGCTTCTATGAGACAACCCCCGAGCAGGTAGCTACATTCTGCACAGTACAAAATGCAAATGAATTCCAGGCTGAAAACTCACTCCAGAAGGATGAAATGCATATGTTTCTCTCTGAAAGAACACTCTGCCACTAGGCTTTTGCTTGCTCCTTCAAAGTCTTTGTAGAAACATGTGTTTTCACTGCTGGAATACGTTTGGGGATGCATTGTTTCAGTCTCTTGCAAGCCTCATGTTGTTTCTTACACAATGTGGAAAAACAAGGAGTATGTTTCCCAAATCACTTGAAATCCAGGAAAACGCACACTACAGCACTCTTGCTCAAACACGATCTTTCTCCTAATGTGTTGAGAACATTCAAGAAACCAGAAAAGAAGGGTATTTTGATGTGAATTTCAGATGGCTATGTACAAAAGGACATTTCTATTGGTTGCAGAGTGCAAAACCATGATTGACCTCATGTTCTCCATGAAAACCTTACATTTCCAAGTGACCTGAGGTAGGACTTTCACAGAAAGATGTGTTTGTGTGACTGTGGTGAAACGAGCTCGAAGTAGTGTACTCAGTGCTGGAGAGTAACACACCCTACAGAAGTTACACAGCGTTTTGAGAGCACCAACATGCTTCAAGCTGAAACTGCTACAAGGTGTGTGTAGCATGCAGGAAGAAGGCTTGTCATTTAAAAGAAAGAAGTGGAAACCAAAATCCAGGTAGTGAAACGAGCACACCAGTATGGGAGATGTGCATGTGGACAGTTTCAAGCAGCAGCTCTTTGTGGACACTTGGAGACAGCGCTGTGAAAAAATTTCGTACGAAGCGGGATTTGGCCAAAGTTGAAAGACCTTCCAAAATCAACCCTAAAGAACTTAGCCAAACAATGAATGTTGCAACAAGCTCCTGCAGGAAAGGTGCTTCTATGAGACAACCCCCGAGCAGGTAGCTACATTCTGCACAGTACAAAATGCAAATGAATTCCAGGCTGAAAACTCACTCCAGAAGGATGAAATGCATGTGTTTCTCTCTGAAAGAACACTCTGCCACTAGGCTTTTGCTTGCTCCTTCAAAGTCTTTGTAGAAACATGTGTTTTCACTGCTGGAATACGTTTGGGGATGCATTGTTTCAATCTCTTGCAAGCCTCATGTTGTTTCTTACACAATGTGGAAAAACAAGGAGTATGTTTCCCAAATCACTTGAAATCCAGGAAAACGCACACTACATCACTCTTGATCAAACACGATCTTTCTCCTAATGTGTTGAGAACATTCAAGAAACCAGAAAAGAAGGGTATTTTGATGTGAATTTCAGATGGCTATGTACAAAAGGACATTTCTATTGGTTGCAGAGTGCAAAACCATGATTGACCTCATGTTCTCCATGAAAACGTTACATTTCCAAGTGACCTGAGGTAGGACTTTCACAGAAAGATGTGTTTGGGTGTCTGTGATTTAAGGAGTTCTAAGTCGTGTATTCAGTGCCGGAGAGTAACACACCCTACAGAAGTTACACAGCGTTTTGAGAGCACAAACATGCTTCAAGCTGAAACTGCTACAAGGTGTGTGTAGCATGCAGGAAGAAGGCTTGTCATTTAAAAGAAAGAAGTGGAAACCAAAATCCAGGTAGTGAAACGAGCACACCAGTACGGGAGATGTGCATGTGGACAGTTTCAAGCAGCAGCTCTTTGTGGACACTTGGAGACAGCGCTGTGAAAAAATTTCGTACGAAGCGGGATTTGGCCAAAGTTGAAAGACCTTCCAAAATCAACCCTAAAGAACATAGCCAAACAATGAATGTTGCAACAAGCTCCTGCAGGAAAGGTGCTTCTATGAGACAACCCCCGAGCAGGTAGCTACATTCTGCACAGTACAAAATGCAAATGAATTCCAGGCTGAAAACTCACTCCAGAAGGATGAAATGCATGTGTTTCTCTCTGAAAGAACACTCTGCCACTAGGCTTTTGCTTGCTCCTTCAAAGTCTTTGTAGAAACATGTGTTTTCAGTGCTGGAATACGTTTTGGGATGCATTGTTTCAATCTCTTGGAAGCCTCATGTTGTTTCTTACACAATGTGGAAAAACAAGGAGTATGTTTCCCAAATCACTTGAAATCCAGGAAAACGCACACTACATCACTCTTGATCAAACACGATCTTTCTCCTAATGTGTTGAGAATATTCAAGAAACCAGAAAAGAAGGGTATTTTGATGTGAATTTCAGATGGCTATGTACAAAAGGACATTTCTATTGGTTGCAGAGTGCAAAACCATGATGGACCTCATGTTCTCCATGAAAACCTTACATTTCCAAGTGACCTGAGGTAGGACTTTCACAAAAAGATGTGTTTGTGTGACTGTGGTGAAAGGAGCTCTAAGTAGTGTATTCAGTGCTGGAGAGTAACACAGCTTACAGAAGTTACACAGCGTTTTGAGAGCACAAACATGCTTCAAGCTGAAACTGCTACAAGGTGTGTGTAGCATGCAGGAAGAAGGCTTGTCATTTAAAAGAAAGAAGTGGAAACCAAAATCCAGGTAGTGAAACGAGCACACCAGTATGGGAGATGTGCATGTGGACAGTTTCAAGCAGCAGCTCTTTGTGGACACTTGGAGACAGCGCTGTGAAAAAATTTCGTACGAAGCGGGATTTGGCCAAAGTTGAAAGACCTTCCAAAATCAACCCTAAAGAACATAGCCAAACAATGAATGTTGCAACAAGCTCCTGCAGGAAAGGTGCTTCTATGAGACAACCCCCGAGCAGGTAGCTACATTCTGCACAGTACAAAATGCAAATGAATTCCAGGCTGAAAACTCACTCCAGAAGGATGAAATGCATGTGTTTCTCTCTGAAAGAACACTCTGCCACTAGGCTTTTGCTTGCTCCTTCAAAGTCTTTGTAGAAACATGTGTTTTCAGTGCTGGAATACGTTTTGGGATGCATTGTTTCAATCTCTTGCAAGCCTCATGTTGTTTCTTACACAATGTGGAAAAACAAGGAGTATGTTTCCCAAATCACTTGAAATCCAGGAAAACGCACACTACATCACTCTTGCTCAAACACGATCTTTCTCCTAATGTGTTGAGAACATTCAAGAAACCAGAAAAGAAGGGTATTTTGATGTGAATTTCAGATGGCTATGTACAAAAGGACATTTCTATTGGTTGCAGAGTGCAAAACCATGATGGACCTCATGTTCTCCATGAAAACCTTACATTTCCAAGTGACCTGAGGTAGGACTTTCACAGAAAGATGTGTTTGCGTGTCTGTGGTGAAACGAGCTCTAAGTAGTGTATTCAGTGCTGGAGAGTAACACAGCTTACAGAAGTTACACAGCGTTTTGAGAGCACCAACATGCTTCAAGCTGAAACTGCTACAAGGTGTGTGTAGCATGCAGGAAGAAGGCTTGTCATTTCAAAGAAAGAAGTGGAAACCAAAATCCAGGTAGTGAAACGAGCACACCAGTATGGGAGATGTGCATGTGGACAGTTTCAAGCAGCAACTCTTTGTGGACACTTGGAGACAGCGCTGTGAAAAAATTTCGTACGAAGCGGGATTTGGCCAAAGTTGAAAGACCTTCCAAAATCAACCCTAAAGAACATAGCCAAACAATGAATGTTGCAACAAGCTCCTGCAGGAAAGGTGCTTCTATGAGACAACCCCCGAGCAGGTAGCTACATTCTGCACAGTACAAAATGCAAATGAATTCCAGGCTGAAAACTCACTCCAGAAGGATGAAATGCATGTGTTTCTCTCTGAAAGAACACTCTGCCACTAGGCTTTTGCTTGCTCCTTCAAAGTCTTTGTAGAAACATGTGTTTTCAGTGCTGGAATACGTTTTGGGGTGCATTGTTTCAATCTCTTGCAAGCCTCATGTTGTTTCTTACACAATGTGGAAAAACAAGGAGTATGTTTCCCAAATCACTTGAAATCCAGGAAAACGCACACTACATCACTCTTGCTCAAACACGATCTTTCTCCTAATGTGTTGAGAACATTCAAGAAACCAGAAAAGAAGGGTATTTTGATGTGAATTTCAGATGGCTATGTACAAAAGGACATTTCTATTGGTTGCAGAGTGCAAAACCATGATGGACCTCATGTTCTCCATGAAAACCTTACATTTCCAAGTGACCTGAGGTAGGACTTTCACAAAAAGATGTGTTTGTGTGACTGTGGTGAAAGGAGCTCTAAGTAGTGTATTCAGTGCTGGAGAGTAACACAGCTTACAGAAGTTACACAGCGTTTTGAGAGCACAAACATGCTTCAAGCTGAAACTGCTACAAGGTGTGTGTAGCATGCAGGAAGAAGGCTTGTCATTTAAAAGAAAGAAGTGGAAACCAAAATCCAGGTAGTGAAACGAGCACACCAGTATGGGAGATGTGCATGTGGACAGTTTCAAGCAGCAGCTCTTTGTGGACACTTGGAGACAGCGCTGTGAAAAAATTTCGTACGAAGCGGGATTTGGCCAAAGTTGAAAGACCTTCCAAAATCAACCCTAAAGAACATAGCCAAACAATGAATGTTGCAACAAGCTCCTGCAGGAAAGGTGCTTCTATGAGACAACCCCCGAGCAGGTAGCTACATTCTGCACAGTACAAAATGCAAATGAATTCCAGGCTGAAAACTCACTCCAGAAGGATGAAATGCATGTGTTTCTCTCTGAAAGAACACTCTGCCACTAGGCTTTTGCTTGCTCCTTCAAAGTCTTTGTAGAAACATGTGTTTTCACTGCTGGAATACGTTTGGTGATGCATTGTTTCAATCTCTTGCAAGCCTCATGTTGTTTCTTACACAATGTGGAAAAACAAGGAGTATGTTTCCCAAATCACTTGAAATCCAGGAAAACGCACACTACATCACTCTTGCTCAAACACGATCTTTCTCCTAATGTGTTGAGAACATTCAAGAAACCAGAAAAGAAGGGTATTTTGATGTGAATTTCAGATGGCTATGTACAAAAGGACATTTCTATTGGTTGCAGAGTGCAAAACCATGATGGACCTCATGTTCTCCATGAAAACCTTACATTTCCAAGTGACCTGAGGTAGGACTTTCACAGAAAGATGTGTTTGCGTGTCTGTGGTGAAACGAGCTCTAAGTAGTGTATTCAGTGCTGGAGAGTAACACACCCTACAGAAGTTACACAGCGTTTTGAGAGCACCAACATGCTTCAAGCTGAAACTGCAACAAGGTGTGTGTAGCATGCAGAAAGAAGGCTTGTCATTTAAAAGAAAGAAGTGGAAACCAAAATCCAGGTAGTGAAACGAGCACACCAGTATGGGAGATGTGCATGTGGACAGTTTCAAGCAGCAGCTCTTTGTGGACACTTGGAGACAGCGCTGTGAAAAAATTTCGTACGAAGCGGGATTTGGCCAAAGTTGAAAGACCTTCCAAAACCAACCCTAAAGAACTTAGCCAAACAATGAATGTTGCAACAAGCTCCTACAGGAAAGATGCTTCTATGAGACAACCCCCGAGCAGGTAGCTACATTCTGCACAGTACAAAATGCAAATGAATTCCAGGCTGAAAACTCACTCCAGAAGGATGAAATGCATGTGTTTCTCTCTGAAAGAACACTCTGCCACTAGGCTTTTGCTTGCTCCTTCAAAGTCTTTGTAGAAACATGTGTTTTCACTGCTGGAATACGTTTGGGGATGCATTGTTTCAATCTCTTGCAAGCCTCATGTTGTTTCTTACACAATGTGGAAAAACAAGGAGTATGTTTCCCAAATCACTTGAAATCCAGGAAAACGCACACTACATCACTCTTGCTCAAACACGATCTTTCTCCTAATGTGTTGAGAACATTCAAGAAACCAGAAAAGAAGGGTATTTTGATGTGAATTTCAGATGGCTATGTACAAAAGGACATTTCTATTGGTTGCAGAGTGCAAAACCATGATGGACCTCATGTTCTCCATGAAAACCTTACATTTCCAAGTGACTTGAGGTAGGACGTTCACAGAAAGATGTGTTTGCGTGTCTGTGGTGAAACGAGCTCTAAGTAGTGTATTCAGTGCTGGAGAGTAACACACCCTACAGAAGTTACACAGCGTTTTGAGAGCACAAACATGCTTCAAGCTGAAACTGCTACAAGGTGTGTGTAGCATGCAGGAAGAAGGCTTGTCATTTAAAAGAAAGAAGTGGAAACCAAAATCTAGGTAGTGAAACGAGCACACCAGTATGGGAGATGTGCATGTGGACAGTTTCAAGCAGCAGCTCTTTGTGGACACTTGGAGACAGCGCTGTGAAAAAATTTCGTACGAAGCGGGATTTGGCCAAAGTTGAAAGACCTTCCAAAATCAACCCTAAAGAACATAGCCAAACAATGAATGTTGCAACAAGCTCCTGCAGGAAAGGTGCTTCTATGAGACAACCCCCGAGCAGGTAGCTACATTCTGCACAGTACAAAATGCAAATGAATTCCAGGCTGAAAACTCACTCCAGAAGGATGAAATGCATGTGTTTCTCTCTGAAAGAACACTCTGCCACTAGGCTTTTGCTAGCTCCTTCAAAGTCTTTGTAGAAACATGTGTTTTCACTGCTGGAATACGTTTTGGGATGCTTTGTTTCAATCTCTTGCAAGCCTCATGTTGTTTCTTACACAATGTGGAAAAACAAGGAGTATGTTTCCCAAATCACTTGAAATCCAGGAAAACGCACACTACATCACTCTTGCTCAAACACGATCTTTCTCCTAATGTGTTGAGAACATTCAAGAAACCAGAAAAGAAGGGTATTTTGATGTGAATTTCAGATGGCTATGTACAAAAGGACATTTCTATTGGTTGCAGAGTGCAAAACCATGATTGACCTCATGTTCTCCATGAAAACCTTACATTTCCAAGTGACCTGAGGTAGGACTTTCACAGAAAGATGTGTTTGCGTGTCTGTGGTGAATCGAGCTCGAAGTAGTGTATTCAGTGCTGGAGAGTAACACACCCTACAGAAGTTACACAGCGTTTTGAGAGCACAAACATGCTTCAAGCTGAAACTGCTACAAGGTGTGTGTAGCATGCAGAAAGAAGGCTTGTCATTTCAAAGAAAGAAGTGGAAACCAAAATCCAGGTAGTGAAACGAGCACACCAGTATGGGAGATGTGCATGTGGACAGTTTCAAGCAGCAGCTCTTTGTGGACACTTGGAGACAGCGCTGTGAAAAAATTTCGTACGAAGCGGGATTTGGCCAAAGTTGAAAGACCTTCCAAAACCAACCCTAAAGAACTTAGCCAAACAATGAATGTTGCAACAAGCTCCTACAGGAAAGGTGCTTCTATGAGACAACCCCCGAGCAGGTAGCTACATTCTGCACAGTACAAAATGCAAATGAATTCCAGGCTGAAAACTCACTCCAGAAGGATGAAATGCATGTGTTTCTCTCTGAAAGAACACTCTGCCACTAGGCTTTTGCTTGCTCCTTCAAAGTCTTTGTAGAAACATGTGTTTTCACGGCTGGAATACGTTTTGGGATGCATTGTTTCAATCTCTTGCAAGCCTCATGTTGTTTCTTACACAATGTGGAAAAACAAGGAGTATGTTTCCCAAATCACTTGAAATCCAGGAAAACGCACACTACATCACTCTTGCTCAAACACGATCTTTCACCTAATGTGTTGAGAACATTCAAGAAACCAGAAAAGAAGGGTATTTTGATGTGAATTTCAGATGGCTATGTACAAAAGGACATTTCTATTGGTTGCAGAGTGCAAAACCATGATGGACCTCATGTTCTCCATGAAAACCTTACATTTCCAAGTGACTTGAGGTAGGACGTTCACAGAAAGATGTGTTTGCGTGTCTGTGGTGAAACGAGCTCTAAGTAGTGTATTCAGTGCTGGAGAGTAACACACCCTACAGAAGTTACACAGCGTTTTGAGAGCACAAACATGCTTCAAGCTGAAACTGCTACAAGGTGTGTGTAGCATGCAGGAAGAAGGCTTGTCATTTAAAAGAAAGAAGTGGAAACCAAAATCTAGGTAGTGAAACGAGCACACCAGTATGGGAGATGTGCATGTGGACAGTTTCAAGCAGCAGCTCTTTGTGGACACTTGGAGACAGCGCTGTGAAAAAATTTCGTACGAAGCGGGATTTGGCCAAAGTTGAAAGACCTTCCAAAATCAACCCTAAAGAACATAGCCAAACAATGAATGTTGCAACAAGCTCCTGCAGGAAAGGTGCTTCTATGAGACAACCCCCGAGCAGGTAGCTACATTCTGCACAGTACAAAATGCAAATGAATTCCAGGCTGAAAACTCACTCCAGAAGGATGAAATGCATGTGTTTCTCTCTGAAAGAACACTCTGCCACTAGGCTTTTGCTAGCTCCTTCAAAGTCTTTGTAGAAACATGTGTTTTCACTGCTGGAATACGTTTTGGGATGCTTTGTTTCAATCTCTTGCAAGCCTCATGTTGTTTCTTACACAATGTGGAAAAACAAGGAGTATGTTTCCCAAATCACTTGAAATCCAGGAAAACGCACACTACATCACTCTTGCTCAAACACGATCTTTCTCCTAATGTGTTGAGAACATTCAAGAAACCAGAAAAGAAGGGTATTTTGATGTGAATTTCAGATGGCTATGTACAAAAGGACATTTCTATTGGTTGCAGAGTGCAAAACCATGATTGACCTCATGTTCTCCATGAAAACCTTACATTTCCAAGTGACCTGAGGTAGGACTTTCACAGAAAGATGTGTTTGCGTGTCTGTGGTGAATCGAGCTCGAAGTAGTGTATTCAGTGCTGGAGAGTAACACACCCTACAGAAGTTACACAGCGTTTTGAGAGCACCAACATGCTTCAAGCTGAAACTGCTACAAGGTGTGTGTAGCATGCAGAAAGAAGGCTTGTCATTTCAAAGAAAGAAGTGGAAACCAAAATCCAGGTAGTGAAACGAGCACACCAGTATGGGAGATGTGCATGTGGACAGTTTCAAGCAGCAGCTCTTTGTGGACACTTGGAGACAGCGCTGTGAAAAAATTTCGTACGAAGCGGGATTTGGCCAAAGTTGAAAGACCTTCCAAAACCAACCCTAAAGAACTTAGCCAAACAATGAATGTTGCAACAAGCTCCTACAGGAAAGGTGCTTCTATGAGACAACCCCCGAGCAGGTAGCTACATTCTGCACAGTACAAAATGCAAATGAATTCCAGGCTGAAAACTCACTCCAGAAGGATGAAATGCATGTGTTTCTCTCTGAAAGAACACTCTGCCACTAGGCTTTTGCTTGCTCCTTCAAAGTCTTTGTAGAAACATGTGTTTTCACGGCTGGAATACGTTTTGGGATGCATTGTTTCAATCTCTTGCAAGCCTCATGTTGTTTCTTACACAATGTGGAAAAACAAGGAGTATGTTTCCCAAATCACTTGAAATCCAGGAAAACGCACACTACATCACTCTTGCTCAAACACGATCTTTCACCTAATGTGTTGAGAACATTCAAGAAACCAGAAAAGAAGGGTATTTTGATGTGAATTTCAGATGGCTATGTACAAAAGGACATTTCTATTGGTTGCAGAGTGCAAAACCATGATGGACCTCATGTTCTCCATGAAAACCTTACATTTCCAAGTGACCTGAGGTAGGACTTTCACAGAAAGATGTGTTTGCGTGTCTGTGGTGAAACGAGCTCTAAGTAGTGTATTCAGTGCTGGAGAGTAACACACCCTACAGAAGTTACACAGCGTTTTGAGAGCACCAACATGCTTCAAGCTGAAACTGCTACAAGGTGTGTGTAGCATGCAGAAAGAAGGCTTGTCATTTCAAAGAAAGAAGTGGAAACCAAAATCCAGGTAGTGAAACGAGCAAACCAGTATGGGAGATGTGCTTGTGGACAGTTTCAAGCAGCAACTCTTTGTGGACACTTGGAGACAGCGCTGTGAAAAAATTTCGTACGAAGCGGGATTTGGCCAAAGTTGAAAGACCTTCCAAAACCAACCCTAAAGAACATAGCCAAACAATGAATGTTGCAACAAGCTCCTACAGGAAAGGTGCTTCTATGAGACAACCCCCGAGCAGGTAGCTACATTCTGCACAGTACAAAATGCAAATGAATTCCAGGCTGAAAACTCACTCCAGAAGGATGAAATGCATGTGTTTCTCTCTGAAAGAACACTCTGCCACTAGGCTTTTGCTTGCTCCTTCAAAGTCTTTGTAGAAACATGTGTTTTCACTGCTGGAATACGTTTGGGGATGCATTGTTTCAATCTCTTGCAAGCCTCATGTTGTTTCTTACACAATGTGGAAAAACAAGGAGTATGTTTCCCAAATCACTTGAAATCCAGGAAAACGCACACTACATCACTCTTGCTCAAACACGATCTTTCTCCTAATGTGTTGAGAACATTCAAGAAACCAGAAAAGAAGGATATTTTGATGTGAATTTCAGATGGCTATGTACAAAAGGACATTTCTATTGGTTGCAGAGTGCAAAACCATGATTGACCTCATGTTCTCCATGAAAACCTTACATTTCCAACTGACCTGAGGTAGGACTTTCACAGAAAGATGTGTTTGCGTGTCTGTGGTGAAACGAGCTCGAACTAGTGTATTCAGTGCTGGAGAGTAACACACCCTACAGAAGTTACACAGCGTTTTGAGAGCACCAACATGCTTAAAGCTGAAACTGCTACAAGGTGTGTGTAGCATGCAGAAAGAAGGCTTGTCATTTCAAAGAAAGAAGTGGAAACCAAAATCCAGGTAGTGAAACGAGCACACCAGTATGGGAGATGTGCATGTGGACAGTTTCAAGCAGCAGCTCTTTGTGGACACTTGGAGACAGCGCTGTGAAAAAATTTCGTACGAAGCGGGATTTGGCCAAAGTTGAAAGACCTTCCAAAACCAACCCTAAAGAACTTAGCCAAACAATGAATGTTGCAACAAGCTCCTGCAGGAAAGGTGCTTCTATGAGACAACCCCCGAGCAGGTAGCTACATTCTGCACAGTACAAAATGCAAATGAATTCCAGGCTGAAAACTCACTCCAGAAGGATGAAATGCATGTGTTTCTCTCTGAAAGAACACTCTGCCACTAGGCTTTTGCTTGCTCCTTCAAAGTCTTTGTAGAAACATGTGTTTTCACTGCTGGAATACGTTTGGGGATGCATTGTTTCAATCTCTTGCAAGCCTCATGTTGTTTCTTACACCATGTGGAAAAACAAGGAGTATGTTTCCCAAATCAATTGAAATCCAGGAAAACGCACACTACATCACTCTTGCTCAAACACGATCTTTCTCCTAATGTGTTGAGAACATTCAAGAAACCAGAAAAGAAGGGTATTTTGATGTGAATTTCAGATGGCTATGTACAAAAGGACATTTCTATTGGTTGCAGAGTGCAAAACCATGATTGACCTCATGTTCTCCATGAAAACCTTACATTTCCAAGTGACCTGAGGTAGGACTTTCACAAAAAGATGTGTTTGTGTGACTGTGGTGAAAGGAGCTCTAAGTAGTGTATTCAGTGCTGGAGAGTAACATAGCTTACAGAAGTTACACAGCGTTTTGAGAGCACAAACATGCTTCAAGCTGAAACTGCTACAAGGTGTGTGTAGCATGCAGGAAGAAGGCTTGTCATTTAAAAGAAAGAGGTGGAAACCAAAATCCAGGTAGTGAAACGAGCACACCAGTATGGGAGATGTGCATGTGGACAGTTTCAAGCAGCAGCTCTTTGTGGACACTTGGAGACAGCGCTGTGAAAAAATTTCGTACGAAGCGGGATTTGGCCAAAGTTGAAAGACCTTCCAAAATCAACCCTAAAGAACATAGCCAAACAATGAATGTTGCAACAAGCTCCTGCAGGAAAGGTGCTTCTATGAGACAACCCCCGAGCAGGTAGCTACATTCTGCACAGTACAAAATGCAAATGAATTCCAGGCTGAAAACTCACTCCAGAAGGATGAAATGCATGTGTTTCTCTCTGAAAGAACACTCTGCCACTAGGCTTTTGCTTGCTCCTTCAAAGTCTTTGTAGAAACATGTGTTTTCACTGCTGGAATACGTTTTGGGATGCATTGTTTCAATCTCTTGCAAGCCTCATGTTGTTTCTTACACAATGTGGAAAAACAAGGAGTATGTTTCCCAAATCACTTGAAATCCAGGAAAACGCACACTACAGCAGTCTTGCTCAAACACGATCTTTCTCCTAATGTGTTGAGAACATTCAAGAAACCAGAAAAGAAGGGTATTTTGATGTGAATTTCAGATGGCTATGTACAAAAGGACATTTCTATTGGTTGCAGAGTGCAAAACCATGATTGACCTCATGTTCTCCATGAAAACCTTACATTTCCAAGTGACCTGAGGTAGGACTTTCACAGAAAGATGTGTTTGCGTGTCTGTGGTGAAACGAGCTCGAAGTAGTGTATTCAGTGCTGGAGAGTAACACACCCTACAGAAGTTACACAGCGTTTTGAGAGCACCAACATGCTTCAAGCTGAAACTGCTACAAGGTGTGTGTAGCATGCAGAAAGAAGGCTTGTCATTTCAAAGAAAGAAGTGGAAACCAAAATCCAGGTAGTGAAACGAGCACACCAGTATGGGAGATGTGCATGTGGACAGTTTCAAGCAGCAGCTCTTTGTGGACACTTGGAGACAGCGCTGTGAAAAAATTTCGTACGAAGCGGGATTTGGCCAAAGTTGAAAGACCTTCCAAAACCAACCCTAAAGAACTTAGCCAAACAATGAATGTTGCAACAAGCTCCTACAGGAAAGGTGCTTCTATGAGACAACCCCTGAGCAGGTAGCTACATTCTGCACAGTACAAAATGCAAATGAATTCCAGGCTGAAAACTCACTCCAGAAGGATGAAATGCATGTGTTTCTCTCTGAAAGAACACTCTGCCACTAGGCTTTTGCTTGCTCCTTCAAAGTCTTTGTAGAAACATGTGTTTTCACTGCTGGAATACGTTTGGGGATGCATTGTTTCAATCTCTTGCAAGCCTCATGTTGTTTCTTACACAATGTGGAAAAACAAGGAGTATGTTTCCCAAATCACTTGAAATCCAGGAAAACGCACACTACATCACTCTTGCTCAAACACGATCTTTCTCCTAATGTGTTGAGAACATTCAAGAAACCAGAAAAGAAGGGTATTTTGATGTGAATTTCAGATGGCTATGTACAAAAGGACATTTCTATTGGTTGCAGAGTGCAAAACCATTATTGACCTCATGTTCTCCATGAAAACCTTACATTTCCAAGTGACCTGAGGTAGGACTTTCACAGGAAGATGTGTTTGCGTGTCTGTGGTGAAACGAGCTCGAAGTAGTGTATTCAGTGCTGGAGAGTAACACACCCTAAAGAAGTTACACAGCGTTTTGAGAGCACAAACATGCTTCAAGCTGAAACTGCTACAAGGTGTGTGTAGCATGCAGGAAGAAGGCTTGTCATTTAAAAGAAAGAAGTGGAAACCAAAATCCAGGTAGTGAAACGAGCACACCAGTATGGGAGATGTGCATGTGGACAGTTTCAAGCAGCAGCTCTTTGTGGACACTTGGAGACAGCGCTGTGAAAAAATTTCGTACGAAGCGGGATTTGGCCAAAGTTGAAAGACCTTCCAAAATCAACCCTAAAGAACATAGCCAAACAATGAATGTTGCAACAAGCTCCTGCAGGAAAGGTGCTTCTATGAGACAACCCCCGAGCAGGTAGCTACATTCTGCACAGTACAAAATGCAAATGAATTCCAGGCTGAAAACTCACTCCAGAAGGATGAAATGCATGTGTTTCTCTCTGAAAGAACACTCTGCCACTAGGCTTTTGCTTGCTCCTTCAAAGTCTTTGTAGAAACATGTGTTTTCACTGCTGGAATACGTTTGGGGATGCATTGTTTCAATCTCTTGCAAGCCTCATGTTGTTTCTTACACAATGTGGAAAAACAAGGAGTATGTTTCCCAAATCACTTGAAATCCAGGAAAACGCACACTACATCACTCTTGCTCAAACACGATCTTTCTCCTAATGTGTTGAGAACATTCAAGAAACCAGAAAAGAAGGGTATTTTGATGTGAATTTCAGATGGCTATGTACAAAAGGACATTTCTATTGGTTGTAGAGTGCAAAACCATGATTGACCTCATGTTCTCCATGAAAACCTTACATTTCCAAGTGACCTGAGGTAGGACTTTCACAGAAAGATGTGTTTGCGTGTCTGTGGTGAAACGAGCTCGAAGTAGTGTATTCAGTGCTGGAGAGTAACACACCCTACAGAAGTTACACAGCGTTTTGAGAGCACCAACATGCTTCAAACTGAAACTGCTACAAGGTGTGTGTAGCATGCAGAAAGAAGGCTTGTCATGTCAAAGAAAGAAGTGGAAACCAAAATCCAGGTAGTGAAACGAGCACAGCAGTACGGGAGATGTGCATGTGGACAGTTTCAAGCAGCAGCTCTTTGTGGACACTTGGAGACAGCGCTGTGAAAAAATTTCGTACGAAGCGGGATTTGGCCAAAGTTGAAAGACCTTCCAAAACCAACCCTAAAGAACATAGCCAAACAATAAATGTTGCAACAAGCTCCTACAGGAAAGGTGCTTCTATGAGACAACCCCCGAGCAGGTAGCTACATTCTGCACAGTACAAAATGCAAATGAATTCCAGGCTGAAAACTCACTCCAGAAGGATGAAATGCATGTGTTTCTCTCTGAAAGAACACTCTGCCACTAGGCTTTTGCTTGCTCCTTCAAAGTCTTTGTAGAAACATGTGTTTTCACTGCTGGAATACGTTTGGGGATGCATTGTTTCAATCTCTTGCAAGCCTCATGTTGTTTCTTACACAATGTGGAAAAACAAGGAGTATGTTTCCCAAATCACTTGATATCCAGGAAAACGCACACTACATCACTCTTGCTCAAACACGATCTTTCTCCTAATGTGTTGAGAACATTCAAGAAACCAGAAAAGAAGGGTATTTTGATGTGAATTTCAGATGGCTATGTACAAAAGGACATTTCTATTGGTTGCAGAGTGCAAAACCATGATTGACCTCATGTTCTCCATGAAAACCTTACATTTCCAAGTGACCTGAGGTAGGACTTTCACAGAAAGATGTGTTTGCGTGTCTGTGGTGAAACGAGCTCGAAGTAGTGTATTCAGTGCTGGAGAGTAACACACCCTACAGAAGTTACACAGCGTTTTGAGAGCACCAACATGCTTCAAGCTGAAACTGCTACAAGGTGTGTGTAGCATGCAGAAAGAAGGCTTGTCATGTCAAAGAAAGAAGTGGAAACCAAAATCCAGGTAGTGAAACGAGCACAGCAGTACGGGAGATGTGCATGTGGACAGTTTCAAGCAGCAGCTCTTTGTGGACACTTGGAGACAGCGCTGTGAAAAAATTTCGTACGAAGCGGGATTTGGCCAAAGTTGAAAGACCTTCCAAAACCAACCCTAAAGAACTTAGCCAAACAATGAATGTTGCAACAAGCTCCTGCAGGAAAGGTGCTTCTATGAGACAACCCCTGAGCAGGTAGCTACATTCTGCACAGTACAAAATGCAAATGAATTCCAGGCTGAAAACTCACTCCAGAAGGATGAAATGCATGTGTTTCTCTCTGAAAGAACACTCTGCCACTAGGCTTTTGCTTGCTCCTTCAAAGTCTTTGTAGAAACATGTGTTTTCACGGCTGGAATATGTTTTGGGATGCATTGTTTCAATCTCTTGCAAGCCTCATGTTGTTTCTTACACAATGTGGAAAAACAAGGAGTATGTTTCCCAAATCACTTGAAATCCAGGAAAACGCACACTACATCACTCTTGCTCAAACACGATCTTTCTCCTAATGTGTTGAGAACATTCAGGAAACCAGAAAAGAAGGGTATTTTGATGTGAATTTCACATGGCTATGTACAAAACGACATTTCTATTGGTTGCAGAGTGCAAAACCATGATTGACCTCATGTTCTCCATGAAAACCTTACATTTCCAAGTGACCTGAGGTAGGACTTTCACAGAAAGATGTGTTTGCGTGTCTGTGATTTAAGGAGTTCTAAGTCGTGTATTCAGTGCCGGAGAGTAACACACCCTACAGAAGTTACACAGCGTTTTGAGAGCACCAACATGCTTCAAACTGAAACTGCTACAAGGTGTGTGTAGCATGCAGAAAGAAGGCTTGTCATGTCAAAGAAAGAAGTGGAAATCAAAATCCAGGTAGTGAAACGAGCACACCAGTATGGGAGATGTGCATGTGGACAGTTTCAAGCAGCAGCTCTTTGTGGACACTTGGAGACAGCGCTGTGAAAAAATTTCGTACGAAGCGGGATTTGGCCAAAGTTGAAAGACCTTCCAAAACCAACCCTAAAGAACTTAGCCAAACAATGAATGTTGCAACAAGCTCCTACAGGAAAGGTGCTTCTATGAGACAACCCCTGAGCAGGTAGCTACATTCTGCACAGTACAAAATGCAAATGAATTCCAGGCTGAAAACTCACTCCAGAAGGATGAAATGCATGTGTTTCTCTCTGAAAGAACACTCTGCCACTAGGCTTTTGCTTGCTCCTTCAAAGTCTTTGTAGAAACATGTGTTTTCACTGCTGGAATACGTTTGGGGATGCATTGTTTCAATCTCTTGCAAGCCTCATGTTGTTTCTTACACAATGTGGAAAAACAAGGAGTATGTTTCCCAAATCACTTGAAATCCAGGAAAACGCACACTACATCACTCTTGCTCAAACACGATCTTTCTCCTAATGTGTTGAGAACATTCAAGAAACCAGAAAAGAAGGGTATTTTGATGTGAATTTCAGATGGCTATGTACAAAAGGACATTTCTATTGGTTGCAGAGTGCAAAACCATTATTGACCTCATGTTCTCCATGAAAACCTTACATTTCCAAGTGACCTGAGGTAGGACTTTCACAGGAAGATGTGTTTGCGTGTCTGTGGTGAAACGAGCTCGAAGTAGTGTATTCACTGCTGGAGAGTAACACACCCTACAGAAGTTACACAGCGTTTTGAGAGCACCAACATGCTTCAAGCTGAAACTGCTACAAGGTGTGTGTAGCATGCAGAAAGAAGGCTTGTCATGTCAAAGAAAGAAGTGGAAACCAAAATCCAGGTAGTGAAACGAGCACAGCAGTACGGGAGATGTGCATGTGGACAGTTTCAAGCAGCAGCTCTTTGTGGACACTTGGAGACAGCGCTGTGAAAAAATTTCGTACGAAGCGGGATTTGGCCAAAGTTGAAAGACCTTCCAAAACCAACCCTAAAGAACTTAGCCAAACAATGAATGTTGCAACAAGCTCCTGCAGGAAAGGTGCTTCTATGAGACAACCCCTGAGCAGGTAGCTACATTCTGCACAGTACAAAATGCAAATGAATTCCAGGCTGAAAACTCACTCCAGAAGGATGAAATGCATGTGTTTCTCTCTGAAAGAACACTCTGCCACTAGGCTTTTGCTTGCTCCTTCAAAGTCTTTGTAGAAACATGTGTTTTCACGGCTGGAATATGTTTTGGGATGCATTGTTTCAATCTCTTGCAAGCCTCATGTTGTTTCTTCCACAATGTGGAAAAACAAGGAGTATGTTTCCCAAATCACTTGAAATCCAGGAAAACGCACACTACATCACTCTTGCTCAAACACGATCTTTCTCCTAATGTGTTGAGAACATTCAGGAAACCAGAAAAGAAGGGTATTTTGATGTGAATTTCACATGGCTATGTACAAAACGACATTTCTATTGGTTGCAGAGTGCAAAACCATGATTGACCTCATGTTCTCCATGAAAACCTTACATTTCCAAGTGACCTGAGGTAGGACTTTCACAGAAAGATGTGTTTGCGTGTCTGTGATTTAAGGAGTTCTAAGTCGTGTATTCAGTGCCGGAGAGTAACACACCCTACAGAAGTTACACAGCGTTTTGAGAGCACCAACATGCTTCAAACTGAAACTGCTACAAGGTGTGTGTAGCATGCAGAAAGAAGGCTTGTCATGTCAAAGAAAGAAGTGGAAATCAAAATCCAGGTAGTGAAACGAGCACACCAGTATGGGAGATGTGCATGTGGACAGTTTCAAGCAGCAGCTCTTTGTGGACACTTGGAGACAGCGCTGTGAAAAAATTTCGTACGAAGCGGGATTTGGCCAAAGTTGAAAGACCTTCCAAAACCAACCCTAAAGAACTTAGCCAAACAATGAATGTTGCAACAAGCTCCTACAGGAAAGGTGCTTCTATGAGACAACCCCTGAGCAGGTAGCTACATTCTGCACAGTACAAAATGCAAATGAATTCCAGGCTGAAAACTCACTCCAGAAGGATGAAATGCATGTGTTTCTCTCTGAAAGAACACTCTGCCACTAGGCTTTTGCTTGCTCCTTCAAAGTCTTTGTAGAAACATGTGTTTTCACTGCTGGAATACGTTTGGGGATGCATTGTTTCAATCTCTTGCAAGCCTCATGTTGTTTCTTACACAATGTGGAAAAACAAGGAGTATGTTTCCCAAATCACTTGAAATCCAGGAAAACGCACACTACATCACTCTTGCTCAAACACGATCTTTCTCCTAATGTGTTGAGAACATTCAAGAAACCAGAAAAGAAGGGTATTTTGATGTGAATTTCAGATGGCTATGTACAAAAGGACATTTCTATTGGTTGCAGAGTGCAAAACCATTATTGACCTCATGTTCTCCATGAAAACCTTACATTTCCAAGTGACCTGAGGTAGGACTTTCACAGGAAGATGTGTTTGCGTGTCTGTGGTGAAACGAGCTCGAAGTAGTGTATTCACTGCTGGAGAGTAACACACCCTAGAGAAGTTACACAGCGTTTTGAGAGCACAAACATGCTTCAAGCTGAAACTGCTACAAGGTGTGTGTAGCATGCAGGAAGAAGGCTTGTCATTTAAAAGAAAGAAGTGGAAACCAAAATCCAGGTAGTGAAACGAGCACACCAGTATGGGAGATGTGCATGTGGACAGTTTCAAGCAGCAGCTCTTTGTGGACACTTGGAGACAGCGCTGTGAAAAAATTTCGTACGAAGCGGGATTTGGCCAAAGTTGAAAGACCTTCCAAAATCAACCCTAAAGAACATAGCCAAACAATGAATGTTGCAACAAGCTCCTGCAGGAAAGGTGCTTCTATGAGACAACCCCCGAGCAGGTAGCTACATTCTGCACAGTACAAAATGCAAATGAATTCCAGGCTGAAAACTCACTCCAGAAGGATGAAATGCATGTGTTTCTCTCTGAAAGAACACTCTGCCACTAGGCTTTTGCTTGCTCCTTCAAAGTCTTTGTAGAAACATGTGTTTTCACTGCTGGAATACGTTTGGGGATGCATTGTTTCAATCTCTTGCAAGCCTCATGTTGTTTCTTACACAATGTGGAAAAACAAGGAGTATGTTTCCCAAATCACTTGAAATCCAGGAAAACGCACACTACATCACTCTTGCTCAAACACGATCTTTCTCCTAATGTGTTGAGAACATTCAAGAAACCAGAAAAGAAGGGTATTTTGATGTGAATTTCAGATGGCTATGTACAAAAGGACATTTTTATTGGTTGTAGAGTGCAAAACCATGATTGACCTCATGTTCTCCATGAAAACCTTACATTTCCAAGTGACCTGAGGTAGGACTTTCACAGAAAGATGTGTTTGCGTGTCTGTGGTGAAACGAGCTCGAAGTATTGTATTCAGTGCTGGAGAGTAACACACCCTACAGAAGTTACACAGCGTTTTGAGAGCACCAACATGCTTCAAACTGAAACTGCTACAAGGTTTGTGTAGCATGCAGAAAGAAGGCTTGTCATGTCAAAGAAAGAAGTGGAAACCAAAATCCAGGTAGTGAAACGAGCATAGCAGTACGGGAGATGTGCATGTGGACAGTTTCAAGCAGCAGCTCTTTGTGGACACTTGGAGACAGCGCTGTGAAAAAATTTCGTACGAAGCGGGATTTGGCCAAAGTTGAAAGACCTTCCAAAACCAACCGTAAAGAACTTAAGCAAACAATGAATGTTGCAACAAGCTCCAGCAGGAAAGGTGCTTCTATGAGACTACCCCCGAGCAGGTAGCTACATTCTGCACAGTACAAAATGCAAATCAATTCCAGGCTGAAAACTCACTCCAGAAGGATGAAATGCATGTGTTTCTCTCTGAAAGAACACTCTGCCACTATGCTTTTGCTTGCTCCTTCAAAGTCTTTGTAGAAACATGTGTTTTCAGTGCTGGAATACGTTTTTGGATGCATTGTTTCAATCTCTTGGAAGCCTCATGTTGTTTCTTACACAATGTGGAAAAACAAGGAGTATGTTTCCCAAATCACTTGAAATCCAGGAAAACGCACACTACATCACTCTTGCTCAAACACGATCTTTCTCCTAATGTGTTGAGAACATTCAGGAAACCAGAAAAGAAGGGTATTTTGATGTGAATTTCAGATGGCTATGTACAAAAGGACATTTCTATTGGTTGCAGAGTGCAAAACCATGATGGACCTCATGTTCTCCATGAAAACCTTACATTTCCAACTGACCTGAGGTAGGACTTTCACAGAAAGATGTGTTTGCGTGTCTGTGGTGAAACGAGCTCGAAGTAGTGTATTCAGTGCTGGAGAGTAACACACCCTACAGAAGTTACACAGCGTTTTGAGAGCACCAACATGCTTCAAGCTGAAACTGCCACAAGGTGTGTGTAGCATGCAGAAAGAAGGCTTGTCATGTCAAAGAAAGAAGTGGAAACCAAAATCCAGGTAGTGAAACGAGCACACCAGTATGGGAGATGTGCATGTGGACAGTTTCAAGCAGCAGCTCTTTGTGGACACTTGGAGACAGCGCTGTGAAAAAATTTCGTACGAAGCGGGATTTGGCCAAAGTTGAAAGACCTTCCAAAATCAACCCTAAAGAACATAGCCAAACAATGAATGTTGCAACAAGCTCCTGCAGGAAAGGTGCTTCTATGAGACAACCCCCGAGCAGGTAGCTACATTCTGCACAGTACAAAATGCAAATGAATTCCAGGCTGAAAACTCACTCCAGAAGGATGAAATGCATGTGTTTCTCTCTGAAAGAACACTCTGCCACTAGGCTTTTGCTTGCTCCTTCAAAGTCTTTGTAGAAACATGTGTTTTCACTGCTGGAATACGTTTGGGGATGCATTGTTTCAATCTCTTGCAAGCCTCATGTTGTTTCTTACACAATGTGGAAAAACAAGGAGTATGTTTCCCAAATCACTTGAAATCCAGGAAAACGCACACTACATCACTCTTGCTCAAACACGATCTTTCTCCTAATGTGTTGAGAACATTCAAGAAACCAGAAAAGAAGGGTATTTTGATGTGAATTTCAGATGGCTATGTACAAAAGGACATTTTTATTGGTTGTAGAGTGCAAAACCATGATTGACCTCATGTTCTCCATGAAAACCTTACATTTCCAAGTGACCTGAGGTAGGACTTTCACAGAAAGATGTGTTTGCGTGTCTGTGGTGAAACGAGCTCGAAGTAGTGTATTCAGTGCTGGAGAGTAACACACCCTACAGAAGTTACACAGCGTTTTGAGAGCACCAACATGCTTCAAACTGAAACTGCTACAAGGTTTGTGTAGCATGCAGAAAGAAGGCTTGTCATGTCAAAGAAAGAAGTGGAAACCAAAATCCAGGTAGTGAAACGAGCATAGCAGTACGGGAGATGTGCATGTGGACAGTTTCAAGCAGCAGCTCTTTGTGGACACTTGGAGACAGCGCTGTGAAAAAATTTCGTACGAAGCGGGATTTGGCCAAAGTTGAAAGACCTTCCAAAACCAACCGTAAAGAACTTAAGCAAACAATGAATGTTGCAACAAGCTCCAGCAGGAAAGGTGCTTCTATGAGACTACCCCGGAGCAGGTAGCTACATTCTGCACAGTACAAAATGCAAATCAATTCCAGGCTGAAAACTCACTCCAGAAGGATGAAATGCATGTGTTTCTCTCTGAAAGAACACTCTGCCACTAGGCTTTTGCTTGCTCCTTCAAAGTCTTTGTAGAAACATGTGTTTTCACTGCTGGAATACGTTTGGGGATGCATTGTTTCAATCTCTTGCAAGCCTCATGTTGTTTCTTACACAATGTGGAAAAACAAGGAGTATGTTTCCCAAATCACTTGAAATCCAGGAAAACGCACACTACATCACTCTTGCTCAAACACGATCTTTCTCCTAATGTGTTGAGAACATTCAGGAAACCAGAAAAGAAGGGTATTTTGATGTGAATTTCAGATGGCTATGTACAAAAGGACATTTCTATTGGTTGCAGAGTGCAAAACCATGATGGACCTCATGTTCTCCATGAAAACCTTACATTTCCAAGTGACCTGAGGTAGGACTTTCACAGAAAGATGTGTTTGCGTGTCTGTGGTGAAACGAGCTCTAAGTAGTGTATTCAGTGCTGGAGAGTAACACACCCTACAGAAGTTACACAGCGTTTTGAGAGCACCAACATGCTTCAAGCTGAAACTGCTACAAGGTGTGTGTAGCATGCAGAAAGAAGGCTTGTCATTTCAAAGAAAGAAGTGGAAACCAAAATCCAGGTAGTGAAACGAGCAAACCAGTATGGGAGATGTGCTTGTGGACAGTTTCAAGCAGCAACTCTTTGTGGACACTTGGAGACAGCGCTGTGAAAAAATTTCGTACGAAGCGGGATTTGGCCAAAGTTGAAAGACCTTCCAAAACCAACCCTAAAGAACATAGCCAAACAATGAATGTTGCAACAAGCTCCTACAGGAAAGGTGCTTCTATGAGACAACCCCCGAGCAGGTAGCTACATTCTGCACAGTACAAAATGCAAATGAATTCCAGGCTGAAAACTCACTCCAGAAGGATGAAATGCATGTGTTTCTCTCTGAAAGAACACTCTGCCACTAGGCTTTTGCTTGCTCCTTCAAAGTCTTTGTAGAAACATGTGTTTTCACTGCTGGAATACGTTTGGGGATGCATTGTTTCAATCTCTTGCAAGCCTCATGTTGTTTCTTACACAATGTGGAAAAACAAGGAGTATGTTTCCCAAATCACTTGAAATCCAGGAAAACGCACACTACATCACTCTTGCTCAAACACGATCTTTCTCCTAATGTGTTGAGAACATTCAGGAAACCAGAAAAGAAGGGTATTTTGATGTGAATTTCACATGGCTATGTACAAAACGACATTTCTATTGGTTGCAGAGTGCAAAACCATGATTGACCTCATGTTCTCCATGAAAACCTTACATTTCCAAGTGACCTGAGGTAGGACTTTCACAGAAAGATGTGTTTGCGTGTCTGTGATTTAAGGAGTTCTAAGTCGTGTATTCAGTGCCGGAGAGTAACACACCCTACAGAAGTTACACAGCGTTTTGAGAGCACCAACATGCTTCAAACTGAAACTGCTACAAGGTGTGTGTAGCATGCAGAAAGAAGGCTTGTCATGTCAAAGAAAGAAGTGGAAATCAAAATCCAGGTAGTGAAACGAGCACACCAGTATGGGAGATGTGCATGTGGACAGTTTCAAGCAGCAGCTCTTTGTGGACACTTGGAGACAGCGCTGTGAAAAAATTTCGTACGAAGCGGGATTTGGCCAAAGTTGAAAGACCTTCCAAAACCAACCCTAAAGAACTTAGCCAAACAATGAATGTTGCAACAAGCTCCTACAGGAAAGGTGCTTCTATGAGACAACCCCTGAGCAGGTAGCTACATTCTGCACAGTACAAAATGCAAATGAATTCCAGGCTGAAAACTCACTCCAGAAGGATGAAATGCATGTGTTTCTCTCTGAAAGAACACTCTGCCACTAGGCTTTTGCTTGCTCCTTCAAAGTCTTTGTAGAAACATGTGTTTTCACTGCTGGAATACGTTTGGGGATGCATTGTTTCAATCTCTTGCAAGCCTCATGTTGTTTCTTACACAATGTGGAAAAACAAGGAGTATGTTTCCCAAATCACTTGAAATCCAGGAAAACGCACACTACATCACTCTTGCTCAAACACGATCTTTCTCCTAATGTGTTGAGAACATTCAAGAAACCAGAAAAGAAGGGTATTTTGATGTGAATTTCAGATGGCTATGTACAAAAGGACATTTCTATTGGTTGCAGAGTGCAAAACCATTATTGACCTCATGTTCTCCATGAAAACCTTACATTTCCAAGTGACCTGAGGTAGGACTTTCACAGGAAGATGTGTTTGCGTGTCTGTGGTGAAACGAGCTCGAAGTAGTGTATTCACTGCTGGAGAGTAACACACCCTACAGAAGTTACACAGCGTTTTGAGAGCACAAACATGCTTCAAGCTGAAACTGCTACAAGGTGTGTGTAGCATGCAGGAAGAAGGCTTGTCATTTAAAAGAAAGAAGTGGAAACCAAAATCCAGGTAGTGAAACGAGCACACCAGTATGGGAGATGTGCATGTGGACAGTTTCAAGCAGCAGCTCTTTGTGGACACTTGGAGACAGCGCTGTGAAAAAATTTCGTACGAAGCGGGATTTGGCCAAAGTTGAAAGACCTTCCAAAATCAACCCTAAAGAACATAGCCAAACAATGAATGTTGCAACAAGCTCCTGCAGGAAAGGTGCTTCTATGAGACAACCCCCGAGCAGGTAGCTACATTCTGCACAGTACAAAATGCAAATGAATTCCAGGCTGAAAACTCACTCCAGAAGGATGAAATGCATGTGTTTCTCTCTGAAAGAACACTCTGCCACTAGGCTTTTGCTTGCTCCTTCAAAGTCTTTGTAGAAACATGTGTTTTCACTGCTGGAATACGTTTGGGGATGCATTGTTTCAATCTCTTGCAAGCCTCATGTTGTTTCTTACACAATGTGGAAAAACAAGGAGTATGTTTCCCAAATCACTTGAAATCCAGGAAAACGCACACTACATCACTCTTGCTCAAACACGATCTTTCTCCTAATGTGTTGAGAACATTCAAGAAACCAGAAAAGAAGGGTATTTTGATGTGAATTTCAGATGGCTATGTACAAAAGGACATTTTTATTGGTTGTAGAGTGCAAAACCATGATTGACCTCATGTTCTCCATGAAAACCTTACATTTCCAAGTGACCTGAGGTAGGACTTTCACAGAAAGATGTGTTTGCGTGTCTGTGGTGAAACGAGCTCGAAGTATTGTATTCAGTGCTGGAGAGTAACACACCCTACAGAAGTTACACAGCGTTTTGAGAGCACCAACATGCTTCAAACTGAAACTGCTACAAGGTTTGTGTAGCATGCAGAAAGAAGGCTTGTCATGTCAAAGAAAGAAGTGGAAACCAAAATCCAGGTAGTGAAACGAGCATAGCAGTACGGGAGATGTGCATGTGGACAGTTTCAAGCAGCAGCTCTTTGTGGACACTTGGAGACAGCGCTGTGAAAAAATTTCGTACGAAGCGGGATTTGGCCAAAGTTGAAAGACCTTCCAAAACCAACCGTAAAGAACTTAAGCAAACAATGAATGTTGCAACAAGCTCCAGCAGGAAAGGTGCTTCTATGAGACTACCCCGGAGCAGGTAGCTACATTCTGCACAGTACAAAATGCAAATCAATTCCAGGCTGAAAACTCACTCCAGAAGGATGAAATGCATGTGTTTCTCTCTGAAAGAACACTCTGCCACTAGGCTTTTGCTTGCTCCTTCAAAGTCTTTGTAGAAACATGTGTTTTCAGTGCTGGAATACGTTTTTGGATGCATTGTTTCAATCTCTTGGAAGCCTCATGTTGTTTCTTACACAATGTGGAAAAACAAGGAGTATGTTTCCCAAATCACTTGAAATCCAGGAAAACGCACACTACATCACTCTTGCTCAAACACGATCTTTCTCCTAATGTGTTGAGAACATTCAGGAAACCAGAAAAGAAGGGTATTTTGATGTGAATTTCAGATGGCTATGTACAAAAGGACATTTCTATTGGTTGCAGAGTGCAAAACCATGATGGACCTCATGTTCTCCATGAAAACCTTACATTTCCAACTGACCTGAGGTAGGACTTTCACAGAAAGATGTGTTTGCGTGTCTGTGGTGAAACGAGCTCGAAGTAGTGTATTCAGTGCTGGAGAGTAACACACCCTACAGAAGTTACACAGCGTTTTGAGAGCACCAACATGCTTCAAGCTGAAACTGCCACAAGGTGTGTGTAGCATGCAGAAAGAAGGCTTGTCATGTCAAAGAAAGAAGTGGAAACCAAAATCCAGGTAGTGAAACGAGCACACCAGTATGGGAGATGTGCATGTGGACAGTTTCAAGCAGCAGCTCTTTGTGGACACTTGGAGACAGCGCTGTGAAAAAATTTCGTACGAAGCGGGATTTGGCCAAAGTTGAAAGACCTTCCAAAACCAACCCTAAAGAACTTAGCCAAACAATGAATGTTGCAACAAGCTCCTACAGGAAAGGTGCTTCTATGAGACAACCCCTGAGCAGGTAGCTACATTCTGCACAGTACAAAATGCAAATGAATTCCAGGCTGAAAACTCACTCCAGAAGGATGAAATGCATGTGTTTCTCTCTGAAAGAACACTCTGCCACTAGGCTTTTGCTTGCTCCTTCAAAGTCTTTGTAGAAACATGTGTCTTCACTGCTGGAATACGTTTGGGGATGCATTGTTTCAATCTCTTGCAAGCCTCATGTTGTTTCTTACACAATGTGGAAAAACAAGGAGTATGTTTCCCAAATCACTTGAAATCCAGGAAAACGCACACTACATCACTCTTGCTCAAACACGATCTTTCTCCTAATGTGTTGAGAACATTCAAGAAACCAGAAAAGAAGGGTATTTTGATGTGAATTTCAGATGGCTATGTACAAAAGGACATTTCTATTGGTTGCAGAGTGCAAAACCATTATTGACCTCATGTTCTCCATGAAAACCTTACATTTCCAAGTGACCTGAGGTAGGACTTTCACAGGAAGATGTGTTTGCGTGTCTGTGGTGAAACGAGCTCGAAGTAGTGTATTCACTGCTGGAGAGTAACACAGCCTACAGAAGTTACACAGCGTTTTGAGAGCACAAACATGCTTCAAGCTGAAACTGCTACAAGGTGTGTGTAGCATGCAGGAAGAAGGCTTGTCATTTAAAAGAAAGAAGTGGAAACCAAAATCCAGGTAGTGAAACGAGCACACCAGTATGGGAGATGTGCATGTGGACAGTTTCAAGCAGCAGCTCTTTGTGGACACTTGGAGACAGCGCTGTGAAAAAATTTCGTACGAAGCGGGATTTGGCCAAAGTTGAAAGACCTTCCAAAATCAACCCTAAAGAACATAGCCAAACAATGAATGTTGCAACAAGCTCCTGCAGGAAAGGTGCTTCTATGAGACAACCCCCGAGCAGGTAGCTACATTCTGCACAGTACAAAATGCAAATGAATTCCAGGCTGAAAACTCACTCCAGAAGGATGAAATGCATGTGTTTCTCTCTGAAAGAACACTCTGCCACTAGGCTTTTGCTTGCTCCTTCAAAGTCTTTGTAGAAACATGTGTTTTCACTGCTGGAATACGTTTGGGGATGCATTGTTTCAATCTCTTGCAAGCCTCATGTTGTTTCTTACACAATGTGGAAAAACAAGGAGTATGTTTCCCAAATCACTTGAAATCCAGGAAAACGCACACTACATCACTCTTGCTCAAACACGATCTTTCTCCTAATGTGTTGAGAACATTCAAGAAACCAGAAAAGAAGGGTATTTTGATGTGAATTTCAGATGGCTATGTACAAAAGGACATTTTTATTGGTTGTAGAGTGCAAAACCATGATTGACCTCATGTTCTCCATGAAAACCTTACATTTCCAAGTGACCTGAGGTAGGACTTTCACAGAAAGATGTGTTTGCGTGTCTGTGGTGAAACGAGCTCGAAGTAGTGTATTCAGTGCTGGAGAGTAACACACCCTACAGAAGTTACACAGCGTTTTGAGAGCACCAACATGCTTCAAACTGAAACTGCTACAAGGTTTGTGTAGCATGCAGAAAGAAGGCTTGTCATGTCAAAGAAAGAAGTGGAAACCAAAATCCAGGTAGTGAAACGAGCATAGCAGTACGGGAGATGTGCATGTGGACAGTTTCAAGCAGCAGCTCTTTGTGGACACTTGGAGACAGCGCTGTGAAAAAATTTCGTACGAAGCGGGATTTGGCCAAAGTTGAAAGACCTTCCAAAACCAACCGTAAAGAACTTAAGCAAACAATGAATGTTGCAACAAGCTCCAGCAGGAAAGGTGCTTCTATGAGACTACCCCGGAGCAGGTAGCTACATTCTGCACAGTACAAAATGCAAATCAATTCCAGGCTGAAAACTCACTCCAGAAGGATGAAATGCATGTGTTTCTCTCTGAAAGAACACTCTGCCACTAGGCTTTTGCTTGCTCCTTCAAAGTCTTTGTAGAAACATGTGTTTTCAGTGCTGGAATACGTTTTGGGATGCATTGTTTCAATCTCTTGGAAGCCTCATGTTGTTTCTTACACAATGTGGAAAAACAAGGAGTATGTTTCCCAAATCACTTGAAATCCAGGAAAACGCACACTACATCACTCTTGCTCAAACACGATCTTTCTCCTAATGTGTTGAGAACATTCAGGAAACCAGAAAAGAAGGGTATTTTGATGTGAATTTCAGATGGCTATGTACAAAAGGACATTTCTATTGGTTGCAGAGTGCAAAACCATGATGGACCTCATGTTCTCCATGAAAACCTTACATTTCCAAGTGACCTGAGGTAGGACTTTCACAGAAAGATGTGTTTGCGTGTCTGTGGTGAAACGAGCTCTAAGTAGTGTATTCAGTGCTGGAGAGTAACACACCCTACAGAAGTTACACAGCGTTTTGAGAGCACCAACATGCTTCAAGCTGAAACTGCCACAAGGTGTGTGTAGCATGCAGAAAGAAGGCTTGTCATTTCAAAGAAAGAAGTGGAAACCAAAATCCAGGTAGTGAAACGAGCAAACCAGTATGGGAGATGTGCTTGTGGACAGTTTCAAGCAGCAACTCTTTGTGGACACTTGGAGACAGCGCTGTGAAAAAATTTCGTACGAAGCGGGATTTGGCCAAAGTTGAAAGACCTTCCAAAACCAACCCTAAAGAACATAGCCAAACAATGAATGTTGCAACAAGCTCCTACAGGAAAGGTGCTTCTATGAGACAACCCCCGAGCAGGTAGCTACATTCTGCACAGTACAAAATGCAAATGAATTCCAGGCTGAAAACTCACTCCAGAAGGATGAAATGCATGTGTTTCTCTCTGAAAGAACACTCTGCCACTAGGCTTTTGCTTGCTCCTTCAAAGTCTTTGTAGAAACATGTGTTTTCACTGCTGGAATACGTTTGGGGATGCATTGTTTCAATCTCTTGCAAGCCTCATGTTGTTTCTTACACAATGTGGAAAAACAAGGAGTATGTTTCCCAAATCACTTGAAATCCAGGAAAACGCACACTACATCACTCTTGCTCAAACACGATCTTTCTCCTAATGTGTTGAGAACATTCAAGAAACCAGAAAAGAAGGGTATTTTGATGTGAATTTCAGATGGCTATGTACAAAAGGACATTTCTATTGGTTGCAGAGTGCAAAACCATGATGGACCTCATGTTCTCCATGAAAACCTTACATTTCCAACTGACCTGAGGTAGGACTTTCACAGAAAGATGTGTTTGCGTGTCTGTGATTTAAGGAGTTCTAAGTCGTGTATTCAGTGCCGGAGAGTAACACACCCTACAGAAGTTACACAGCGTTTTGAGAGCACCAACATGCTTCAAACTGAAACTGCTACAAGGTGTGTGTAGCATGCAGAAAGAAGGCTTGTCATGTCAAAGAAAGAAGTGGAAACCAAAATCCAGGTAGTGAAACGAGCACAGCAGTACGGGAGATGTGCATGTGGACAGTTTCAAGCAGCAGCTCTTTGTGGACACTTGGAGACAGCGCTGTGAAAAAATTTCGTACGAAGCGGGATTTGGCCAAAGTTGAAAGACCTTCCAAAACCAACCGTAAAGAACTTAAGCAAACAATGAATGTTGCAACAAGCTCCAGCAGGAAAGGTGCTTCTATGAGACAACCCCCGAGCAGGTAGCTACATTCTGCACAGTACAAAATGCAAATGAATTCCAGGCTGAAAACTCACTCCAGAAGGATGAAATGCATGTGTTTCTCTCTGAAAGAACACTCTGCCACTAGGCTTTTGCTTGCTCCTTCAAAGTCTTTGTAGAAACATGTGTTTTCACGGCTGGAATACGTTTTGGGATGCATTGTTTCAATCTCTTGCAAGCCTCATGTTGTTTCTTACACAATGTGGAAAAACAAGGAGTATGTTTCCCAAATCACTTGAAATCCAGGAAAACGCACACTACATCACTCTTGCTCAAACACGATCTTTCTCCTAATGTGTTGAGAACATTCAAGAAACCAGAAAAGAAGGGTATTTTGATGTGAATTTCAGATGGCTATGTACAAAAGGACATTTCTATTGGTTGCAGAGTGCAAAACCATTATTGACCTCATGTTCTCCATGAAAACCTTACATTTCCAAGTGACCTGAGGTAGGACTTTCACAGGAAGATGTGTTTGCGTGTCTGTGGTGAAACGAGCTCGAAGTAGTGTATTCACTGCTGGAGAGTAACACACCCTACAGAAGTTACACAGCGTTTTGAGAGCACAAACATGCTTCAAGCTGAAACTGCTACAAGGTGTGTGTAGCATGCAGGAAGAAGGCTTGTCATTTAAAAGAAAGAAGTGGAAACCAAAATCCAGGTAGTGAAACGAGCACACCAGTATGGGAGATGTGCATGTGGACAGTTTCAAGCAGCAGCTCTTTGTGGACACTTGGAGACAGCGCTGTGAAAAAATTTCGTACGAAGCGGGATTTGGCCAAAGTTGAAAGACCTTCCAAAATCAACCCTAAAGAACATAGCCAAACAATGAATGTTGCAACAAGCTCCTGCAGGAAAGGTGCTTCTATGAGACAACCCCCGAGCAGGTAGCTACATTCTGCACAGTACAAAATGCAAATGAATTCCAGGCTGAAAACTCACTCCAGAAGGATGAAATGCATGTGTTTCTCTCTGAAAGAACACTCTGCCACTAGGCTTTTGCTTGCTCCTTCATAGTCTTTGTAGAAACATGTGTTTTCACTGCTGGAATACGTTTGGGGATGCATTGTTTCAATCTCTTGCAAGCCTCATGTTGTTTCTTACACAATGTGGAAAAACAAGGAGTATGTTTCCCAAATCACTTGAAATCCAGGAAAACGCACACTACATCACTCTTGCTCAAACACGATCTTTCTCCTAATGTGTTGAGAACATTCAGGAAACCAGAAAAGAAGGGTATTTTGATGTGAATTTCAGATGGCTATGTACAAAAGGACATTTCTATTGGTTGCAGAGTGCAAAACCATGATGGACCTCATGTTCTCCATGAAAACCTTACATTTCCAAGTGACCTGAGGTAGGACTTTCACAGAAAGATGTGTTTGCGTGTCTGTGGTGAAACGAGCTCTAAGTAGTGTATTCAGTGCTGGAGAGTAACACACCCTACAGAAGTTACACAGCGTTTTGAGAGCACCAACATGCTTCAAGCTGAAACTGCTACAAGGTGTGTGTAGCATGCAGAAAGAAGGCTTGTCATTTCAAAGAAAGAAGTGGAAACCAAAATCCAGGTAGTGAAACGAGCAAACCAGTATGGGAGATGTGCTTGTGGACAGTTTCAAGCAGCAACTCTTTGTGGACACTTGGAGACAGCGCTGTGAAAAAATTTCGTACGAAGCGGGATTTGGCCAAAGTTGAAAGACCTTCCAAAACCAACCCTAAAGAACATAGCCAAACAATGAATGTTGCAACAAGCTCCTACAGGAAAGGTGCTTCTATGAGACAACCCCCGAGCAGGTAGCTACATTCTGCACAGTACAAAATGCAAATGAATTCCAGGCTGAAAACTCACTCCAGAAGGATGAAATGCATGTGTTTCTCTCTGAAAGAACACTCTGCCACTAGGCTTTTGCTTGCTCCTTCAAAGTCTTTGTAGAAACATGTGTTTTCACTGCTGGAATACGTTTGGGGATGCATTGTTTCAATCTCTTGCAAGCCTCATGTTGTTTCTTACACAATGTGGAAAAACAAGGAGTATGTTTCCCAAATCACTTGAAATCCAGGAAAACGCACACTACATCACTCTTGCTCAAACACGATCTTTCTCCTAATGTGTTGAGAACATTCAAGAAACCAGAAAAGAAGGGTATTTTGATGTGAATTTCAGATGGCTATGTACAAAAGGACATTTCTATTGGTTGCAGAGTGCAAAACCATGATTGACCTCATGTTCTCCATGAAAACCTTACATTTCCAACTGACCTGAGGTAGGACTTTCACAGAAAGATGTGTTTGCGTGTCTGTGATTTAAGGAGTTCTAAGTCGTGTATTCAGTGCCGGAGAGTAACACACCCTACAGAAGTTACACAGCGTTTTGAGAGCACCAACATGCTTCAAACTGAAACTGCTACAAGGTGTGTGTAGCATGCAGAAAGAAGGCTTGTCATGTCAAAGAAAGAAGTGGAAACCAAAATCCAGGTAGTGAAACGAGCACAGCAGTACGGGAGATGTGCATGTGGACAGTTTCAAGCAGCAGCTCTTTGTGGACACTTGGAGACAGCGCTGTGAAAAAATTTCGTACGAAGCGGGATTTGGCCAAAGTTGAAAGACCTTCCAAAACCAACCGTAAAGAACTTAAGCAAACAATGAATGTTGCAACAAGCTCCAGCAGGAAAGGTGCTTCTATGAGACAACCCCCGAGCAGGTAGCTACATTCTGCACAGTACAAAATGCAAATGAATTCCAGGCTGAAAACTCACTCCAGAAGGATGAAATGCATGTGTTTCTCTCTGAAAGAACACTCTGCCACTAGGCTTTTGCTTGCTCCTTCAAAGTCTTTGTAGAAACATGTGTTTTCACAGCTGGAATATGTTTTGGGATGCATTGTTTCAATCTCTTGCAAGCCTCATCTTGTTTCTTACACAATGTGGAAAAACAAGGAGTATGTTTCCCAAATCACTTGAAATCCAGGAAAACGCACACTACATCACTCTTGCTCAAACACGATCTTTCTCCTAATGTGTTGAGAACACTCAGGAAACCAGAAAAGAAGGGTATTTTGATGTGAATTTCAGATGGCTATGTACAAAACGACATTTCTATTGGTTGCAGAGTGCAAAACCTTGATTGACCTCATGTTCTCCATGAAAACCTTACATTTCCAAGTGACCTGAGGTAGGGCTTTCACAGAAAGTTGTGTTTGCGTGTCTGTGGTGAAAGGATCTCTAAGTAGTGTATTCAGTGCTGGAGAGTAACACACCCTACAGAAGTTACACAGCGTTTTGAGAGCACCAACATGCTTCAAGCTGAAACTGCTACAAGGTGTGTGTAGCATGCAGAAAGAAGGCTTGTCATTTCAAAGAAAGAAGTGGAAACCAAAATCCAGGTAGTGAAACGAGCACACCAGTATGGGAGATGTGCATGTGGACAGTTTCAAGCAGCAGCTCTTTGTGGACACTTGGAGACAGCGCTGTGAAAAAATTTCGTACGAAGCGGGATTTGGCCAAAGTTGAAAGACCTTCCAAAACCAACCCTAAAGAACATAGCCAAACAATGAATGTTGCAACAAGCTCCTGCAAGAAAGGTGCTTGTATGAGACAACCCCTGAGCAGGTAGCTACATTCTGCACAGTACAAAATGCAAATGAATTCCAGGCTGAAAACTCACTCCAGAAGGATGAAATGCATGTGTTTCTCTCTGAAAGAACACTGTGCCACTAGGCTTTTGCTTGCTCCTTCAAAGTCTTTGTAGAAACATGTGTTTTCACTGCTGGAATACGTTTTGGGATGCATTGTTTCAATCTCTTGCAAGCCTCATGTTGTTTCTTACACAATGTGGAAAAACAAGGAGTATGTTTCCCAAATCACTTGAAATCCAGGAAAACGCACACTACATCACTCTTGCTCAAACACGATCTTTCTCCTAATGTGTTGAGAACATTCAAGAAACCAGAAAAGAAGGGTATTTTGATGTGAATTTCAGATGGCTATGTACAAAAGGACATTTCTATTGGTTGCAGAGTGCAAAACCATGATGGACCTCATGTTCTCCATGAAAACCTTACATTTCCAAGTGACCTGAGGTAGGACTTTCACAGAAAGATGTGTTTGCGTGTCTGTGGTGAAACGAGCTCTAAGTAGTGTATTCAGTGCTGGAGAGTAACACACCCTACAGAAGTTACACAGCGTTTTGAGAGCACCAACATCCTTCAAGCTGAAACTGCTACAAGGTGTGTGTAGCATGCAGAAAGAAGGCTTGTCATGTCAAAGAAAGAAGTGGAAACCAAAATCCAGGTAGTGAAACGAGCAAACCAGTATGGGAGATGTGCATGTGGACAGTTTCAAGCAGCAACTCTTTGTGGACACTTGGAGACAGCGCTGTGAAAAAATTTCGTACGAAGCGGGATTTGGCCAAAGTTGAAAGACCTTCCAAAACCAACCCTAAAGAACATAGCCAAACAATGAATGTTGCAACAAGCTCCCACAGGAAAGGTGCTTCTATGAGACAACCCCCGAGCAGGTAGCTACATTCTGCACAGTACAAAATGCAAATGAATTCCAGGCTGAAAACTCACTCCAGAAGGATGAAATGCATGTGTTTCTCTCTGAAAGAACACTCTGCCACTAGGCTTTTGCTTGCTCCTTCAAAGTCTTTGTAGAAACATGTGTTTTCAGTGCTGGAATACGTTTTGGGATGCATTGTTTCAATCTCTTGCAAGCCTCATGTTGTTTCTTACACAATGTGGAAAAACAAGGAGTATGTTGCCCAAATCACTTGAAATCCAGGAAAACGCACACTACATCACTCTTGCTCAAACACGATCTTTCTCCTAATGTGTTGAGAACATTCAGGAAACCAGAAAAGAAGGGTATTTTGATGTGATTTCAGATGGCTATGTACAAAACGACATTTCTATTGGTTGCAGAGTGCAAAACCTTGATTGACCTCATGTTCTCCATGAAAACGTTACATTTCCAAGTGACCTGAGGTAGGGCTTTCAAGGAAAGTTTTGTTTGCGTGTCTGTGGTGAAAGGATCTCTAAGTAGTGTATTCAGTGCTGGAGAGTAACACACCCTACAGAAGTTACACAGCGTTTTGAGAGCACCAACATGCTTCAAGCTGAAACTGCTACAAGGTGTGTGTAGCATGCAGAAAGAAGGCTTGTCATTTCAAAGAAAGAAGTGGAAACCAAAATCCAGGTAGTGAAACGAGCACACCAGTATGGGAGATGTGCATGTGGACAGTTTCAAGCAGCAGCTCTTTGTGGACACTTGGAGACAGCGCTGTGAAAAAATTTCGTACGAAGCGGGATTTGGCCAAAGTTGAAAGACCTTCCAAAACCAACCCTAAAGAACATAGCCAAACAATGAATGTTGCAACAAGCTCCTGCAAGAAAGGTGCTTGTATGAGACAACCCCTGAGCAGGTAGCTACATTCTGCACAGTACAAAATGCAAATGAATTCCAGGCTGAAAACTCACTCCAGAAGGATGAAATGCATGTGTTTCTCTCTGAAAGAACACTCTGCCACTAGGCTTTTGCTTGCTCCTTCAAAGTCTTTGTAGAAACATGTGTTTTCACTGCTGGAATACGTTTTGGGATGCATTGTTTCAATCTCTTGCAAGCCTCATGTTGTTTCTTACACAATGTGGAAAAACAAGGAGTATGTTTCCCAAATCACTTGAAATCCAGGAAAACGCACACTACATCACTCTTGCTCAAACACGATCTTTCTCCTAATGTGTTGAGAACATTCAAGAAACCAGAAAAGAAGGGTATTTTGATGTGAATTTCAGATGGCTATGTACAAAAGGACATTTCTATTGGTTGCAGAGTGTAAAACCATGATTGACCTAATGTTCTCCATGAAAACCTTACATTTCCAAGTGACCTGAGGTAGGAATTTCACAAAAAGATGTGTTTGCGTGTCTGTGGTGAAAGGAGCTCTAAGTAGTGTATTCAGTGCTGGAGAGTAACACAGCCTACAGAAGTTACACAGCGTTTTGAGAGCACCAACATGCTTCAAGCTGAAACTGCTACAAGGTGTGTGTAGCATGCAGGAAGAAGGCTTGTCATTTCAATTAAAGAAGTGTAATCCAACATCCAGGTAGTGAAACGAGCACACCAGTATGGGAGATGTGCATGTGGACAGTTTCAAGCAGCAGCTCTTTGTGGACACTTGGAGACAGCGCTGTGAAAAAATTTCTTACGAAGCGGGATTTGGCCAAAGATGAAAGACCTTCCAATACCAACCCTAAAGAACTTAGCCAAACAATGAATGTTGCAACAAGCTCCTGCAGGAAAGGTGCTTCTATGAGACAACCCCCGAGCAGGTAGCTACATTCTGCACAGTACAAAATGCAAATGAATTCCAGGCTGAAAACTCACTCCAGAAGGATGAAATGCATGTGTTTCTCTCTGAAAGAACACTCTGCCACTAGGCTTTTGCTTGCTCCTTCAATGTCTTTGTAGAAACATGTGTTTTCAGTGCTGGAATACGTTTTGGGATGCATTGTTTCAATCTCTTGCAAGCCTCATGTTGTTTCTTACACAATGTGGAAAAACAAGGAGTATGTTTCCCAAATCACTTGAAATCCAGGAAAACGCACACTACATCACTCTTGCTCAAACACGATCTTTCTCCTAATGTGTTGAGAACACTCAGGAAACCAGAAAAGAAGGGTATTTTGATGTGAATTTCAGATGGCTATGTACAAAACGACATTTCTATTGGTTGCAGAGTGCAAAACCTTGATTGACCTCATGTTCTCCATGAAAACCTTACATTTCCAAGTGACCTGAGGTAGGGCTTTCACAGAAAGTTGTGTTTGCGTGTCTGTGGTGAAAGGATCTCTAAGTAGTGTATTCAGTGCTGGAGAGTAACACAGCCTACAGAAGTTACACAGCGTTTTGAGAGCACCAACATGCTTCAAGCTGAAACTGCTACAAGGTGTGTGTAGCATGCAGGAAGAAGGCTTGTCATTTCAAAGAAAGAAGTGTAATCCAACATCCAGGTAGTGAAACGAGCACACCAGTATGGGAGATGTGCATGTGGACAGTTTCAAGCAGCAGCTCTTTGTGGACACTTGGAGACAGCGCTGTGAAAAAATTTCGTACGAAGCGGGATTTGGCCAAAGATGAAAGACCTTCCAATACCAACCCTAAAGAACTTAGCCAAACAATGAATGTTGCAACAAGCTCCTGCAGGAAAGGTGCTTCTATGAGACAACCCCCGAGCAGGTAGCTACATTCTGCACAGTACAAAATGCAAATGAATTCCAGGCTGAAAACTCACTCCAGAAGGATGAAATGCATGTGTTTCTCTCTGAAAGAACACTCTGCCACTAGGCTTTTGCTTGCTCCTTCAAAGTCTTTGTAGAAACATGTGTTTTCACGGCTGGAATACGTTTTGGGATGCATTGTTTCAATCTCTTGCAAGCCTCATGTTGTTTCTTACACAATGTGGAAAAACAAGGAGTATGTTTCCCAAATCACTTGAAATCCAGGAAAACGCACACTACATCACTCTTGCTCAAACACGATCTTTCTCCTAATGTGTTGAGAACATTCAGGAAACCAGAAAAGAAGGGTATTTTGATGTGATTTCAGATGGCTATGTACAAAACGATATTTCTATTGGTTGCAGAGTGCAAAACCTTGATTGACCTCATGTTCTCCATGAAAACCTTACATTTCCAAGTGACCTGAGGTAGGGCTTTCAAGGAAAGTTGTGTTTGCGTGTCTGTGGTGAAAGGATCTCTAAGTAGTGTATTCAGTGCTGGAGAGTAACACACCCTACAGAAGTTACACAGCGTTTTGAGAGCACCAACATGCTTCAAGCTGAAACTGCTACAAGGTGTGTGTAGCATGCAGAAAGAAGGCTTGTCATTTCAAAGAAAGAAGTGGAAACCAAAATCCAGGTAGTGAAACGAGCACACCAGTATGGGAGATGTGCATGTGGACAGTTTCAAGCAGCAGCTCTTTGTGGACACTTGGAGACAGCGCTGTGAAAAAATTTCGTACGAAGCGGGATTTGGCCAAAGTTGAAAGACCTTCCAAAACCAACCCTAAAGAACATAGCCAAACAATGAATGTTGCAACAAGCTCCTGCAAGAAAGGTGCTTGTATGAGACAACCCCTGAGCAGGTAGCTACATTCTGCACAGTACAAAATGCAAATGAATTCCAGGCTGAAAACTCACTCCAGAAGGATGAAATGCATGTGTTTCTCTCTGAAAGAACACTCTGCCACTAGGCTTTTGCTTGCTCCTTCAAAGTCTTTGTAGAAACATGTGTTTTCACTGCTGGAATACGTTTTGGGATGCATTGTTTCAATCTCTTGCAAGCCTCATGTTGTTTCTTACACAATGTGGAAAAACAAGGAGTATGTTTCCCAAATCACTTGAAATCCAGGAAAACGCACACTACATCACTCTTGCTCAAACACGATCTTTCTCCTAATGTGTTGAGAACATTCAAGAAACCAGAAAAGAAGGGTATTTTGATGTGAATTTCAGATGGCTATGTACAAAAGGACATTTCTATTGGTTGCAGAGTGTAAAACCATGATTGACCTAATGTTCTCCATGAAAACCTTACATTTCCAAGTGACCTGAGGTAGGACTTTCACAAAAAGATGTGTTTGCGTGTCTGTGGTGAAAGGAGCTCTAAGTAGTGTATTCAGTGCTGGAGAGTAACACAGCCTACAGAAGTTACACAGCGTTTTGAGAGCACCAACATGCTTCAAGCTGAAACTGCTACAAGGTGTGTGTAGCATGCAGGAAGAAGGCTTGTCATTTCAAAGAAAGAAGTGTAATCCAACATCCAGGTAGTGAAACGAGCACACCAGTATGGGAGATGTGCATGTGGACAGTTTCAAGCAGCAGCTCTTTGTGGACACTTGGAGACAGCGCTGTGAAAAAATTTCGTACGAAGCGGGATTTGGCCAAAGATGAAAGACCTTCCAATACCAACCCTAAAGAACTTAGCCAAACAATGAATGTTGCAACAAGCTCCTGCAGGAAAGGTGCTTCTATGAGACAACCCCCGAGCAGGTAGCTACATTCTGCACAGTACAAAATGCAAATGAATTCCAGGCTGAAAACTCACTCCAGAAGGATGAAATGCATGTGTTTCTCTCTGAAAGAACACTCTGCCACTAGGCTTTTGCTTGCTCCTTCAAAGTCGTTGTAGAAACATGTGTTTTCACGGCTGGAATATGTTTTGGGATGCATTGTTTCAATCTCTTGCAAGCCTCATGTTGTTTCTTACACAATGTGGAAAAACAAGGAGTATGTTTCCCAAATCACTTGAAATCCAGGAAAACGCACACTACATCACTATTGCTCAAACACGATCTTTCTCCTAATGTGTTGAGAACATTCAAGAAACCAGAAAAGAAGGGTATTTTGATGTGAATTTCAGATGGCTATGTACAAAAGGACATTTCTATTGGTTGCAGAGTGTAAAACCATGATTGACCTAATGTTCTCCATGAAAACCTTACATTTCCAAGTGACCTGAGGTTGGACTTTCACAGAAAGATGTGTTTGCGTGTCTGTGGTGAAAGGAGCTCTAAGTAGTGTATTCAGTGCTGGAGAGTAACACAGCCTACAGAAGTTACACAGCGTTTTGAGAGCACCAACATGCTTCAAGCTGAAACTGCTACAAGGTGTGTGTAGCATGCAGGAAGAAGGCTTGTCATTTCAAAGAAAGAAGTGTAATCCAACATCCAGGTAGTGAAACGAGCACACCAGTATGGGAGATGTGCATGTGGACAGTTTCAAGCAGCAGCTCTTTGTGGACACTTGGAGACAGCGCTGTGAAAAAATTTCGTACGAAGCGGGATTTGGCCAAAGATGAAAGACCTTCCAATACCAACCCTAAAGAACTTAGCCAAACAATGAATGTTGCAACAAGCTCCTGCAGGAAAGGTGCTTCTATGAGACAACCCCCGAGCAGGTAGCTACATTCTGCACAGTACAAAATGCAAATGAATTCCAGGCTGAAAACTCACTCCAGAAGGATGAAATGCATGTGTTTCTCTCTGAAAGAACACTCTGCCACTAGGCTTTTGCTTGCTCCTTCAAAGTCGTTGTAGAAACATGTGTTTTCACGGCTGGAATATGTTTTGGGATGCATTGTTTCAATCTCTTGCAAGCCTCATGTTGTTTCTTACACAATGTGGAAAAACAAGGAGTATGTTTCCCAAATCACTTGAAATCCAGGAAAACGCACACTACATCACTATTGCTCAAACACGATCTTTCTCCTAATGTGTTGAGAACATTCAAGAAACCAGAAAAGAAGGGTATTTTGATGTGAATTTCAGATGGCTATGTACAAAAGGACATTTCTATTGGTTGCAGAGTGCAAAACCATGATTGACCTAATGTTCTCCATGAAAACCTTACATTTCCAAGTGACCTGAGGTAGGACTCTCACAAAAAGATGTGTTTGCGTGTCTGTGGTGAAACGAGCTCGAAGTAGTGTATTCAGTGCTGGAGAGTAACACACCCTACAGAAGTTACACAGCGTTTTGAGAGCACCAACATGCTTCAAGCTGAAACTGCTACAAGGTGTGTGTAGCATGCAGAAAGAAGGCTTGTCATTTAAAAGAAAGAAGTGGAAACCAAAATCCAGGTAGTGAAACGAGCACACCAGTATGGGAGATGTGCATGTGGACAGTTTCAAGCAGCAGCTCTTTGTGGACACTTGGAGACAGCGCTGTGAAAAAATTTCGTACGAAGCGGGATTTGGCCAAAGTTGAAAGACCTTCCAATACCAACCCTAAAGAACTTAGCCAAACAATGAATGTTGCAACAAGCTCCTACAGGAAAGGTGCTTCTATGAGACAACCCCCGAGCAGGTAGCTACATTCTGCACAGTACAAAATGCAAATGAATTCCAGGCTGAAAACTCACTCCAGAAGGATGAAATGCATGTGTTTCTCTCTGAAAGAACACTCTGCCACTAGGCTTTTGCTTGCTCCTTCAAAGTCTTTGTAGAAACATGTGTTTTCACTGCTGGAATACGTTTTGGGATGCATTGTTTCAATCTCTTGCAAGCCTCATGTTGTTTCTTACACAATGTGGAAAAACAAGGAGTATGTTTCCCAAATCACTTGAAATCCAGGAAAACGCACACTACATCACTCTTGCTCAAACACGATCTTTCTCCTAATGTGTTGAGAACATTCAAGAAACCAGAAAAGAAGGGTATTTTGATGTGAAATTCAGATGGCTATGTACAAAAGGACATTTCTATTGGTTGCAGAGTGCAAAACCATGATGGACCTCATGTTCTCCATGAAAACCTTACATTTCCAAGTGACCTGAGGTAGGACTTTCACAGAAAGATGTGTTTGCGTGTCTGTGGTGAAACGAGCTCTAAGTAGTGTATTCAGTGCTGGAGAGTAACACACCCTACAGAAGTTACACAGCGTTTTGAGAGCACCAACATCCTTCAAGCTGAAACTGCTACAAGGTGTGTGTAGCATGCAGAAAGAAGGCTTGTCATGTCAAAGAAAGAAGTGGAAACCAAAATCCAGGTAGTGAAACGAGCAAACCAGTATGGGAGATGTGCATGTGGACAGTTTCAAGCAGCAGCTCTTTGTGGACACTTGGAGACAGCGCTGTGAAAAAATTTCCTACGAAGCGGGATTTGGCCAAAGTTGAAAGACCTTCCAATACCAACCCTAAAGAACTTAGCCAAACAATGAATGTTGCAACAAACTCCTACAGGAAAGGTGCTTCTATGAGACAACCCCCGAGCAGGTAGCTACATTCTGCACAGTACAAAATGCAAATGAATTCCAGGCTGAAAACTCACTCCAGAAGGATGAAATGCATGTGTTTCTCTCTGAAAGAACACTCTGCCACTAGGCTTTTGCTTGCTCCTTCAAAGTCTTTGTAGAAACATGTGTTTTCAGTGCTGGAATACGTTTTGGGATGCATTGTTTCAATCTCTTGCAAGCCTCATGTTGTTTCTTACACAATGTGGAAAAACAAGGAGTATGTTTCCCAAATCACTTGAAATCCAGGAAAACGCACACTACATCACTCTTGCTCAAACACGATCTTTCTCCTAATGTGTTGAGAACACTCAGGAAACCAGAAAAGAAGGGTATTTTGATGTGAATTTCAGATGGCTATGTACAAAACGACATTTCTATTGGTTGCAGAGTGCAAAACCTTGATTGACCTCATGTTCTCCATGAAAACCTTACATTTCCAAGTGACCTGAGGTAGGGCTTTCACAGAAAGTTGTGTTTGCGTGTCTGTGGTGAAAGGATCTCTAAGTAGTGTATTCAGTGCTGGAGAGTAACACAGCCTACAGAAGTTACACAGCGTTTTGAGAGCACCAACATGCTTCAAGCTGAAACTGCTACAAGGTGTGTGTAGCATGCAGGAAGAAGGCTTGTCATTTCAAAGAAAGAAGTGTAATCCAACATCCAGGTAGTGAAACGAGCACACCAGTATGGGAGATGTGCATGTGGACAGTTTCAAGCAGCAGCTCTTTGTGGACACTTGGAGACAGCGCTGTGAAAAAATTTCGTACGAAGCGGGATTTGGCCAAAGATGAAAGACCTTCCAATACCAACCCTAAAGAACTTAGCCAAACAATGAATGTTGCAACAAGCTCCTGCAGGAAAGGTGCTTCTATGAGACAACCCCTGAGCAGGTAGCTACATTCTGCACAGTACAAAATGCAAATGAATTCCAGGCTGAAAACTCACTCCAGAAGGATGAAATGCATGTGTTTCTCTCTGAAAGAACACTCTGCCACTAGGCTTTTGCTTGCTCCTTCAAAGTCTTTGTAGAAACATGTGTTTTCACGGCTGGAATACGTTTTGGGATGCATTGTTTCAATCTCTTGCAAGCCTCATGTTGTTTCTTACACAATGTGGAAAAACAAGGAGTATGTTTCCCAAATCACTTGAAATCCAGGAAAACGCACACTACATCACTCTTGCTCAAACACGATCTTTCTCCTAATGTGTTGAGAACATTCAGGAAACCAGAAAAGAAGGGTATTTTGATGTGATTTCAGATGGCTATGTACAAAACGACATTTCTATTGGTTGCAGAGTGCAAAACCTTGATTGACCTCATGTTCTCCATGAAAACCTTACATTTCCAAGTGACCTGAGGTAGGGCTTTCAAGGAAAGTTGTGTTTGCGTGTCTGTGGTGAAAGGATCTCTAAGTAGTGTATTCAGTGCTGGAGAGTAACACACCCTACAGAAGTTACACAGCGTTTTGAGAGCACCAACATGCTTCAAGCTGAAACTGCTACAAGGTGTGTGTAGCATGCAGAAAGAAGGCTTGTCATTTCAAAGAAAGAAGTGGAAACCAAAATCCAGGTAGTGAAACGAGCACACCAGTATGGGAGATGTGCATGTGGACAGATTCAAGCAGCAGCTCTTTGTGGACACTTGGAGACAGCGCTGTGAAAAAATTTCGTACGAAGCGGGATTTGGCCAAAGTTGAAAGACCTTCCAAAACCAACCCTAAAGAACATAGCCAAACAATGAATGTTGCAACAAGCTCCTGCAAGAAAGGTGCTTGTATGAGACAACCCCTGAGCAGGTAGCTACATTCTGCACAGTACAAAATGCAAATGAATTCCAGGCTGAAAACTCACTCCAGAAGGATGAAATGCATGTGTTTCTCTCTGAAAGAACACTCTGCCACTAGGCTTTTGCTTGCTCCTTCAAAGTCTTTGTAGAAACATGTGTTTTCACTGCTGGAATACGTTTTGGGATGCATTGTTTCAATCTCTTGCAAGCCTCATGTTGTTTCTTACACAATGTGGAAAAACAAGGAGTATGTTTCCCAAATCACTTGAAATCCAGGAAAACGCACACTACATCACTCTTGCTCAAACACGATCTTTCTCCTAATGTGTTGAGAACATTCAAGAAACCAGAAAAGAAGGGTATTTTGATGTGAATTTCAGATGGCTATGTACAAAAGGACATTTCTATTGGTTGCAGAGTGTAAAACCATGATTGACCTAATGTTCTCCATGAAAACCTTACATTTCCAAGTGACCTGAGGTAGGACTTTCACAAAAAGATGTGTTTGCGTGTCTGTGGTGAAAGGAGCTCTAAGTAGTGTATTCAGTGCTGGAGAGTAACACAGCCTACAGAAGTTACACAGCGTTTTGAGAGCACCAACATGCTTCAAGCTGAAACTGCTACAAGGTGTGTGTAGCATGCAGGAAGAAGGCTTGTCATTTCAAAGAAAGAAGTGTAATCCAACATCCAGGTAGTGAAACGAGCACACCAGTATGGGAGATGTGCATGTGGACAGTTTCAAGCAGCAGCTCTTTGTGGACACTTGGAGACAGCGCTGTGAAAAAATTTCGTACGAAGCGGGATTTGGCCAAAGATGAAAGACCTTCCAATACCAACCCTAAAGAACTTAGCCAAACAATGAATGTTGCAACAAGCTCCTGCAGGAAAGGTGCTTCTATGAGACAACCCCTGAGCAGGTAGCTACATTCTGCACAGTACAAAATGCAAATGAATTCCAGGCTGAAAACTCACTCCAGAAGGATGAAATGCATGTGTTTCTCTCTGAAAGAACACTCTGCCACTAGGCTTTTGCTTGCTCCTTCAAAGTCTTTGTAGAAACATGTGTTTTCACGGCTGGAATACGTTTTGGGATGCATTGTTTCAATCTCTTGCAAGCCTCATGTTGTTTCTTACACAATGTGGAAAAACAAGGAGTATGTTTCCCAAATCACTTGAAATCCAGGAAAACGCACACTACATCACTCTTGCTCAAACACGATCTTTCTCCTAATGTGTTGAGAACATTCAAGAAACCAGAAAAGAAGGGTATTTTGATGTGAATTTCAGATGGCTATGTACAAAAGGACATTTCTATTGGTTGCAGAGTGCAAAACCATGATGGACCTCATGTTCTCCATGAAAACCTTACATTTCCAAGTGACCTGAGGTAGGACTTTCACAGAAAGATGTGTTTGCGTGTCTGTGGTGAAACGATCTCTAAGTAGTGTATTCAGTGCTGGAGAGTAACACACCCTACAGAAGTTACACAGCGTTTTGAGAGCACCAACATCCTTCAAGCTGAAACTGCTACAAGGTGTGTGTAGCATGCAGAAAGAAGGCTTGTCATGTCAAAGAAAGAAGTGGAAACCAAAATCCAGGTAGTGAAACGAGCAAACCAGTATGGGAGATGTGCATGTGGACAGTTTCAAGCAGCAACTCTTTGTGGACACTTGGAGACAGCGCTGTGAAAAAATTTCGTACGAAGCGGGATTTGGCCAAAGTTGAAAGACCTTCCAAAACCAACCCTAAAGAACATAGCCAAACAATGAATGTTGCAACAAGCTCCCACAGGAAAGGTGCTTCTATGAGACAACCCCCGAGCAGGTAGCTACATTCTGCACAGTACAAAATGCAAATGAATTCCAGGCTGAAAACTCACTCCAGAAGGATGAAATGCATGTGTTTCTCTCTGAAAGAGCACTCTGCCACTAGGCTTTTGCTTGCTCCTTCAAAGTCTTTGTAGAAACATGTGTTTTCACTGCTGGAATACGTTTTGGGATGCATTGTTTCAATCTCTTGCAAGCCTCATGTTGTTTCTTACACAATGTGGAAAAACAAGGAGTATGTTTCCCAAATCACTTGAAATCCAGGAAAACGCACACTACATCACTCTTGCTCAAACACGATCTTTCTCCTAATGTGTTGAGAACACTCAGGAAACCAGAAAAGAAGGGTATTTTGATGTGAATTTCAGATGGCTATGTACAAAACGACATTTCTATTGGTTGCAGAGTGCAAAACCTTGATTGACCTCATGTTCTCCATGAAAACCTTACATTTCCAAGTGACCTGAGGTAGGGCTTTCACAGAAAGTTGTGTTTGCGTGTCTGTGGTGAAAGGATCTCTAAGTAGTGTATTCAGTGCTGGAGAGTAACACAGCCTACAGAAGTTACACAGCGTTTTGAGAGCACCAACATGCTTCAAGCTGAAACTGCTACAAGGTGTGTGTAGCATGCAGGAAGGCTTGTCATTTCAAAGAAAGAAGTGTAATCCAACATCCAGGTAGTGAAACGAGCACACCAGTATGGGAGATGTGCATGTGGACAGTTTCAAGCAGCAGCTCTTTGTGGACACTTGGAGACAGCGCTGTGAAAAAATTTCGTACGAAGCGGGATTTGGCCAAAGATGAAAGACCTTCCAATACCAACCCTAAAGAACTTAGCCAAACAATGAATGTTGCAACAAGCTCCTGCAGGAAAGGTGCTTCTATGAGACAACCCCTGAGCAGGTAGCTACATTCTGCACAGTACAAAATGCAAATGAATTCCAGGCTGAAAACTCACTCCAGAAGGATGAAATGCATGTGTTTCTCTCTGAAAGAACACTCTGCCACTAGGCTTTTGCTTGCTCCTTCAAAGTCTTTGTAGAAACATGTGTTTTCACGGCTGGAATACGTTTTGGGATGCATTGTTTCAATCTCTTGCAAGCCTCATGTTGTTTCTTACACAATGTGGAAAAACAAGGAGTATGTTTCCCAAATCACTTGAAATCCAGGAAAACGCACACTACATCACTCTTGCTCAAACACGATCTTTCTCCTAATGTGTTGAGAACATTCAGGAAACCAGAAAAGAAGGGTATTTTGATGTGATTTCAGATGGCTATGTACAAAACGACATTTCTATTGGTTGCAGAGTGCAAAACCTTGATTGACCTCATGTTCTCCATGAAAACCTTACATTTCCAAGTGACCTGAGGTAGGGCTTTCAAGGAAAGTTGTGTTTGCGTGTCTGTGGTGAAAGGATCTCTAAGTAGTGTATTCAGTGCTGGAGAGTAACACACCCTACAGAAGTTACACAGCGTTTTGAGAGCACCAACATGCTTCAAGCTGAAACTGCTACAAGGTGTGTGTAGCATGCAGAAAGAAGGCTTGTCATTTCAAAGAAAGAAGTGGAAACCAAAATCCAGGTAGTGAAACGAGCACACCAGTATGGGAGATGTGCATGTGGACAGTTTCAAGCAGCAGCTCTTTGTGGACACTTGGAGACAGCGCTGTGAAAAAATTTCGTACGAAGCGGGATTTGGCCAAAGTTGAAAGACCTTCCAAAACCAACCCTAAAGAACATAGCCAAACAATGAATGTTGCAACAAGCTCCTGCAAGAAAGGTGCTTGTATGAGACAACCCCTGAGCAGGTAGCTACATTCTGCACAGTACAAAATGCAAATGAATTCCAGGCTGAAAACTCACTCCAGAAGGATGAAATGCATGTGTTTCTCTCTGAAAGAACACTCTGCCACTAGGCTTTTGCTTGCTCCTTCAAAGTCTTTGTAGAAACATGTGTTTTCACTGCTGGAATACGTTTTGGGATTCATTGTTTCAATCTCTTGCAAGCCTCATGTTGTTTCTTACACAATGTGGAAAAACAAGGAGTATGTTTCCCAAATCACTTGAAATCCAGGAAAACGCACACTACATCACTCTTGCTCAAACACGATCTTTCTCCTAATGTGTTGAGAACATTCAAGAAACCAGAAAAGAAGGGTATTTTGATGTGAATTTCAGATGGCTATGTACAAAAGGACATTTCTATTGGTTGCAGAGTGCAAAACCATGATTGACCTCATGTTCTCCATGAAAACCTAACATTTCCAAGTGACCTGAGGTAGGGCTTTCAAGGAAAGTTGTGTTTTCGTGTCTGTGGTGAAAGGATCTCTAAGTAGTGTATTCAGTGCTGGAGAGTAACACACCCTACAGAAGTTACACAGCGTTTTGAGAGCACCAACATGCTTCAAGCTGAAACTGCTACAAGGTGTGTATAGCATGCAGAAAGAAGGCTTGTCATTTCAAAGAAAGAAGTGGAAACCAAAATCCAGGTAGTGAAACGAGCACACCAGTATGGGAGATGTGCACGTGGACAGTTTCAAGCAGCAGCTCTTTGTGGACACTTGGAGACAGCGCTGTGAAAAAATTTCGTACGAAGCGGGATTTGGCCAAAGTTGAAAGACCTTCCAAAACCAACCCTAAAGAACATAGCCAAACAATGAATGTTGCAACAAGCTCCTGCAAGAAAGGTGCTTGTATGAGACAACCCCTGAGCAGGTAGCTACATTCTGCACAGTACAAAATGCAAATGAATTCCAGGCTGAAAACTCACTCCAGAAGGATGAAATGCATGTGTTTCTCTCTGAAAGAACACTCTGCCACTAGGCTTTTGCTTGCTCCTTCAAAGTCTTTGTAGAAACATGTGTTTTCACTGCTGGAATACGTTTTGGGATGCATTGTTTCAATCTCTTGCAAGCCTCATGTTGTTTCTTACACAATGTGGAAAAACAAGGAGTATGTTTCCCAAATCACTTGAAATCCAGGAAAACGCACACTACATCACTCTTGCTCAAACACGATCTTTCTCCTAATGTGTTGAGAACATTCAAGAAACCAGAAAAGAAGGGTATTTTGATGTGAATTTCAGATGGCTATGTACAAAAGGACATTTCTATTGTTTGCAGAGTGCAAAACCATGATTGACCTAATGTTCTCCATGAAAACCTTACATTTCCAAGTGACCTGAGGTAGGACTTTCACAAAAAGATGTGTTTGCGTGTCTGTGGTGAAAGGAGCTCTAAGTAGTGTATTCAGTGCTGGAGAGTAACACAGCCTACAGAAGTTACACAGCGTTTTGAGAGCACCAACATGCTTCAAGCTGAAACTGCTACAAGGTGTGTGTAGCATGCAGGAAGAAGGCTTGTCATTTCAAAGAAAGAAGTGTAATCCAACATCCAGGTAGTGAAACGAGCACACCAGTATGGGAGATGTGCATGTGGACAGTTTCAAGCAGCAGCTCTTTGTGGACACTTGGAGACAGCGCTGTGAAAAAATTTCGTACGAAGCGGGATTTGGCCAAAGATGAAAGACCTTCCAATACCAACCCTAAAGAACTTAGCCAAACAATGAATGTTGCAACAAGCTCCTGCAGGAAAGGTGCTTCTATGAGACAACCCCCGAGCAGGTAGCTACATTCTGCACAGTACAAAATGCAAATGAATTCCAGGCTGAAAACTCACTCCAGAAGGATGAAATGCATGTGTTTCTCTCTGAAAGAACACTCTGCCACTAGGCTTTTGCTTGCTCCTTCAAAGTCGTTGTAGAAACATGTGTTTTCACGGCTGGAATATGTTTTGGGATGCATTGTTTCAATCTCTTGCAAGCCTCATGTTGTTTCTTACACAATGTGGAAAAACAAGGAGTATGTTTCCCAAATCACTTGAAATCCAGGAAAACGCACACTACATCACTATTGCTCAAACACGATCTTTCTCCTAATGTGTTGAGAACATTCAAGAAACCAGAAAAGAAGGGTATTTTGATGTGAATTTCAGATGGCTATGTACAAAAGGACATTTCTATTGGTTGCAGAGTGCAAAACCATGATTGACCTAATGTTCTCCATGAAAACCTTACATTTCCAAGTGACCTGAGGTAGGACTCTCACAAAAAGATGTGTTTGCGTGTCTGTGGTGAAACGAGCTCGAAGTAGTGTATTCAGTGCTGGAGAGTAACACACCCTACAGAAGTTACACAGCGTTTTGAGAGCACCAACATGCTTCAAGCTGAAACTGCTACAAGGTGTGTGTAGCATGCAGAAAGAAGGCTTGTCATTTCAAAGAAAGAAGTGGAAACCAAAATCCAGGTAGTGAAACGAGCACACCAGTATGGGAGATGTGCATGTGGACAGTTTCAAGCAGCAGCTCTTTGTGGACACTTGGAGACAGCGCTGTGAAAAAATTTCGTACGAAGCGGGATTTGGCCAAAGTTGAAAGACCTTCCAAAACCAACCCTAAAGAACTTAGCCAAACAATGAATGTTGCAACAAGCTCCTGCAGGAAAGGTGCTTCTATGAGACAACCCCCGAGCAGGTAGCTACATTCTGCACAGTACAAAATGCAAATGAATTCCAGGCTGAAAACTCACTCCAGAAGGATGAAATGCATGTGTTTCTCTCTGAAAGAACACTCTGCCACTAGGCTTTTGCTTGCTCCTTCAAAGTCTTTGTAGAAACATGTGTTTTCACGGCTGGAATATGTTTTGGGATGCATTGTTTCAATCTCTTGCAAGCCTCATGTTGTTTCTTACACAATGTGGAAAAACAAGGAGTATGTTTCCCAAATCACTTGAAATCCAGGAAAACGCACACTACATCACTCTTGCTCAAACACGATCTTTCTCCTAATGTGTTGAGAACATTCAAGAAACCAGAAAAGAAGGGTATTTTGATGTGAATTTCACATGGCTATGTACAAAACGACATTTCTATTGGTTGCAGAGTGCAAAACCATGATTGACCTCATGTTCTCCATGAAAACCTTACATTTCCAAGTGACCTGAGGTAGGACTTTCACAGAAAGATGTGTTTGCGTGTCTGTGATTTAAGGAGTTCTAAGTCGTGTATTCAGTGCCGGAGAGTAACACACCCTACAGAAGTTACACAGCGTTTTGAGAGCGCCAACATGCTTCAAACTGAAACTGCTACAAGGTGTGTGTAGCATGCAGAAAGAAGGCTTGTCATGTCAAAGAAAGAAGTGGAAACCAAAATCCAGGTAGTGAAACGAGCACACCAGTATGGGAGATGTGCATGTGGACAGTTTCAAGCAGCAGCTCTTTGTGGACACTTGGAGACAGCGCTGTGAAAAAATTTCGTACGAAGCGGGATTTGGCCAAAGTTGAAAGACCTTCCAAAACGAACCCTAAAGAACTTAGCCAAACAATGAATGTTGCAACAAGCTCCTACAGGAAAGGTGCTTCTATGAGACAACCCCTGAGCAGGTAGCTACATTCTGCACAGTACAAAATGCAAATGAATTCCAGGCTGAAAACTCACTCCAGAAGGATGAAATGCATGTGTTTCTCTCTGAAAGAACACTCTGCCACTAGGCTTTTGCTTGCTCCTTCAAAGTCTTTGTAGAAACATGTGTTTTCACTGCTGGAATACGTTTGGGGATGCATTGTTTCAATCTCTTGCAAGCCTCATGTTGTTTCTTACACAATGTGGAAAAACAAGGAGTATGTTTCCCAAATCACTTGAAATCCAGGAAAACGCACACTACATCACTCTTGCTCAAACACGATCTTTCTCCTTATGTGTTGAGAACATTCAAGAAACCAGAAAAGAAGGGTATTTTGATGTGAATTTCAGATGGCTATGTACAAAAGGACATTTCTATTGGTTGCAGAGTGCAAAACCATTATTGACCTCATGTTCTCCATGAAAACCTTACATTTCCAAGTGACCTGAGGTAGGACTTTCACAGGAAGATGTGATTGCGTGTCTGTGGTGAAACGAGCTCGAAGTAGTGTATTCAGTGCTGGAGAGTAACACACCCTACAGAAGTTACACAGCGTTTTGAGAGCACAAACATGCTTCAAGCTGAAACTGCTACAAGGTGTGTGTAGCATGCAGGAAGAAGGCTTGTCATTTAAAAGAAAGAAGTGGAAACCAAAATCCAGGTAGTAAAACGAGCACACCAGTATGGGAGATGTGCATGTGGACAGTTTCAAGCAGCAGCTCTTTGTGGACACTTGGAGACAGCGCTGTGAAAAAATTTCGTACGAAGCGGGATTTGGCCAGAGTTGAAAGACCTTCCAAAATCAACCCTAAAGAACATAGCCAAACAATGAATGTTGCAACAAGCTCCTGCAGGAAAGGTGCTTCTATGAGACAACCCCCGAGCAGGTAGCTACATTCTGCACAGTACAAAATGCAAATGAATTCCAGGCTGAAAACTCACTCCAGAAGGATGAAATGCATGTGTTTCTCTCTGAAAGAACACTCTGCCACTAGGCTTTTGCTTGCTCCTTCAAAGTCTTTGTAGAAACATGTGTTTTCACTGCTGGAATACGTTTGGGGATGCATTGTTTCAATCTCTTGCAAGCCTCATGTTGTTTCTTACACAATGTGGAAAAACAAGGAGTATGTTTCCCAAATCACTTGAAATCCAGGAAAACGCACACTACATCACTCTTGCTCAAACACGATCTTTCTCCTAATGTGTTGAGAACATTCAGGAAACCAGAAAAGAAGGGTATTTTGATGTGAATTTCAGATGGCTATGTACAAAAGGACATTTCTATTGGTTGCAGAGTGCAAAACCATGATGGACCTCATGTTCTCCATGAAAACCTTACATTTCCAAGTGACCTGAGGTAGGACTTTCACAGAAAGATGTGTTTGCGTGTCTGTGGTGAAACGAGCTCTAAGTAGTGTATTCAGTGCTGGAGAGTAACACACCCTACAGAAGTTACACAGCGTTTTGAGAGCACCAACATCCTTCAAGCTGAAACTGCTACAAGGTGTGTGTAGCATGCAGAAAGAAGGCTTGTCATGTCAAAGAAAGAAGTGGAAACCAAAATCCAGGTAGTGAAACGAGCAAACCAGTATGGGAGATGTGCATGTGGACAGTTTCAAGCAGCAACTCTTTGTGGACACTTGGAGACAGCGCTGTGAAAAAATTTCGTACGAAGCGGGATTTGGCCAAAGTTGAAAGACCTTCCAAAACCAACCCTAAAGAACATAGCCAAACAATGAATGTTGCAACAAGCTCCCACAGGAAAGGTGCTTCTATGAGACAACCCCCGAGCAGGTAGCTACATTCTGCACAGTACAAAATGCAAATGAATTCCAGGCTGAAAACTCACTCCAGAAGGATGAAATGCATGTGTTTCTCTCTGAAAGAACACTCTGCCACTAGGCTTTTGCTTGCTCCTTCAAAGTCTTTGTAGAAACATGTGTTTTCAGTGCTGGAATACGTTTTGGGATGCATTGTTTCAATCTCCTGCAAGCCTCATGTTGTTTCTTACACAATGTGGAAAAACAAGGAGTATGTTTCCCAAATCACTTGAAATCCAGGAAAACGCACACTACATCACTCTTGCTCAAACACGATCTTTCTCCTAATGTGTTGAGAACATTCAGGAAACCAGAAAAGAAGGGTATTTTGATGTGATTTCAGATGGCTATGTACAAAACGACATTTCTATTGGTTGCAGAGTGTAAAACCATGATTGACCTAATGTTCTCCATGAAAACCTTACATTTCCAAGTGACCTGAGGTAGGACTTTCACAAAAAGATGTGTTTGCGTGTCTGTGGTGAAAGGAGCTCTAAGTAGTGTATTCAGTGCTGGAGAGTAACACAGCCTACAGAAGTTACACAGCGTTTTGAGAGCACCAACATGCTTCAAGCTGAAACTGCTACAAGGTGTGTGTAGCATGCAGGAAGAAGGCTTGTCATTTCAAAGAAAGAAGTGGAAACCAAAATCCAGGTAGTGAATCGAGCAAACCAGTATGGGAGATGTGCATGTGGACACTTTCAAGCAGCAGCTCTTTGTGGACACTTGGAGACAGCGCTGTGAATAAATTTCGTACGAAGCGGGATTTGGCCAAAGTTGAAAGACCTTCCAAAACCAACCCTAAAGAACATAGCCAAACAATGAATGTTGCAACAAGCTCCTACAGGAAAGGTGCTTCTATGAGACAAGCCCCGAGCAGGTAGCTACATTCTGCACAGTACAAAATGCAAATGAATTCCAGGCTGAAAACTCACTCCAGAAGGATGAAATGCATGTGTTTCTCTCTGAAAGGACACTCTGCCACTAGGCTTTTGCTTGCTCCTTCAAAGTCTTTGTAGAAACATGTGTTTTCACTGCTGGAATACGTTTTGCGATGCATTGTTTCAATCTCTTGCAAGCCTCATGTTGTTTCTTACACAATGTGGAAAAACAAGGAGTATGTTTCCCAAATCACTTGAAATCCAGGAAAACGCACACTACATCACTCTTGCTCAAACACGATCTTTCTCCTAATGTGTTGAGAACATTCAAGAAACCAGAAAAGAAGGGTATTTTGATGTGAATTTCAGATGGCTATGTACAAAAGGACATTTCTATTGGTTGCAGAGTGCAAAACCATGATTGACCTCATGTTCTCCAAGAAAACCTTACATTTCCAAGTGACCTGAGGTAGGACTTTCACAAAAAGATGTGTTTGTGTGACTGTGGTGAAAGGAGCTCTAAGTAGTGTATTCAGTGCTGGAGAGTAACACAGCCTACAGAAGTTACACAGCGTTTTGAGAGCACCAACATGCTTCAAGCTGAAACTGCTGCAAGGTGTGTGTAGCATGCAGGAAGAAGGCTTGTCATTTAAAAGAAAGAAGTGGAAACCAAAATCCAGGTAGTGAAACGAGCACACCAGTATGGGAGATGTGCATGTGGACAGTTTCAAACAGCAGCTCTTTGTGGACACTTGGAGACAGCGCTGTGAAAAAATTTCTTACGAAGCGGGATTTGGCCAAAGTTGAAAGACCTTCCAAAACCAACCCTAAAGAACTTAGCCAAACAATGAATGTTGCAACAAGCTCCTGCAGGAAAGGTGCTTCTCTGAGACAACCCCCGAGCAGGTAGCTACATTCTGCACAGTACAAAATGCAAATGAATTCCAGGCTGAAAACTCACTCCAGAAGGATGAAATGCATGTGTTTCTCTCTGAAAGAACACTCTGCCAATAGGCTTTTGCTTGCTCCTTCAAAGTCTTTGTAGAAACATGTGTTTTCACTGCTGGAATACGTTTTGGGATGCATTGTTTCAATCTCTTGCAAGCCTCATGTTGTTTCTTACACAATGTGGAAAAACAAGGAGTATGTTTCCCAAATCACTTGAAATCCAGGAAAACGCACACTACATCACTCTTGCTCAAACACGATCTTTCTCCTAATGTGTTGAGAACATTCAAGAAACCAGAAAAGAAGGGTATTTTGATGTGAATTTCAGATGGCTATGTACAAAAGGACATTTCTATTGGTTGCAGACTGCAAAACCATGATTGACCTCATGTTCTCCATGAAAACCTTACATTTCCAAGTGACCTGAGGTAGGACTTTCACAGAAAGATGTGTTTGTGTGACTGTGGTGAAACGAGCTCGAAATAGTGTATTCAGTGCTGGAGAGTAACACACCCTACAGAAGTTACACAGCGTTTTGAGAGCACCAACATGCTTCAAGCTGAAACTGCAACAAGGTGTGTGTAGCATGCAGAAAGAAGGCTTGTCATGTCAAAGAAAGAAGTGGAAACCAAAATCCAGGTAGTGAAACGAGCACACCAGTATGGGAGATGTGCATGTGGACAGTTTCAAGCAGCAGCTCTTTGTGGACACTTGGAGACAGCGCTGTGAAAAAATTTCGTACGAAGCGGGATTTGGCCAAAGTTGAAAGACCTTCCAAAACGAACCCTAAAGAACTTAGCCAAACAATGAATGTTGCAACAAGCTCCTACAGGAAAGGTGCTTCTATGAGACAACCCCTGAGCAGGTAGCTACATTCTGCACAGTACAAAATGCAAATGAATTCCAGGCTGAAAACTCACTCCAGAAGGATGAAATGCATGTGTTTCTCTCTGAAAGAACACTCTGCCACTAGGCTTTTGCTTGCTCCTTCAAAGTCTTTGTAGAAACATGTGTTTTCACTGCTGGAATACGTTTGGGGATGCATTGTTTCAATCTCTTGCAAGCCTCATGTTGTTTCTTACACAATGTGGAAAAACAAGGAGTATGTTTCCCAAATCACTTGAAATCCAGGAAAACGCACACTACATCACTCTTGCTCAAACACGATCTTTCTCCTTATGTGTTGAGAACATTCAAGAAACCAGAAAAGAAGGGTATTTTGATGTGAATTTCAGATGGCTATGTACAAAAGGACATTTCTATTGGTTGCAGAGTGCAAAACCATTATTGACCTCATGTTCTCCATGAAAACCTTACATTTCCAAGTGACCTGAGGTAGGACTTTCACAGGAAGATGTGATTGCGTGTCTGTGGTGAAACGAGCTCGAAGTAGTGTATTCAGTGCTGGAGAGTAACACACCCTACAGAAGTTACACAGCGTTTTGAGAGCACAAACATGCTTCAAGCTGAAACTGCTACAAGGTGTGTGTAGCATGCAGGAAGAAGGCTTGTCATTTAAAAGAAAGAAGTGGAAACCAAAATCCAGGTAGTAAAACGAGCACACCAGTATGGGAGATGTGCATGTGGACAGTTTCAAGCAGCAGCTCTTTGTGGACACTTGGAGACAGCGCTGTGAAAAAATTTCGTACGAAGCGGGATTTGGCCAGAGTTGAAAGACCTTCCAAAATCAACCCTAAAGAACATAGCCAAACAATGAATGTTGCAACAAGCTCCTGCAGGAAAGGTGCTTCTATGAGACAACCCCCGAGCAGGTAGCTACATTCTGCACAGTACAAAATGCAAATGAATTCCAGGCTGAAAACTCACTCCAGAAGGATGAAATGCATGTGTTTCTCTCTGAAAGAACACTCTGCCACTAGGCTTTTGCTTGCTCCTTCAAAGTCTTTGTAGAAACATGTGTTTTCAGTGCTGGAATACGTTTTGGGATGCATTGTTTCAATCTCCTGCAAGCCTCATGTTGTTTCTTACACAATGTGGAAAAACAAGGAGTATGTTTCCCAAATCACTTGAAATCCAGGAAAACGCACACTACATCACTCTTGCTCAAACACGATCTTTCTCCTAATGTGTTGAGAACATTCAGGAAACCAGAAAAGAAGGGTATTTTGATGTGATTTCAGATGGCTATGTACAAAACGACATTTCTATTGGTTGCAGAGTGTAAAACCATGATTGACCTAATGTTCTCCATGAAAACCTTACATTTCCAAGTGACCTGAGGTAGGACTTTCACAAAAAGATGTGTTTGCGTGTCTGTGGTGAAAGGAGCTCTAAGTAGTGTATTCAGTGCTGGAGAGTAACACAGCCTACAGAAGTTACACAGCGTTTTGAGAGCACCAACATGCTTCAAGCTGAAACTGCTACAAGGTGTGTGTAGCATGCAGGAAGAAGGCTTGTCATTTCAAAGAAAGAAGTGGAAACCAAAATCCAGGTAGTGAATCGAGCAAACCAGTATGGGAGATGTGCATGTGGACACTTTCAAGCAGCAGCTCTTTGTGGACACTTGGAGACAGCGCTGTGAATAAATTTCGTACGAAGCGGGATTTGGCCAAAGTTGAAAGACCTTCCAAAACCAACCCTAAAGAACATAGCCAAACAATGAATGTTGCAACAAGCTCCTACAGGAAAGGTGCTTCTATGAGACAAGCCCCGAGCAGGTAGCTACATTCTGCACAGTACAAAATGCAAATGAATTCCAGGCTGAAAACTCACTCCAGAAGGATGAAATGCATGTGTTTCTCTCTGAAAGGACACTCTGCCACTAGGCTTTTGCTTGCTCCTTCAAAGTCTTTGTAGAAACATGTGTTTTCACTGCTGGAATACGTTTTGCGATGCATTGTTTCAATCTCTTGCAAGCCTCATGTTGTTTCTTACACAATGTGGAAAAACAAGGAGTATGTTTCCCAAATCACTTGAAATCCAGGAAAACGCACACTACATCACTCTTGCTCAAACACGATCTTTCTCCTAATGTGTTGAGAACATTCAAGAAACCAGAAAAGAAGGGTATTTTGATGTGAATTTCAGATGGCTATGTACAAAAGGACATTTCTATTGGTTGCAGAGTGCAAAACCATGATTGACCTCATGTTCTCCAAGAAAACCTTACATTTCCAAGTGACCTGAGGTAGGACTTTCACAAAAAGATGTGTTTGTGTGACTGTGGTGAAAGGAGCTCTAAGTAGTGTATTCAGTGCTGGAGAGTAACACAGCCTACAGAAGTTACACAGCGTTTTGAGAGCACCAACATGCTTCAAGCTGAAACTGCTGCAAGGTGTGTGTAGCATGCAGGAAGAAGGCTTGTCATTTAAAAGAAAGAAGTGGAAACCAAAATCCAGGTAGTGAAACGAGCACACCAGTATGGGAGATGTGCATGTGGACAGTTTCAAACAGCAGCTCTTTGTGGACACTTGGAGACAGCGCTGTGAAAAAATTTCTTACGAAGCGGGATTTGGCCAAAGTTGAAAGACCTTCCAAAACCAACCCTAAAGAACTTAGCCAAACAATGAATGTTGCAACAAGCTCCTGCAGGAAAGGTGCTTCTCTGAGACAACCCCCGAGCAGGTAGCTACATTCTGCACAGTACAAAATGCAAATGAATTCCAGGCTGAAAACTCACTCCAGAAGGATGAAATGCATGTGTTTCTCTCTGAAAGAACACTCTGCCAATAGGCTTTTGCTTGCTCCTTCAAAGTCTTTGTAGAAACATGTGTTTTCACTGCTGGAATACGTTTTGGGATGCATTGTTTCAATCTCTTGCAAGCCTCATGTTGTTTCTTACACAATGTGGAAAAACAAGGAGTATGTTTCCCAAATCACTTGAAATCCAGGAAAACGCACACTACATCACTCTTGCTCAAACACGATCTTTCTCCTAATGTGTTGAGAACATTCAAGAAACCAGAAAAGAAGGGTATTTTGATGTGAATTTCAGATGGCTATGTACAAAAGGACATTTCTATTGGTTGCAGACTGCAAAACCATGATTGACCTCATGTTCTCCATGAAAACCTTACATTTCCAAGTGACCTGAGGTAGGACTTTCACAGAAAGATGTGTTTGTGTGACTGTGGTGAAACGAGCTCGAAATAGTGTATTCAGTGCTGGAGAGTAACACACCCTACAGAAGTTACACAGCGTTTTGAGAGCACCAACATGCTTCAAGCTGAAACTGCAACAAGGTGTGTGTAGCATGCAGAAAGAAGGCTTGTCATGTCAAAGAAAGAAGTGGAAACCAAAATCCAGGTAGTGAAACGAGCACACCAGTATGGGAGATGTGCATGTGGACAGTTTCAAGCAGCAGCTCTTTGTGGACACTTGGAGACAGCGCTGTGAAAAAATTTCGTACGAAGCGGGATTTGGCCAAAGTTGAAAGACCTTCCAAAACGAACCCTAAAGAACTTAGCCAAACAATGAATGTTGCAACAAGCTCCTACAGGAAAGGTGCTTCTATGAGACAACCCCTGAGCAGGTAGCTACATTCTGCACAGTACAAAATGCAAATGAATTCCAGGCTGAAAACTCACTCCAGAAGGATGAAATGCATGTGTTTCTCTCTGAAAGAACACTCTGCCACTAGGCTTTTGCTTGCTCCTTCAAAGTCTTTGTAGAAACATGTGTTTTCACTGCTGGAATACGTTTGGGGATGCATTGTTTCAATCTCTTGCAAGCCTCATGTTGTTTCTTACACAATGTGGAAAAACAAGGAGTATGTTTCCCAAATCACTTGAAATCCAGGAAAACGCACACTACATCACTCTTGCTCAAACACGATCTTTCTCCTTATGTGTTGAGAACATTCAAGAAACCAGAAAAGAAGGGTATTTTGATGTGAATTTCAGATGGCTATGTACAAAAGGACATTTCTATTGGTTGCAGAGTGCAAAACCATTATTGACCTCATGTTCTCCATGAAAACCTTACATTTCCAAGTGACCTGAGGTAGGACTTTCACAGGAAGATGTGATTGCGTGTCTGTGGTGAAACGAGCTCGAAGTAGTGTATTCAGTGCTGGAGAGTAACACACCCTACAGAAGTTACACAGCGTTTTGAGAGCACAAACATGCTTCAAGCTGAAACTGCTACAAGGTGTGTGTAGCATGCAGGAAGAAGGCTTGTCATTTAAAAGAAAGAAGTGGAAACCAAAATCCAGGTAGTAAAACGAGCACACCAGTATGGGAGATGTGCATGTGGACAGTTTCAAGCAGCAGCTCTTTGTGGACACTTGGAGACAGCGCTGTGAAAAAATTTCGTACGAAGCGGGATTTGGCCAGAGTTGAAAGACCTTCCAAAATCAACCCTAAAGAACATAGCCAAACAATGAATGTTGCAACAAGCTCCTGCAGGAAAGGTGCTTCTATGAGACAACCCCCGAGCAGGTAGCTACATTCTGCACAGTACAAAATGCAAATGAATTCCAGGCTGAAAACTCACTCCAGAAGGATGAAATGCATGTGTTTCTCTCTGAAAGAACACTCTGCCACTAGGCTTTTGCTTGCTCCTTCAAAGTCTTTGTAGAAACATGTGTTTTCACTGCTGGAATACGTTTGGGGATGCATTGTTTCAATCTCTTGCAAGCCTCATGTTGTTTCTTACACAATGTGGAAAAACAAGGAGTATGTTTCCCAAATCACTTGAAATCCAGGAAAACGCACACTACATCACTCTTGCTCAAACACGATCTTTCTCCTAATGTGTTGAGAACATTCAGGAAACCAGAAAAGAAGGGTATTTTGATGTGAATTTCAGATGGCTATGTACAAAAGGACATTTCTATTGGTTGCAGAGTGCAAAACCATGATGGACCTCATGTTCTCCATGAAAACCTTACATTTCCAAGTGACCTGAGGTAGGACTTTCACAGAAAGATGTGTTTGCGTGTCTGTGGTGAAACGAGCTCTAAGTAGTGTATTCAGTGCTGGAGAGTAACACACCCTACAGAAGTTACACAGCGTTTTGAGAGCACCAACATGCTTCAAGCTGAAACTGCTACAAGGTGTGTGTAGCATGCAGAAAGAAGGCTTGTCATTTCAAAGAAAGAAGTGGAAACCAAAATCCAGGTAGTGAAACGAGCAAACCAGTATGGGAGATGTGCTTGTGGACAGTTTCAAGCAGCAACTCTTTGTGGCCACTTGGAGACAGCGCTGTGAAAAAATTTCGTACGAAGCGGGATTTGGCCAAAGTTGAAAGACCTTCCAAAACCAACCCTAAAGAACATAGCCAAACAATGAATGTTGGAACAAGCTCCTACAGGAAAGGTGCTTCTATGAGACAACCCCCGAGCAGGTAGCTACATTCTGCACAGTACAAAATGCAAATGAATTCCAGGCTGAAAACTCACTCCAGAAGGATGAAATGCATGTGTTTCTCTCTGAAAGAACACTCTGCCACTAGGCTTTTGCTTGCTCCTTCAAAGTCTTTGTAGAAACATGTGTTTTCACTGCTGGAATACGTTTGGGGATGCATTGTTTCAATCTCTTGCAAGCCTCATGTTGTTTCTTACACAATGTGGAAAAACAAGGAGTATGTTTCCCAAATCACTTGAAATCCAGGAAAACGCACACTACATCACTCTTGCTCAAACACGATCTTTCTCCTAATGTGTTGAGAACATTCAAGAAACCAGAAAAGAAGGGTATTTTGATGTGAATTTCAGATGGCTATGTACAAAAGGACATTTCTATTGGTTGCAGAGTGCAAAACCATGATTGACCTCATGTTCTCCATGAAAACCTTACATTTCCAACTGACCTGAGGTAGGACTTTCACAGAAAGATGTGTTTGCGTGTCTGTGGTGAAACGAGCTCGAAGTAGTGTATTCAGTGCTGGAGAGTAACACACCCTACAGAAGTTACACAGCGTTTTGAGAGCACCAACATGCTTCAAGCTGAAACTGCTACAAGGTGTGTGTAGCATGCAGAAAGAAGGCTTGTCATTTCAAAGAAAGAAGTGGAAACCAAAATCCAGGTAGTGAAACGAGCACACCAGTATGGGAGATGTGCATGTGGACAGTTTCAAGCAGCAGCTCTTTGTGGACACTTGGAGACAGCGCTGTGAAAAAATTTCGTACGAAGCGGGATTTGGTCAAAGTTGAAAGACCTTCCAAAACCAATCCTAAAGAACTTAGCCAAACAATGAATGTTGCAACAAGCTCCTGCAGGAAAGGTGCTTCTATGAGACAACCCCCGAGCAGGTAGCTAGATTCTGCACAGTACAAAATGCAAATGAATTCCAGGCTGAAAACTCACTCCAGAAGGATGAAATGCATGTGTTTCTCTCTGAAAGAACACTCTGCCACTAGGCTTTTGCTTGCTCCTTCAAAGTCTTTGTAGAAACATGTGTTTTCACGGCTGGAATATGTTTTGGGATGCATTGTTTCAATCTCTTGCAAGCCTCATGTTGTTTCTTACACAATGTGGTAAAACAAGGAGTATGTTTCCCAAATCACTTGAAATCCAGGAAAACGCACACTACATCACTCTTGCTCAAACACGATCTTTCTCCTAATGTGTTGAGAACATTCAGGAAACCAGAAAAGAAGGGTATTTTGATGTGAATTTCACATGGCTATGTACAAAACGACATTTCTATTGGTTGCAGAGTGCAAAACCATGATTGACCTCATGTTCTCCATGAAAACCTTACATTTCCAAGTGACCTGAGGTAGGACTTTCACAGAAAGATGTGTTTGCGTGTCTGTGATTTAAGGAGTTCTAAGTCGTGTATTCAGTGCCGGAGAGTAACACACCCTACAGAAGTTACACAGCGTTTTGAGAGCACCAACATGCTTCAAACTGAAACTGCTACAAGGTGTGTGTAGCATGCAGAAAGAAGGCTTGTCATGTCAAAGAAAGAAGTGGAAACCAAAATCCAGGTAGTGAAACGAGCACAGCAGTACGGGAGATGTGCATGTGGACAGTTTCAAGCAGCAGCTCTTTGTGGACACTTAGAGACAGCGATGTGAAAAAATTTCGTACGAAGCGGGATTTGGCCAAAGTTGAAAGACCTTCCAAAACCAACCGTAAAGAACTTAAGCAAACAATGAATGTTGCAACAAGCTCCAGCAGGAAAGGTGCTTCTATGAGACAACCCCCGAGCAGGTAGCTACATTCTGCACAGTACAAAATGCAAATGAATTCCAGGCTGAAAACTCACTCCAGAAGGATGAAATGCATGTGTTTCTCTCTGAAAGAACACTCTGCCACTAGGCTTTTGCTTGCTCCTTCAAAGTCTTTGTAGAAACATGTGTTTTCACGGCTGGAATATGTTTTGGGATGCATTGTTTCAATCTCTTGCAAGCCTCATGTTGTTTCTTACACAATGTGGAAAAACAAGGAGTATGTTTCCCAAATCACTTGAAATCCAGGAAAACGCACACTACATCACTCTTGCTCAAACACGATCTTTCTCCTAATGTGTTGAGAACACTCAGGAAACCAGAAAAGAAGGGTATTTTGATGTGAATTTCAGATGGCTATGTACAAAACGACATTTCTATTGGTTGCAGAGTGCAAAACCTTGATTGACCTCATGTTCTCCATGAAAACCTTACATTTCCAAGTGACCTGAGGTAGGGCTTTCACAGAAAGTTGTGTTTGCGTGTCTGTGGTGAAAGGATCTCTAAGTAGTGTATTCAGTGCTGGAGAGTAACACACCCTACAGAAGTTACACAGGGTTTTGAGAGCACCAACATGCTTCAAGCTGAAACTGCTACAAGGTGTGTGTAGCATGCAGAAAGAAGGCTTGTCATTTCAAAGAAAGAAGTGGAAACCAAAATCCAGGTAGTGAAACGAGCACACCAGTATGGGAGATGTGCATGTGGACAGTTTCAAGCAGCAGCTCTTTGTGGACACTTGGAGACAGCGCTGTGAAAAAATTTCGTAAGAAGCGGGATTTGGCCAAAGTTGAAAGACCTTCCAAAACCAACCCTAAAGAACATAGCCAAACAATGAATGTTGCAACAAGCTCCTGCAAGAAAGGTGCTTGTATGAGACAACCCCTGAGCAGGTAGCTACATTCTGCACGGTACAAAATGCAAATGAATTCCAGGCTGAAAACTCACTCCAGAAGGATGAAATGCATGTGTTTCTCTCTGAAAGAACACTCTGCCACTAGGCTTTTGCTTGCTCCTTCAAAGTCTTTGTAGAAACATGTGTTTTCACTGCTGGAATACGTTTTGGGATGCATTGTTTCAATCTCTTGCAAGCCTCATGTTGTTTCTTACACAATGTGGAAAAACAAGGAGTATGTTTCCCAAATCACTTGAAATCCAGGAAAACGCACACTACATCACTCTTGCTCAAACACGATCTTTCTCCTAATGTGTTGAGAACATTCAAGAAACCAGAAAAGAAGGGTATTTTGATGTGAATTTCAGATGGCTATGTACAAAAGGACATTTCTATTGGTTGCAGAGTGTAAAACCATGATTGACCTAATGTTCTCCATGAAAACCTTACATTTCCAAGTGACCTGAGGTAGGACTTTCATAAAAAGATGTGTTTGCGTGTCTGTGGTGAAACGAGCTCTAAGTAGTGTATTCAGTGCTGGAGAGTAACACAGCCTACAGAAGTTACACAGCGTTTTGAGAGCACCAACATGCTTCAAGCTGAAACTGCTACAAGGTGTGTGTAGCATGCAGGAAGAAGGCTTGTCATTTCAAAGAAAGAAGTGTAATCCAACATCCAGGTAGTGAAACGAGCACACCAGTATGGGAGATGTGCATGTGGACAGTTTCAAGCAGCAGCTCTTTGTGGCCACTTGGAGACAGCGCTGTGAAAAAATTTCGTACGAAGCGGGATTTGGCCAAAGATGAAAGACCTTCCAATACCAACCCTAAAGAACTTAGCCAAACAATGAATGTTGCAACAAGCTCCTGCAGGAAAGGTGCTTCTATGAGACAACCCCCGAGCAGGTAGCTACATTCTGCACAGTACAAAATGCAAATGAATTCCAGGCTGAAAACTCACTCCAGAAGGATGAAATGCATGTGTTTCTCTCTGAAAGAACACTCTGCCACTAGGCTTTTGCTTGCTCCTTCAAAGTCGTTGTAGAAACATGTGTTTTCACGGCTTCAATATGTTTTGGGATGCATTGTTTCAATCTCTTGCAAGCCTCATGTTGTTTCTTACACAATGTGGAAAAACAAGGAGTATGTTTCCCAAATCACTTGAAATCCAGGAAAACGCACACTACATCACTATTGCTCAAACACGATCTTTCTCCTAATGTGTTGAGAACATTCAAGAAACCAGAAAAGAAGGGTATTTTGATGTGAATTTCAGATGGCTATGTACAAAAGGACATTTCTATTGGTTGCAGAGTGCAAAACCATGATGGACCTCATGTTCTCCATGAAAACCTTACATTTCCAAGTGACCTGAGGTAGGACTTTCACAGAAAGATGTGTTTTCGTGTCTGTGGTGAAACGAGCTCTAAGTAGTGTATTCAGTGCTGGAGAGTAACACACCCTACAGAAGTTACACAGCGTTTTGAGAGCACCAACATCCTTCAAGCTGAAACTGCTACAAGGTGTGTGTAGCATGCAGAAAGAAGGCTTGTCATGTCAAAGAAAGAAGTGGAAACCAAAATCCAGGTAGTGAAACGAGCAAACCAGTATGGGAGATGTGCATGTGGACAGTTTCAAGCAGCAACTCTTTGTGGACACTTGGAGACAGCGCTGTGAAAAAATTTCGTACGAAGCGGGATTTGGCCAAAGTTGAAAGACCTTCCAAAACCAACCCTAAAGAACATAGCCAAACAATGAATGTTGCAACAAGCTCCCACAGGAAAGGTGCTTCTATGAGACAACCCCCGAGCAGGTAGCTACATTCTGCACAGTACAAAATGCAAATGAATTCCAGGCTGAAAACTCACTCCAGAAGGATGAAATGCATGTGTTTCTCTCTGAAAGAACACTCTGCCACTAGGCTTTTGCTTGCTCCTTCAAAGTCTTTGTAGAAACATGTGTTTTCAGTGCTGGAATACGTTTTGGGATGCATTGTTTCAATCTCCTGCAAGCCTCATGTTGTTTCTTACACAATGTGGAAAAACAAGGAGTATGTTTCCCAAATCACTTGAAATCCAGGAAAACGCACACTACATCACTCTTGCTCAAACACGATCTTTCTCCTAATGTGTTGAGAACATTCAGGAAACCAGAAAAGAAGGGTATTTTGATGTGATTTCAGATGGCTATGTACAAAACGACATTTCTATTGGTTGCAGAGTGTAAAACCATGATTGACCTAATGTTCTCCATGAAAACCTTACATTTCCAAGTGACCTGAGGTAGGACTTTCACAAAAAGATGTGTTTGCGTGTCTGTGGTGAAAGGAGCTCTAAGTAGTGTATTCAGTGCTGGAGAGTAACACAGCCTACAGAAGTTACACAGCGTTTTGAGAGCACCAACATGCTTCAAGCTGAAACTGCTACAAGGTGTGTGTAGCATGCAGGAAGAAGGCTTGTCATTTCAAAGAAAGAACTGGAAACCAAAATCCAGGTAGTGAATCGAGCAAACCAGTATGGGAGATGTGCATGTGGACACTTTCAAGCAGCAGCTCTTTGTGGACACTTGGAGACAGCGCTGTGAATAAATTTCGTACGAAGCGGGATTTGGCCAAAGTTGAAAGACCTTCCAAAACCAACCCTAAAGAACATAGCCAAACAATGAATGTTGCAACAAGCTCCTACAGGAAAGGTGCTTCTATGAGACAAGCCCCGAGCAGGTAGCTACATTCTGCACAGTACAAAATGCAAATGAATTCCAGGCTGAAAACTCACTCCAGAAGGATGAAATGCATGTGTTTCTCTCTGAAAGGACACTCTGCCACTAGGCTTTTGCTTGCTCCTTCAAAGTCTTTGTAGAAACATGTGTTTTCACTGCTGGAATACGTTTTGCGATGCATTGTTTCAATCTCTTGCAAGCCTCATGTTGTTTCTTACACAATGTGGAAAAACAAGGAGTATGTTTCCCAAATCACTTGAAATCCAGGAAAACGCACACTACATCACTCTTGCTCAAACACGATCTTTCTCCTAATGTGTTGAGAACATTCAAGAAACCAGAAAAGAAGGGTATTTTGATGTGAATTTCAGATGGCTATGTACAAAAGGACATTTCTATTGGTTGCAGAGTGCAAAACCATGATTGACCTCATGTTCTCCAAGAAAACCTTACATTTCCAAGTGACCTGAGGTAGGACTTTCACAAAAAGATGTGTTTGTGTGACTGTGGTGAAAGGAGCTCTAAGTAGTGTATTCAGTGCTGGAGAGTAACACAGCCTACAGAAGTTACACAGCGTTTTGAGAGCACCAACATGCTTCAAGCTGAAACTGCTGCAAGGTGTGTGTAGCATGCAGGAAGAAGGCTTGTCATTTAAAAGAAAGAAGTGGAAACCAAAATCCAGGTAGTGAAACGAGCACACCAGTATGGGAGATGTGCATGTGGACAGTTTCAAACAGCAGCTCTTTGTGGACACTTGGAGACAGCGCTGTGAAAAAATTTCTTACGAAGCGGGATTTGGCCAAAGTTGAAAGACCTTCCAAAACCAACCCTAAAGAACTTAGCCAAACAATGAATGTTGCAACAAGCTCCTGCAGGAAAGGTGCTTCTCTGAGACAACCCCCGAGCAGGTAGCTACATTCTGCACAGTACAAAATGCAAATGAATTCCAGGCTGAAAACTCACTCCAGAAGGATGAAATGCATGTGTTTCTCTCTGAAAGAACACTCTGCCAATAGGCTTTTGCTTGCTCCTTCAAAGTCTTTGTAGAAACATGTGTTTTCACTGCTGGAATACGTTTTGGGATGCATTGTTTCAATCTCTTGCAAGCCTCATGTTGTTTCTTACACAATGTGGAAAAACAAGGAGTATGTTTCCCAAATCACTTGAAATCCAGGAAAACGCACACTACATCACTCTTGCTCAAACACGATCTTTCTCCTAATGTGTTGAGAACATTCAAGAAACCAGAAAAGAAGGGTATTTTGATGTGAATTTCAGATGGCTATGTACAAAAGGACATTTCTATTGGTTGCAGACTGCAAAACCATGATTGACCTCATGTTCTCCATGAAAACCTTACATTTCCAAGTGACCTGAGGTAGGACTTTCACAGAAAGATGTGTTTGTGTGACTGTGGTGAAACGAGCTCGAAATAGTGTATTCAGTGCTGGAGAGTAACACACCCTACAGAAGTTACACAGCGTTTTGAGAGCACCAACATGCTTCAAGCTGAAACTGCAACAAGGTGTGTGTAGCATGCAGAAAGAAGGCTTGTCATTTCAAAGAAAGAAGTGGAAACCAAAATCCAGGTAGTGAATCGAGCAAACCAGTATGGGAGATGTGCATGTGGACAGTTTCAAGCAGCAGCTTTTTGTGGACACTTGGAGACAGCGCTGTGAATAAATTTCGTACGAAGCGGGATTTGGCCAAAGTTGAAAGACCTTCCAAAACCAACCCTAAAGAACATAGCCAAACAATGAATGTTGCAACAAGCTCCTACAGGAAAGGTGCTTCTATGAGACAAGCCCCGAGCAGGTAGCTACATTCTGCACAGTACAAAATGCAAATGAATTCCAGGCTGAAAACTCACTCCAGAAGGATGAAATGCATGTGTTTCTCTCTGAAAGAACACTCTGCCACTAGGCTTTTGCTTGCTCCTTCAAAGTCTTTGTAGAAACATGTGTTTTCACTGCTGGAATACGTTTTGGGATGCATTGTTTCAATCTCTTGCAAGCCTCATGTTGTTTCTTACACAATGTGGAAAAACAAGGAGTATGTTTCCCAAATCACTTGAAATCCAGGAAAACGCACACTACATCACTCTTGCTCAAACACGATCTTTCTCCTAATGTGTTGAGAACATTCAAGAAACCAGAAAAGAAGGGTATTTTGATGTGAATTTCAGATGGCTATGTACAAAAGGACATTTCTATTGGTTGCAGAGTGCAAAACCATGATTGACCTCATGTTCTCCAAGAAAACCTTACATTTCCAAGTGACCTGAGGTAGGACTTTCACAAAAAGATGTGTTTGTGTGACTGTGGTGAAAGGAGCTCTAAGTAGTGTATTCAGTGCTGGAGAGTAACACAGCCTACAGAAGTTACACAGCGTTTTGAGAGCACCAACATGCTTCAAGCTGAAACTGCTGCAAGGTGTGTGTAGCATGCAGGAAGAAGGCTTGTCATTTAAAAGAAAGAAGTGGAAACCAAAATCCAGGTAGTGAAACGAGCACACCAGTATGGGAGATGTGCATGTGGACAGTTTCAAACAGCAGCTCTTTGTGGACACTTGGAGACAGCGCTGTGAAAAAATTTCGTACGAAGCGGGATTTGGCCAAAGTTGAAAGACCTTCCAAAACCAACCCTAAAGAACTTAGCCAAACAATGAATGTTGCAACAAGCTCCTGCAGGAAAGGTGCTTCTCTGAGACAACCCCCGAGCAGGTAGCTACATTCTGCACAGTACAAAATGCAAATGAATTCCAGGCTGAAAACTCACTCCAGAAGGATGAAATGCATGTGTTTCTCTCTGAAAGAACACTCTGCCAATAGGCTTTTGCTTGCTCCTTCAAAGTCTTTGTAGAAACATGTGTTTTCACTGCTGGAATACGTTTTGGGATGCATTGTTTCAATCTCTTGCAAGCCTCATGTTGTTTCTTACACAATGTGGAAAAACAAGGAGTATGTTTCCCAAATCACTTGAAATCCAGGAAAACGCACACTACATCACTCTTGCTCAAACACGATCTTTCTCCTAATGTGTTGAGAACATTCAAGAAACCAGAAAAGAAGGGTATTTTGATGTGAATTTCAGATGGCTATGTACAAAAGGACATTTCTATTGGTTGCAGACTGCAAAACCATGATTGACCTCATGTTCTCCATGAAAACCTTACATTTCCAAGTGACCTGAGGTAGGACTTTCACAGAAAGATGTGTTTGTGTGACTGTGGTGAAACGAGCTCGAAATAGTGTATTCAGTGCTGGAGAGTAACACACCCTACAGAAGTTACACAGCGTTTTGAGAGCACCAACATGCTTCAAGCTGAAACTGCAACAAGGTGTGTGTAGCATGCAGAAAGAAGGCTTGTCATTTCAAAGAAAGAAGTGGAAACCAAAATCCAGGTAGTGAATCGAGCAAACCAGTATGGGAGATGTGCATGTGGACAGTTTCAAGCAGCAGCTCTTTGTGGACACTTGGAGACAGCGCTGTGAAAAAATTTCGTACGAAGCGGGATTTGGCCAAAGTTGAAAGACCTTCCAAAACCAACCCTAAAGAACTTAGCCAAACAATGAATGTTGCAACAAGCTCCTGCAGGAAAGGTGCTTCTCTGAGACAACCCCCGAGCAGGTAGCTACATTCTGCACAGTACAAAATGCAAATGAATTCCAGGCTGAAAACTCACTCCAGAAGGATGAAATGCATGTGTTTCTCTCTGAAAGAACACTCTGCCAATAGGCTTTTGCTTGCTCCTTCAAAGTCTTTGTAGAAACATGTGTTTTCACTGCTGGAATACGTTTTGGGATGCATTGTTTCAATCTCTTGCAAGCCTCATGTTGTTTCTTACACAATGTGGAAAAACAAGGAGTATGTTTCCCAAATCACTTGAAATCCAGGAAAACGCACACTACATCACTCTTGCTCAAACACGATCTTTCTCCTAATGTGTTGAGAACATTCAAGAAACCAGAAAAGAAGGGTATTTTGATGTGAATTTCAGATGGCTATGTACAAAAGGACATTTCTATTGGTTGCAGAGTGCAAAACCATGATGGACCTCATGTTCTCCATGAAAACCTTACATTTCCAAGTGACCTGAGGTAGGACTTTCACAGAAAGATGTGTTTGTGTGACTGTGGTGAAACGAGCTCGAGGTAGTGTATTCAGTGCTGGAGAGTAACACACCCTACAGAAGTTACACAGCGTTTTGAGAGCACCAACATGCTTCAAGCTGAAACTGCAACAAGGTGTGTGTAGCATGCAGAAAGAAGGCTTGTCATTTCAAAGAAAGAAGTGGAAACCAAAATCCAGGTAGTGAATCGAGCAAACCAGTATGGGAGATGTGCATGTGGACAGTTTCAAGCAGCAGCTCTTTGTGGACACTTGGAGACAGCGGTGTGAAAAAATTTCGTACGAAGCGGGATTTGGCCAAAGTTGAAAGACCTTCCAAAACCAACCCTAAAGAACATAGCCAAACAATGAATGTTGCAACAAGCTCCTACAGGAAAGGTGCTTCTATGAGACAAGCCCCGAGCAGGTAGCTACATTCTGCACAGTACAAAATGCAAATGAATTCCAGGCTGAAAACTCACTCCAGAAGGATGAAATGCATGTGTTTCTCTCTGAAAGAACACTCTGCCAATAGGCTTTTGCTTGCTTCTTCAAAGTCTTTGTAGAAACATGTGTTTTCACTGCTGGAATACGTTTTGGGATGCATTGTTTCAATCTCTTGCAAGCCTCATGTTGTTTCTTACACAATGTGGAAAAACAAGGAGTATGTTTCCCAAATCACTTGAAATCCAGGAAAACGCACACTACATCACTCTTGCTCAAACACGATCTTTCTCCTAATGTGTTGAGAACATTCAAGAAACCAGAAAAGAAGGGTATTTTGATGTGAATTTCAGATGGCTATGTACAAAAGGACATTTCTATTGGTTGCAGAGTGCAAAACCATGATTGACCTCATGTTCTCCATGAAAACCTTACATTTCCAAGTGACCTGAGGTAGGACTTTCACAAAAAGATGTGTTTGTGTGACTGTGGTGAAAGGAGCTCTAAGTAGTGTATTCAGTGCTGGAGAGTAACACAGCCTACAGAAGTTACACAGCGTTTTGAGAGCACCAACATGCTTCAAGCTGAAACTGCTGCAAGGTGTGTGTAGCATGCAGGAAGAAGGCTTGTCATTTAAAAGAAAGAAGTGGAAACCAAAATCCAGGTAGTGAAACGAGCACACCAGTATGGGAGATGTGCATGTGGACAGTTTCAAACAGCAGCTCTTTGTGGACACTTGGAGACAGCGCTGTGAAAAAATTTCGTACGAAGCGGGATTTGGCCAAAGTTGAAAGACCTTCCAAAACCAACCCTAAAGAACTTAGCCAAACAATGAATGTTGCAACAAGCTCCTGCAGGAAAGGTGCTTCTCTGAGACAACCCCCGAGCAGGTAGCTACATTCTGCACAGTACAAAATGCAAATGAATTCCAGGCTGAAAACTCACTCCAGAAGGATGAAATGCATGTGTTTCTCTCTGAAAGAACACTCTGCCAATAGGCTTTTGCTTGCTCCTTCAAAGTCTTTGTAGAAACATGTGTTTTCACTGCTGGAATACGTTTTGGGATGCATTGTTTCAATCTCTTGCAAGCCTCATGTTGTTTCTTACACAATGTGGAAAAACAAGGAGTATGTTTCCCAAATCACTTGAAATCCAGGAAAACGCACACTACATCACTCTTGCTCAAACACGATCTTTCTCCTAATGTGTTGAGAACATTCAAGAAACCAGAAAAGAAGGGTATTTTGATGTGAATTTCAGATGGCTATGTACAAAAGGACATTTCTATTGGTTGCAGACTGCAAAACCATGATTGACCTCATGTTCTCCATGAAAACCTTACATTTCCAAGTGACCTGAGGTAGGACTTTCACAGAAAGATGTGTTTGTGTGACTGTGGTGAAACGAGCTCGAAATAGTGTATTCAGTGCTGGAGAGTAACACACCCTACAGAAGTTACACAGCGTTTTGAGAGCACCAACATGCTTCAAGCTGAAACTGCAACAAGGTGTGTGTAGCATGCAGAAAGAAGGCTTGTCATTTCAAAGAAAGAAGTGGAAACCAAAATCCAGGTAGTGAATCGAGCAAACCAGTATGGGAGATGTGCATGTGGACAGTTTCAAGCAGCAGCTCTTTGTGGACACTTGGAGACAGCGCTGTGAAAAAATTTCGTACGAAGCGGGATTTGGCCAAAGTTGAAAGACCTTCCAAAACCAACCCTAAAGAACTTAGCCAAACAATGAATGTTGCAACAAGCTCCTGCAGGAAAGGTGCTTCTCTGAGACAACCCCCGAGCAGGTAGCTACATTCTGCACAGTACAAAATGCAAATGAATTCCAGGCTGAAAACTCACTCCAGAAGGATGAAATGCATGTGTTTCTCTCTGAAAGAACACTCTGCCAATAGGCTTTTGCTTGCTCCTTCAAAGTCTTTGTAGAAACATGTGTTTTCACTGCTGGAATACGTTTTGCGATGCATTGTTTCAATCTCTTGCAAGCCTCATGTTGTTTCTTACACAATGTGGAAAAACAAGGAGTATGTTTCCCAAATCACTTGAAATCCAGGAAAACGCACACTACATCACTCTTGCTCAAACACGATCTTTCTCCTAATGTGTTGAGAACATTCAAGAAACCAGAAAAGAAGGGTATTTTGATGTGAATTTCAGATGGCTATGTACAAAAGGACATTTCTATTGGTTGCAGAGTGCAAAACCATGATGGACCTCATGTTCTCCATGAAAACCTTACATTTCCAAGTGACCTGAGGTAGGACTTTCACAGAAAGATGTGTTTGTGTGACTGTGGTGAAACGAGCTCGAGGTAGTGTATTCAGTGCTGGAGAGTAACACACCCTACAGAAGTTACACAGCGTTTTGAGAGCACCAACATGCTTCAAGCTGAAACTGCAACAAGGTGTGTGTAGCATGCAGAAAGAAGGCTTGTCATTTCAAAGAAAGAAGTGGAAACCAAAATCCAGGTAGTGAATCGAGCAAACCAGTATGGGAGATGTGCATGTGGACAGTTTCAAGCAGCAGCTCTTTGTGGACACTTGGAGACAGCGGTGTGAAAAAATTTCGTACGAAGCGGGATTTGGCCAAAGTTGAAAGACCTTCCAAAACCAACCCTAAAGAACATAGCCAAACAATGAATGTTGCAACAAGCTCCTACAGGAAAGGTGCTTCTATGAGACAAGCCCCGAGCAGGTAGCTACATTCTGCACAGTACAAAATGCAAATGAATTCCAGGCTGAAAACTCACTCCAGAAGGATGAAATGCATGTGTTTCTCTCTGAAAGAACACTCTGCCAATAGGCTTTTGCTTGCTTCTTCAAAGTCTTTGTAGAAACATGTGTTTTCACTGCTGGAATACGTTTTGGGATGCATTGTTTCAATCTCTTGCAAGCCTCATGTTGTTTCTTACACAATGTGGAAAAACAAGGAGTATGTTTCCCAAATCACTTGAAATCCAGGAAAACGCACACTACATCACTCTTGCTCAAACACGATCTTTCTCCTAATGTGTTGAGAACATTCAAGAAACCAGAAAAGAAGGGTATTTTGATGTGAATTTCAGATGGCTATGTACAAAAGGACATTTCTATTGGTTGCAGAGTGCAAAACCATGATTGACCTCATGTTCTCCATGAAAACCTTACATTTCCAAGTGACCTGAGGTAGGACTTTCACAAAAAGATGTGTTTGTGTGACTGTGGTGAAAGGAGCTCTAAGTAGTGTATTCAGTGCTGGAGAGTAACACAGCCTACAGAAGTTACACAGCGTTTTGAGAGCACCAACATGCTTCAAGCTGAAACTGCTGCAAGGTGTGTGTAGCATGCAGGAAGAAGGCTTGTCATTTAAAAGAAAGAAGTGGAAACCAAAATCCAGGTAGTGAAACGAGCACACCAGTATGGGAGATGTGCATGTGGACAGTTTCAAACAGCAGCTCTTTGTGGACACTTGGAGACAGCGCTGTGAAAAAATTTCGTACGAAGCGGGATTTGGCCAAAGTTGAAAGACCTTCCAAAACCAACCCTAAAGAACTTAGCCAAACAATGAATGTTGCAACAAGCTCCTGCAGGAAAGGTGCTTCTCTGAGACAACCCCCGAGCAGGTAGCTACATTCTGCACAGTACAAAATGCAAATGAATTCCAGGCTGAAAACTCACTCCAGAAGGATGAAATGCATGTGTTTCTCTCTGAAAGAACACTCTGCCAATAGGCTTTTGCTTGCTCCTTCAAAGTCTTTGTAGAAACATGTGTTTTCACTGCTGGAATACGTTTTGGGATGCATTGTTTCAATCTCTTGCAAGCCTCATGTTGTTTCTTACACAATGTGGAAAAACAAGGAGTATGTTTCCCAAATCACTTGAAATCCAGGAAAACGCACACTACATCACTCTTGCTCAAACACGATCTTTCTCCTAATGTGTTGAGAACATTCAAGAAACCAGAAAAGAAGGGTATTTTGATGTGAATTTCAGATGGCTATGTACAAAAGGACATTTCTATTGGTTGCAGACTGCAAAACCATGATTGACCTCATGTTCTCCATGAAAACCTTACATTTCCAAGTGACCTGAGGTAGGACTTTCACAGAAAGATGTGTTTGTGTGACTGTGGTGAAACGAGCTCGAAATAGTGTATTCAGTGCTGGAGAGTAACACACCCTACAGAAGTTACACAGCGTTTTGAGAGCACCAACATGCTTCAAGCTGAAACTGCAACAAGGTGTGTGTAGCATGCAGAAAGAAGGCTTGTCATTTCAAAGAAAGAAGTGGAAACCAAAATCCAGGTAGTGAATCGAGCAAACCAGTATGGGAGATGTGCATGTGGACAGTTTCAAGCAGCAGCTCTTTGTGGACACTTGGAGACAGCGCTGTGAAAAAATTTCGTACGAAGCGGGATTTGGCCAAAGTTGAAAGACCTTCCAAAACCAACCCTAAAGAACTTAGCCAAACAATGAATGTTGCAACAAGCTCCTGCAGGAAAGGTGCTTCTCTGAGACAACCCCCGAGCAGGTAGCTACATTCTGCACAGTACAAAATGCAAATGAATTCCAGGCTGAAAACTCACTCCAGAAGGATGAAATGCATGTGTTTCTCTCTGAAAGAACACTCTGCCAATAGGCTTTTGCTTGCTCCTTCAAAGTCTTTGTAGAAACATGTGTTTTCACTGCTGGAATACGTTTTGGGATGCATTGTTTCAATCTCTTGCAAGCCTCATGTTGTTTCTTACACAATGTGGAAAAACAAGGAGTATGTTTCCCAAATCACTTGAAATCCAGGAAAACGCACACTACATCACTCTTGCTCAAACACGATCTTTCTCCTAATGTGTTGAGAACATTCAAGAAACCAGAAAAGAAGGGTATTTTGATGTGAATTTCAGATGGCTATGTACAAAAGGACATTTCTATTGGTTGCAGAGTGCAAAACCATGATGGACCTCATGTTCTCCATGAAAACCTTACATTTCCAAGTGACCTGAGGTAGGACTTTCACAGAAAGATGTGTTTGTGTGACTGTGGTGAAACGAGCTCGAGGTAGTGTATTCAGTGCTGGAGAGTAACACACCCTACAGAAGTTACACAGCGTTTTGAGAGCACCAACATGCTTCAAGCTGAAACTGCAACAAGGTGTGTGTAGCATGCAGAAAGAAGGCTTGTCATTTCAAAGAAAGAAGTGGAAACCAAAATCCAGGTAGTGAATCGAGCAAACCAGTATGGGAGATGTGCATGTGGACAGTTTCAAGCAGCAGCTCTTTGTGGACACTTGGAGACAGCGGTGTGAAAAAATTTCGTACGAAGCGTGATTTGGCCAAAGTTGAAAGACCTTCCAAAACCAACCATAAAGAACATAGCCAAACAATGAATGTTGCAACAAGCTCCTACAGGAAAGGTGCTTCTATGAGACAAGCCCCGAGCAGGTAGCTACATTCTGCACAGTACAAAATGCAAATGAATTCCAGGCTGAAAACTCACTCCAGAAGGATGAAATGCATGTGTTTCTCTCTGAAAGAACACTCTGCCAATAGGCTTTTGCTTGCTCCTTCAAAGTCTTTGTAGAAACATGTGTTTTCACTGCTGGAATACGTTTTGGGATGCATTGTTTCAATCTCTTGCAAGCCTCATGTTGTTTCTTACACAATGTGGAAAAACAAGGAGTATGTTTCCCAAATCACTTGAAATCCAGGAAAACGCACACTACATCACTCTTGCTCAAACACGATCTTTCTCCTAATGTGTTGAGAACATTCAAGAAACCAGAAAAGAAGGGTATTTTGATGTGAATTTCAGATGGCTATGTACAAAAGGACATTTCTATTGGTTGCAGAGTGCAAAACCATGATGGACCTCATGTTCTCCATGAAAACCTTACATTTCCAAGTGACCTGAGGTAGGACTTTCACAGAAAGATGTGTTTGTGTGACTGTGGTGAAACGAGCTCGAGGTAGTGTATTCAGTGCTGGAGAGTAACACACCCTACAGAAGTTACACAGCGTTTTGAGAGCACCAACATGCTTCAAGCTGAAACTGCAACAAGGTGTGTGTAGCATGCAGAAAGAAGGCTTGTCATTTCAAAGAAAGAAGTGGAAACCAAAATCCAGGTAGTGAATCGAGCAAACCAGTATGGGAGATGTGCATGTGGACAGTTTCAAGCAGCAGCTCTTTGTGGACACTTGGAGACAGCGGTGTGAAAAAATTTCGTACGAAGCGGGATTTGGCCAAAGTTGAAAGACCTTCCAAAACCAACCCTAAAGAACATAGCCAAACAATGAATGTTGCAACAAGCTCCTACAGGAAAGGTGCTTCTATGAGACAAGCCCCGAGCAGGTAGCTACATTCTGCACAGTACAAAATGCAAATGAATTCCAGGCTGAAAACTCACTCCAGAAGGATGAAATGCATGTGTTTCTCTCTGAAAGAACACTCTGCCAATAGGCTTTTGCTTGCTTCTTCAAAGTCTTTGTAGAAACATGTGTTTTCACTGCTGGAATACGTTTTGGGATGCATTGTTTCAATCTCTTGCAAGCCTCATGTTGTTTCTTACACAATGTGGAAAAACAAGGAGTATGTTTCCCAAATCACTTGAAATCCAGGAAAACGCACACTACATCACTCTTGCTCAAACACGATCTTTCTCCTAATGTGTTGAGAACATTCAAGAAACCAGAAAAGAAGGGTATTTTGATGTGAATTTCAGATGGCTATGTACAAAAGGACATTTCTATTGGTTGCAGAGTGCAAAACCATGATTGACCTCATGTTCTCCATGAAAACCTTACATTTCCAAGTGACCTGAGGTAGGACTTTCACAAAAAGATGTGTTTGTGTGACTGTGGTGAAAGGAGCTCTAAGTAGTGTATTCAGTGCTGGAGAGTAACACAGCCTACAGAAGTTACACAGCGTTTTGAGAGCACCAACATGCTTCAAGCTGAAACTGCTGCAAGGTGTGTGTAGCATGCAGGAAGAAGGCTTGTCATTTAAAAGAAAGAAGTGGAAACCAAAATCCAGGTAGTGAAACGAGCACACCAGTATGGGAGATGTGCATGTGGACAGTTTCAAACAGCAGCTCTTTGTGGACACTTGGAGACAGCGCTGTGAAAAAATTTCGTACGAAGCGGGATTTGGCCAAAGTTGAAAGACCTTCCAAAACCAACCCTAAAGAACTTAGCCAAACAATGAATGTTGCAACAAGCTCCTGCAGGAAAGGTGCTTCTCTGAGACAACCCCCGAGCAGGTAGCTACATTCTGCACAGTACAAAATGCAAATGAATTCCAGGCTGAAAACTCACTCCAGAAGGATGAAATGCATGTGTTTCTCTCTGAAAGAACACTCTGCCAATAGGCTTTTGCTTGCTCCTTCAAAGTCTTTGTAGAAACATGTGTTTTCACTGCTGGAATACGTTTTGGGATGCATTGTTTCAATCTCTTGCAAGCCTCATGTTGTTTCTTACACAATGTGGAAAAACAAGGAGTATGTTTCCCAAATCACTTGAAATCCAGGAAAACGCACACTACATCACTCTTGCTCAAACACGATCTTTCTCCTAATGTGTTGAGAACATTCAAGAAACCAGAAAAGAAGGGTATTTTGATGTGAATTTCAGATGGCTATGTACAAAAGGACATTTCTATTGGTTGCAGACTGCAAAACCATGATTGACCTCATGTTCTCCATGAAAACCTTACATTTCCAAGTGACCTGAGGTAGGACTTTCACAGAAAGATGTGTTTGTGTGACTGTGGTGAAACGAGCTCGAAATAGTGTATTCAGTGCTGGAGAGTAACACACCCTACAGAAGTTACACAGCGTTTTGAGAGCACCAACATGCTTCAAGCTGAAACTGCAACAAGGTGTGTGTAGCATGCAGAAAGAAGGCTTGTCATTTCAAAGAAAGAAGTGGAAACCAAAATCCAGGTAGTGAATCGAGCAAACCAGTATGGGAGATGTGCATGTGGACAGTTTCAAGCAGCAGCTCTTTGTGGACACTTGGAGACAGCGCTGTGAAAAAATTTCGTACGAAGCGGGATTTGGCCAAAGTTGAAAGACCTTCCAAAACCAACCCTAAAGAACTTAGCCAAACAATGAATGTTGCAACAAGCTCCTGCAGGAAAGGTGCTTCTCTGAGACAACCCCCGAGCAGGTAGCTACATTCTGCACAGTACAAAATGCAAATGAATTCCAGGCTGAAAACTCACTCCAGAAGGATGAAATGCATGTGTTTCTCTCTGAAAGAACACTCTGCCAATAGGCTTTTGCTTGCTCCTTCAAAGTCTTTGTAGAAACATGTGTTTTCACTGCTGGAATACGTTTTGCGATGCATTGTTTCAATCTCTTGCAAGCCTCATGTTGTTTCTTACACAATGTGGAAAAACAAGGAGTATGTTTCCCAAATCACTTGAAATCCAGGAAAACGCACACTACATCACTCTTGCTCAAACACGATCTTTCTCCTAATGTGTTGAGAACATTCAAGAAACCAGAAAAGAAGGGTATTTTGATGTGAATTTCAGATGGCTATGTACAAAAGGACATTTCTATTGGTTGCAGAGTGCAAAACCATGATGGACCTCATGTTCTCCATGAAAACCTTACATTTCCAAGTGACCTGAGGTAGGACTTTCACAGAAAGATGTGTTTGTGTGACTGTGGTGAAACGAGCTCGAGGTAGTGTATTCAGTGCTGGAGAGTAACACACCCTACAGAAGTTACACAGCGTTTTGAGAGCACCAACATGCTTCAAGCTGAAACTGCAACAAGGTGTGTGTAGCATGCAGAAAGAAGGCTTGTCATTTCAAAGAAAGAAGTGGAAACCAAAATCCAGGTAGTGAATCGAGCAAACCAGTATGGGAGATGTGCATGTGGACAGTTTCAAGCAGCAGCTCTTTGTGGACACTTGGAGACAGCGGTGTGAAAAAATTTCGTACGAAGCGGGATTTGGCCAAAGTTGAAAGACCTTCCAAAACCAACCCTAAAGAACATAGCCAAACAATGAATGTTGCAACAAGCTCCTACAGGAAAGGTGCTTCTATGAGACAAGCCCCGAGCAGGTAGCTACATTCTGCACAGTACAAAATGCAAATGAATTCCAGGCTGAAAACTCACTCCAGAAGGATGAAATGCATGTGTTTCTCTCTGAAAGAACACTCTGCCAATAGGCTTTTGCTTGCTTCTTCAAAGTCTTTGTAGAAACATGTGTTTTCACTGCTGGAATACGTTTTGGGATGCATTGTTTCAATCTCTTGCAAGCCTCATGTTGTTTCTTACACAATGTGGAAAAACAAGGAGTATGTTTCCCAAATCACTTGAAATCCAGGAAAACGCACACTACATCACTCTTGCTCAAACACGATCTTTCTCCTAATGTGTTGAGAACATTCAAGAAACCAGAAAAGAAGGGTATTTTGATGTGAATTTCAGATGGCTATGTACAAAAGGACATTTCTATTGGTTGCAGAGTGCAAAACCATGATTGACCTCATGTTCTCCATGAAAACCTTACATTTCCAAGTGACCTGAGGTAGGACTTTCACAAAAAGATGTGTTTGTGTGACTGTGGTGAAAGGAGCTCTAAGTAGTGTATTCAGTGCTGGAGAGTAACACAGCCTACAGAAGTTACACAGCGTTTTGAGAGCACCAACATGCTTCAAGCTGAAACTGCTGCAAGGTGTGTGTAGCATGCAGGAAGAAGGCTTGTCATTTAAAAGAAAGAAGTGGAAACCAAAATCCAGGTAGTGAAACGAGCACACCAGTATGGGAGATGTGCATGTGGACAGTTTCAAACAGCAGCTCTTTGTGGACACTTGGAGACAGCGCTGTGAAAAAATTTCGTACGAAGCGGGATTTGGCCAAAGTTGAAAGACCTTCCAAAACCAACCCTAAAGAACTTAGCCAAACAATGAATGTTGCAACAAGCTCCTGCAGGAAAGGTGCTTCTCTGAGACAACCCCCGAGCAGGTAGCTACATTCTGCACAGTACAAAATGCAAATGAATTCCAGGCTGAAAACTCACTCCAGAAGGATGAAATGCATGTGTTTCTCTCTGAAAGAACACTCTGCCAATAGGCTTTTGCTTGCTCCTTCAAAGTCTTTGTAGAAACATGTGTTTTCACTGCTGGAATACGTTTTGGGATGCATTGTTTCAATCTCTTGCAAGCCTCATGTTGTTTCTTACACAATGTGGAAAAACAAGGAGTATGTTTCCCAAATCACTTGAAATCCAGGAAAACGCACACTACATCACTCTTGCTCAAACACGATCTTTCTCCTAATGTGTTGAGAACATTCAAGAAACCAGAAAAGAAGGGTATTTTGATGTGAATTTCAGATGGCTATGTACAAAAGGACATTTCTATTGGTTGCAGACTGCAAAACCATGATTGACCTCATGTTCTCCATGAAAACCTTACATTTCCAAGTGACCTGAGGTAGGACTTTCACAGAAAGATGTGTTTGTGTGACTGTGGTGAAACGAGCTCGAAATAGTGTATTCAGTGCTGGAGAGTAACACACCCTACAGAAGTTACACAGCGTTTTGAGAGCACCAACATGCTTCAAGCTGAAACTGCAACAAGGTGTGTGTAGCATGCAGAAAGAAGGCTTGTCATTTCAAAGAAAGAAGTGGAAACCAAAATCCAGGTAGTGAATCGAGCAAACCAGTATGGGAGATGTGCATGTGGACAGTTTCAAGCAGCAGCTCTTTGTGGACACTTGGAGACAGCGCTGTGAAAAAATTTCGTACGAAGCGGGATTTGGCCAAAGTTGAAAGACCTTCCAAAACCAACCCTAAAGAACTTAGCCAAACAATGAATGTTGCAACAAGCTCCTGCAGGAAAGGTGCTTCTCTGAGACAACCCCCGAGCAGGTAGCTACATTCTGCACAGTACAAAATGCAAATGAATTCCAGGCTGAAAACTCACTCCAGAAGGATGAAATGCATGTGTTTCTCTCTGAAAGAACACTCTGCCAATAGGCTTTTGCTTGCTCCTTCAAAGTCTTTGTAGAAACATGTGTTTTCACTGCTGGAATACGTTTTGGGATGCATTGTTTCAATCTCTTGCAAGCCTCATGTTGTTTCTTACACAATGTGGAAAAACAAGGAGTATGTTTCCCAAATCACTTGAAATCCAGGAAAACGCACACTACATCACTCTTGCTCAAACACGATCTTTCTCCTAATGTGTTGAGAACATTCAAGAAACCAGAAAAGAAGGGTATTTTGATGTGAATTTCAGATGGCTATGTACAAAAGGACATTTCTATTGGTTGCAGAGTGCAAAACCATGATGGACCTCATGTTCTCCATGAAAACCTTACATTTCCAAGTGACCTGAGGTAGGACTTTCACAGAAAGATGTGTTTGTGTGACTGTGGTGAAACGAGCTCGAGGTAGTGTATTCAGTGCTGGAGAGTAACACACCCTACAGAAGTTACACAGCGTTTTGAGAGCACCAACATGCTTCAAGCTGAAACTGCAACAAGGTGTGTGTAGCATGCAGAAAGAAGGCTTGTCATTTCAAAGAAAGAAGTGGAAACCAAAATCCAGGTAGTGAATCGAGCAAACCAGTATGGGAGATGTGCATGTGGACAGTTTCAAGCAGCAGCTCTTTGTGGACACTTGGAGACAGCGGTGTGAAAAAATTTCGTACGAAGCGTGATTTGGCCAAAGTTGAAAGACCTTCCAAAACCAACCATAAAGAACATAGCCAAACAATGAATGTTGCAACAAGCTCCTACAGGAAAGGTGCTTCTATGAGACAAGCCCCGAGCAGGTAGCTACATTCTGCACAGTACAAAATGCAAATGAATTCCAGGCTGAAAACTCACTCCAGAAGGATGAAATGCATGTGTTTCTCTCTGAAAGAACACTCTGCCAATAGGCTTTTGCTTGCTTCTTCAAAGTCTTTGTAGAAACATGTGTTTTCACTGCTGGAATACGTTTTGGGATGCATTGTTTCAATCTCTTGCAAGCCTCATGTTGTTTCTTACACAATGTGGAAAAACAAGGAGTATGTTTCCCAAATCACTTGAAATCCAGGAAAACGCACACTACATCACTCTTGCTCAAACACGATCTTTCTCCTAATGTGTTGAGAACATTCAAGAAACCAGAAAAGAAGGGTATTTTGATGTGAATTTCAGATGGCTATGTACAAAAGGACATTTCTATTGGTTGCAGAGTGCAAAACCATGATGGACCTCATGTTCTCCATGAAAACCTTACATTTCCAAGTGACCTGAGGTAGGACTTTCACAGAAAGATGTGTTTGTGTGACTGTGGTGAAACGAGCTCGAAGTAGTGTATTCAGTGCTGGAGAGTAACACACCCTACAGAAGTTACACAGCGTTTTGAGAGCACCAACATGCTTCAAGCTGAAACTGCAACAAGGTGTGTGTAGCATGCAGAAAGAAGGCTTGTCATTTCAAAGAAAGAAGTGGAAACCAAAATCCAGGTAGTGAATCGAGCAAACCAGTATGGGAGATGTGCATGTGGACAGTTTCAAGCAGCAGCTCTTTGTGGACACTTGGAGACAGCGCTGTGAAAAAATTTCGTACGAAGCGGGATTTGGCCAAAGTTGAAAGACCTTCCAAAACCAACCCTAAAGAACATAGCCAAACAATGAATGTTGCAACAAGCTCCTACAGGAAAGGTGCTTCTATGAGACAAGCCCCGAGCAGGTAGCTACATTCTGCACAGTACAAAATGCAAATGAATTCCAGGCTGAAAACTCACTCCAGAAGGATGAAATGCATGTGTTTCTCTCTGAAAGAACACTCTGCCACTAGGCTTTTGCTTGCTCCTTCAAAGTCTTTGTAGAAACATGTGTTTTCACTGCTGGAATACGTTTTGGGATGCATTGTTTCAATCTCTTGCAAGCCTCATGTTGTTTCTTACACAATGTGGAAAAACAAGGAGTATGTTTCCCAAATCACTTGAAATCCAGGAAAACGCACACTACATCACTCTTGATCAAACACGATCTTTCTCCTAATGTGTTGAGAACATTCAAGAAACCAGAAAAGAAGGGTATTTTGATGTGAATTTCAGATGGCTATGTACAAAAGGACATTTCTATTGGTTGCAGAGTGCAAAACCATGATTGACCTCATGTTCTCCATGAAAACCTTACATTTCCAAGTGACCTGAGGTAGGACTTTCACAAAAAGATGTGTTTGTGTGACTGTGGTGAAAGGAGCTCTAAGTAGTGTATTCAGTGCTGGAGAGTAACACAGCCTACAGAAGTTGCACAGCGTTTTGAGAGCACCAACATGCTTCAAGCTGAAACTGCTGCAAGGTGTGTGTAGCATGCAGGAAGAAGGCTTGTCATTTAAAAGAAAGAAGTGGAAACCAAAATCCAGGTAGTGAAACGAGCACACCAGTATGGGAGATGTGCATGTGGACAGTTTCAAACAGCAGCTCTTTGTGGACACTTGGAGACAGCGCTGTGAAAAAATTTCGTACGAAGCGGGATTTGGCCAAAGTTGAAAGACCTTCCAAAACCAACCCTAAAGAACTTAGCCAAACAATGAATGTTGCAACAAGCTCCTGCAGGAAAGGTGCTTCTCTGAGACAACCCCCGAGCAGGTAGCTACATTCTGCACAGTACAAAATGCAAATGAATTCCAGGCTGAAAACTCACTCCAGAAGGATGAAATGCATGTGTTTCTCTCTGAAAGAACACTCTGCCAATAGGCTTTTGCTTGCTCCTTCAAAGTCTTTGTAGAAACATGTGTTTTCACTGCTGGAATACGTTTTGGGATGCATTGTTTCAATCTCTTGCAAGCCTCATGTTGTTTCTTACACAATGTGGAAAAACAAGGAGTATGTTTCCCAAATCACTTGAAATCCAGGAAAACGCACACTACATCACTCTTGCTCAAACACGATCTTTCTCCTAATGTGTTGAGAACATTCAAGAAACCAGAAAAGAAGGGTATTTTGATGTGAATTTCAGATGGCTATGTACAAAAGGACATTTCTATTGGTTGCAGAGTGTAAAACCATGATTGACCTAATGTTCTCCATGAAAACCTTACATTTCCAAGTGACCTGAGGTAGGACTTTCACAAAAAGATGTGTTTGCGTGTCTGTGGTGAAAGGAGCTCTAAGTAGTGTATTCAGTGCTGGAGAGTAACACAGCCTACAGAAGTTACACAGCGTTTTGAGAGCACCAACATGCTTCAAGCTGAAACTGCTACAAGGTGTGTGTAGCATGCAGGAAGAAGGCTTGTCATTTCAAAGAAAGAAGTGTAATCCAACATCCAGGTAGTGAAACGAGCACACCAGTATGGGAGATGTGCATGTGGACAGTTTCAAGCAGCAGCTCTTTGTGGACACTTGGAGACAGCGCTGTGAAAAAATTTCGTACGAAGCGGGATTTGGCCAAAGATGAAAGACCTTCCAATACCAACCCTAAAGAACTTAGCCAAACAATGAATGTTGCAACAAGCTCCTGCAGGAAAGGTGCTTCTATGAGACAACCCCCGAGCAGGTAGCTACATTCTGCACAGTACAAAATGCAAATGAATTCCAGGCTGAAAACTCACTCCAGAAGGATGAAATGCATGTGTTTCTCTCTGAAAGAACACTCTGCCACTAGGCTTTTGCTTGCTCCTTCAAAGTCTTTGTAGAAACATGTGTTTTCAGTGCTGGAATACGTTTTGGGATGCATTGTTTCAATCTCTTGCAAGCCTCATGTTGTTTCTTACACAATGTGGAAAAACAAGGAGTATGTTTCCCAAATCACTTGAAATCCAGGAAAACGCACACTACATCACTCTTGCTCAAACACGATCTTTCTCCTAATGTGTTGAGAACACTCAGGAAACCAGAAAAGAAGGGTATTTTGATGTGAATTTCAGATGGCTATGTACAAAACGACATTTCTATTGGTTGCAGAGTGCAAAACCTTGATTGACCTCATGTTCTCCATGAAAACCTTACATTTCCAAGTGACCTGAGGTAGGGCTTTCACAGAAAGTTGTGTTTGCGTGTCTGTGGTGAAAGGATCTCTAAGTAGTGTATTCAGTGCTGGAGAGTAACACAGCCTACAGAAGTTACACAGCGTTTTGAGAGCACCAACATGCTTCAAGCTGAAACTGCTACAAGGTGTGTGTAGCATGCAGGAAGAAGGCTTGTCATTTCAAAGAAAGAAGTGTAATCCAACATCCAGGTAGTGAAACGAGCACACCAGTATGGGAGATGTGCATGTGGACAGTTTCAAGCAGCAGCTCTTTGTGGACACTTGGAGACAGCGCTGTGAAAAAATTTCGTACGAAGCGGGATTTGGCCAAAGTTGAAAGACCTTCCAAAACCAACCCTAAAGAACATAGCCAAACAATGAATGTTGCAACAAGCTCCTGCAAGAAAGGTGCTTGTATGAGACAACCCCTGAGCAGGTAGCTACATTCTGCACAGTACAAAATGCAAATGAATTCCAGGCTGAAAACTCACTCCAGAAGGATGAAATGCATGTGTTTCTCTCTGAAAGAACACTCTGCCACTAGGCTTTTGCTTGCACCTTCAAAGTCTTTGTAGAAACATGTGTTTTCACTGCTGGAATACGTTTTGGGATGCATTGTTTCAATCTCTTGCAAGCCTCATGTTGTTTCTTACACAATGTGGAAAAACAAGGAGTATGTTTCCCAAATCACTTGAAATCCAGGAAAACGCACACTACATCACTCTTGCTCAAACACGATCTTCTCCTAATGTGTTGAGAACATTCAAGAAACCAGAAAAGAAGGGTATTTTGATGTGAATTTCAGATGGCTATGTACAAAAGGACATTTCTATTGGTTGCAGAGTGTAAAACCATGATTGACCTAATGTTCTCCATGAAAACCTTACATTTCCAAGTGACCTGAGGTAGGACTTTCACAAAAAGATGTGTTTGCGTGTCTGTGGTGAAAGGAGCTCTAAGTAGTGTATTCAGTGCTGGAGAGTAACACAGCCTACAGAAGTTACACAGCGTTTTGAGAGCACCAACATGCTTCAAGCTGAAACTGCTACAAGGTGTGTGTAGCATGCAGGAAGAAGGCTTGTCATTTCAAAGAAAGAAGTGTAATCCAACATCCAGGTAGTGAAACGAGCACACCAGTATGGGAGATGTGCATGTGGACAGTTTCAAGCAGCAGCTCTTTGTGGACACTTGGAGACAGCGCTGTGAAAAAATTTCGTACGAAGCGGGATTTGGCCAAAGTTGAAAGACCTTCCAAAACCAACCCTAAAGAACATAGCCAAACAATGAATGTTGCAACAAGCTCCTGCAAGAAAGGTGCTTGTATGAGACAACCCCTGAGCAGGTAGCTACATTCTGCACAGTACAAAATGCAAATGAATTCCAGGCTGAAAACTCACTCCAGAAGGATGAAATGCATGTGTTTCTCTCTGAAAGAACACTCTGCCACTAGGCTTTTGCTTGCTCCTTCAAAGTCTTTGTAGAAACATGTGTTTTCACTGCTGGAATACGTTTTGGGATGCATTGTTTCAATCTCTTGCAAGCCTCATGTTGTTTCTTACACAATGTGGAAAAACAAGGAGTATGTTTCCCAAATCACTTGAAATCCAGGAAAACGCACACTACATCACTCTTGCTCAAACACGATCTTCTCCTAATGTGTTGAGAACATTCAAGAAACCAGAAAAGAAGGGTATTTTGATGTGAATTTCAGATGGCTATGTACAAAAGGACATTTCTATTGGTTGCAGAGTGTAAAACCATGATTGACCTAATGTTCTCCATGAAAACCTTACATTTCCAAGTGACCTGAGGTAGGACTTTCACAAAAAGATGTGTTTGCGTGTCTGTGGTGAAAGGAGCTCTAAGTAGTGTATTCAGTGCTGGAGAGTAACACAGCCTACAGAAGTTACACAGCGTTTTGAGAGCACCAACATGCTTCAAGCTGAAACTGCTACAAGGTGTGTGTAGCATGCAGGAAGAAGGCTTGTCATTTCAAAGAAAGAAGTGGAAACCAAAATCCAGGTAGTGAATCGAGCAAACCAGTATGGGAGATGTGCATGTGGACAGTTTCAAGCAGCAGCTCTTTGTGGACACTTGGAGACAGCGCTGTGAATAAATTTCGTACGAAGCGGGATTTGGCCAAAGTTGAAAGACCTTCCAAAACCAACCCTAAAGAACATAGCCAAACAATGAATGTTGCAACATGCTCCTACAGGAAAGGTGCTTCTATGAGACAAGCCCCGAGCAGGTAGCTACATTCTGCACAGTACAAAATGCAAATGAATTCCAGGCTGAAAACTCACTCCAGAAGGATGAAATGCATGTGTTTCTCTCTGAAAGAACACTCTGCCAATAGGCTTTTGCTTGCTTCTTCAAAGTCTTTGTAGAAACATGTGTTTTCACTGCTGGAATACGTTTTGGGATGCATTGTTTCAATCTCTTGCAAGCCTCATGTTGTTTCTTACACAATGTGGAAAAACAAGGAGTATGTTTCCCAAATCACTTGAAATCCAGGAAAACGCACACTACATCACTCTTGCTCAAACACGATCTTTCTCCTAATGTGTTGAGAACATTCAAGAAACCAGAAAAGAAGGGTATTTTGATGTGAATTTCAGATGGCTATGTACAAAAGGACATTTCTATTGGTTGCAGAGTGCAAAACCATGATTGACCTCATGTTCTCCATGAAAACCTTACATTTCCAAGTGACCTGAGGTAGGACTTTCACAAAAAGATGTGTTTGTGTGACTGTGGTGAAAGGAGCTCTAAGTAGTGTATTCAGTGCTGGAGAGTAACACAGCCTACAGAAGTTACACAGCGTTTTGAGAGCACCAACATGCTTCAAGCTGAAACTGCTGCAAGGTGTGTGTAGCATGCAGGAAGAAGGCTTGTCATTTAAAAGAAAGAAGTGGAAACCAAAATCCAGGTAGTGAAACGAGCACACCAGTATGGGAGATGTGCATGTGGACAGTTTCAAACAGCAGCTCTTTGTGGACACTTGGAGACAGCGCTGTGAAAAAATTTCGTACGAAGCGGGATTTGGCCAAAGTTGAAAGACCTTCCAAAACCAACCCTAAAGAACTTAGCCAAACAATGAATGTTGCAACAAGCTCCTGCAGGAAAGGTGCTTCTCTGAGACAACCCCCGAGCAGGTAGCTACATTCTGCACAGTACAAAATGCAAATGAATTCCAGGCTGAAAACTCACTCCAGAAGGATGAAATGCATGTGTTTCTCTCTGAAAGAACACTCTGCCAATAGGCTTTTGCTTGCTCCTTCAAAGTCTTTGTAGAAACATGTGTTTTCACTGCTGGAATACGTTTTGGGATGCATTGTTTCAATCTCTTGCAAGCCTCATGTTGTTTCTTACACAATGTGGAAAAACAAGGAGTATGTTTCCCAAATCACTTGAAATCCAGGAAAACGCACACTACATCACTCTTGCTCAAACACGATCTTTCTCCTAATGTGTTGAGAACATTCAAGAAACCAGAAAAGAAGGGTATTTTGATGTGAATTTCAGATGGCTATGTACAAAAGGACATTTCTATTGGTTGCAGACTGCAAAACCATGATTGACCTCATGTTCTCCATGAAAACCTTACATTTCCAAGTGACCTGAGGTAGGACTTTCACAGAAAGATGTGTTTGTGTGACTGTGGTGAAACGAGCTCGAAATAGTGTATTCAGTGCTGGAGAGTAACACACCCTACAGAAGTTACACAGCGTTTTGAGAGCACCAACATGCTTCAAGCTGAAACTGCAACAAGGTGTGTGTAGCATGCAGAAAGAAGGCTTGTCATTTCAAAGAAAGAAGTGGAAACCAAAATCCAGGTAGTGAATCGAGCAAACCAGTATGGGAGATGTGCATGTGGACAGTTTCAAGCAGCAGCTCTTTGTGGACACTTGGAGACAGCGCTGTGAAAAAATTTCGTACGAAGCGGGATTTGGCCAAAGTTGAAAGACCTTCCAAAACCAACCCTAAAGAACTTAGCCAAACAATGAATGTTGCAACAAGCTCCTGCAGGAAAGGTGCTTCTCTGAGACAACCCCCGAGCAGGTAGCTACATTCTGCACAGTACAAAATGCAAATGAATTCCAGGCTGAAAACTCACTCCAGAAGGATGAAATGCATGTGTTTCTCTCTGAAAGAACACTCTGCCAATAGGCTTTTGCTTGCTCCTTCAAAGTCTTTGTAGAAACATGTGTTTTCACTGCTGGAATACGTTTTGGGATGCATTGTTTCAATCTCTTGCAAGCCTCATGTTGTTTCTTACACAATGTGGAAAAACAAGGAGTATGTTTCCCAAATCACTTGAAATCCAGGAAAACGCACACTACATCACTCTTGCTCAAACACGATCTTTCTCCTAATGTGTTGAGAACATTCAAGAAACCAGAAAAGAAGGGTATTTTGATGTGAATTTCAGATGGCTATGTACAAAAGGACATTTCTATTGGTTGCAGAGTGCAAAACCATGATGGACCTCATGTTCTCCATGAAAACCTTACATTTCCAAGTGACCTGAGGTAGGACTTTCACAGAAAGATGTGTTTGTGTGACTGTGGTGAAACGAGCTCGAGGTAGTGTATTCAGTGCTGGAGAGTAACACACCCTACAGAAGTTACACAGCGTTTTGAGAGCACCAACATGCTTCAAGCTGAAACTGCAACAAGGTGTGTGTAGCATGCAGAAAGAAGGCTTGTCATTTCAAAGAAAGAAGTGGAAACCAAAATCCAGGTAGTGAATCGAGCAAACCAGTATGGGAGATGTGCATGTGGACAGTTTCAAGCAGCAGCTCTTTGTGGACACTTGGAGACAGCGGTGTGAAAAAATTTCGTACGAAGCGGGATTTGGCCAAAGTTGAAAGACCTTCCAAAACCAACCCTAAAGAACATAGCCAAACAATGAATGTTGCAACAAGCTCCTACAGGAAAGGTGCTTCTATGAGACAAGCCCCGAGCAGGTAGCTACATTCTGCACAGTACAAAATGCAAATGAATTCCAGGCTGAAAACTCACTCCAGAAGGATGAAATGCATGTGTTTCTCTCTGAAAGAACACTCTGCCAATAGGCTTTTGCTTGCTTCTTCAAAGTCTTTGTAGAAACATGTGTTTTCACTGCTGGAATACGTTTTGGGATGCATTGTTTCAATCTCTTGCAAGCCTCATGTTGTTTCTTACACAATGTGGAAAAACAAGGAGTATGTTTCCCAAATCACTTGAAATCCAGGAAAACGCACACTACATCACTCTTGCTCAAACACGATCTTTCTCCTAATGTGTTGAGAACATTCAAGAAACCAGAAAAGAAGGGTATTTTGATGTGAATTTCAGATGGCTATGTACAAAAGGACATTTCTATTGGTTGCAGAGTGCAAAACCATGATTGACCTCATGTTCTCCATGAAAACCTTACATTTCCAAGTGACCTGAGGTAGGACTTTCACAAAAAGATGTGTTTGTGTGACTGTGGTGAAAGGAGCTCTAAGTAGTGTATTCAGTGCTGGAGAGTAACACAGCCTACAGAAGTTACACAGCGTTTTGAGAGCACCAACATGCTTCAAGCTGAAACTGCTGCAAGGTGTGTGTAGCATGCAGGAAGAAGGCTTGTCATTTCAAAGAAAGAAGTGGAAACCAAAATCCAGGTAGTGAAACGAGCACACCAGTATGGGAGATGTGCATGTGGACAGTTTCAAACAGCAGCTCTTTGTGGACACTTGGAGACAGCGCTGTGAAAAAATTTCGTACGAAGCGGGATTTGGCCAAAGTTGAAAGACCTTCCAAAACCAACCCTAAAGAACTTAGCCAAACAATGAATGTTGCAACAAGCTCCTGCAGGAAAGGTGCTTCTCTGAGACAACCCCCGAGCAGGTAGCTACATTCTGCACAGTACAAAATGCAAATGAATTCCAGGCTGAAAACTCACTCCAGAAGGATGAAATGCATGTGTTTCTCTCTGAAAGAACACTCTGCCAATAGGCTTTTGCTTGCTCCTTCAAAGTCTTTGTAGAAACATGTGTTTTCACTGCTGGAATACGTTTTGGGATGCATTGTTTCAATCTCTTGCAAGCCTCATGTTGTTTCTTACACAATGTGGAAAAACAAGGAGTATGTTTCCCAAATCACTTGAAATCCAGGAAAACGCACACTACATCACTCTTGCTCAAACACGATCTTTCTCCTAATGTGTTGAGAACATTCAAGAAACCAGAAAAGAAGGGTATTTTGATGTGAATTTCAGATGGCTATGTACAAAAGGACATTTCTATTGGTTGCAGACTGCAAAACCATGATTGACCTCATGTTCTCCATGAAAACCTTACATTTCCAAGTGACCTGAGGTAGGACTTTCACAGAAAGATGTGTTTGTGTGACTGTGGTGAAACGAGCTCGAAATAGTGTATTCAGTGCTGGAGAGTAACACACCCTACAGAAGTTACACAGCGTTTTGAGAGCACCAACATGCTTCAAGCTGAAACTGCAACAAGGTGTGTGTAGCATGCAGAAAGAAGGCTTGTCATTTCAAAGAAAGAAGTGGAAACCAAAATCCAGGTAGTGAATCGAGCAAACCAGTATGGGAGATGTGCATGTGGACAGTTTCAAGCAGCAGCTCTTTGTGGACACTTGGAGACAGCGCTGTGAAAAAATTTCGTACGAAGCGGGATTTGGCCAAAGTTGAAAGACCTTCCAAAACCAACCCTAAAGAACTTAGCCAAACAATGAATGTTGCAACAAGCTCCTGCAGGAAAGGTGCTTCTCTGAGACAACCCCCGAGCAGGTAGCTACATTCTGCACAGTACAAAATGCAAATGAATTCCAGGCTGAAAACTCACTCCAGAAGGATGAAATGCATGTGTTTCTCTCTGAAAGAACACTCTGCCAATAGGCTTTTGCTTGCTCCTTCAAAGTCTTTGTAGAAACATGTGTTTTCACTGCTGGAATACGTTTTGGGATGCATTGTTTCAATCTCTTGCAAGCCTCATGTTGTTTCTTACACAATGTGGAAAAACAAGGAGTATGTTTCCCAAATCACTTGAAATCCAGGAAAACGCACACTACATCACTCTTGCTCAAACACGATCTTTCTCCTAATGTGTTGAGAACATTCAAGAAACCAGAAAAGAAGGGTATTTTGATGTGAATTTCAGATGGCTATGTACAAAAGGACATTTCTATTGGTTGCAGAGTGCAAAACCATGATGGACCTCATGTTCTCCATGAAAACCTTACATTTCCAAGTGACCTGAGGTAGGACTTTCACAGAAAGATGTGTTTGTGTGACTGTGGTGAAACGAGCTCGAAATAGTGTATTCAGTGCTGGAGAGTAACACACCCTACAGAAGTTACACAGCGTTTTGAGAGCACCAACATGCTTCAAGCTGAAACTGCAACAAGGTGTGTGTAGCATGCAGAAAGAAGGCTTGTCATTTCAAAGAAAGAAGTGGAAACCAAAATCCAGGTAGTGAATCGAGCAAACCAGTATGGGAGATGTGCATGTGGACAGTTTCAAGCAGCAGCTCTTTGTGGACACTTGGAGACAGCGGTGTGAAAAAATTTCGTACGAAGCGGGATTTGGCCAAAGTTGAAAGACCTTCCAAAACCAACCCTAAAGAACATAGCCAAACAATGAATGTTGCAACAAGCTCCTACAGGAAAGGTGCTTCTATGAGACAAGCCCCGAGCAGGTAGCTACATTCTGCACAGTACAAAATGCAAATGAATTCCAGGCTGAAAACTCACTCCAGAAGGATGAAATGCATGTGTTTCTCTCTGAAAGAACACTCTGCCAATAGGCTTTTGCTTGCTTCTTCAAAGTCTTTGTAGAAACATGTGTTTTCACTGCTGGAATACGTTTTGGGATGCATTGTTTCAATCTCTTGCAAGCCTCATGTTGTTTCTTACACAATGTGAAAAAACAAGGAGTATGTTTCCCAAATCACTTGAAATCCAGGAAAACGCACACTACATCACTCTTGCTCAAACACGATCTTTCTCCTAATGTGTTGAGAACATTCAAGAAACCAGAAAAGAAGGGTATTTTGATGTGAATTTCAGATGGCTATGTACAAAAGGACATTTCTATTGGTTGCAGAGTGCAAAACCATGATGGACCTCATGTTCTCCATGAAAACCTTACATTTCCAAGTGACCTGAGGTAGGACTTTCACAGAAAGATGTGTTTGTGTGACTGTGGTGAAACGAGCTCGAAGTAGTGTATTCAGTGCTGGAGTGTAACACACCCTACAGAAGTTACACAGCGTTTTGAGAGCACCAACATGCTTCAAGCTGAAACTGCAACAAGGTGTGTGTAGCATGCAGAAAGAAGGCTTGTCATTTCAAAGAAAGAAGTGGAAACCAAAATCCAGGTAGTGAATCGAGCAAACCAGTATGGGAGATGTGCATGTGGACAGTTTCAAGCAGCAGCTCTTTGTGGACACTTGGAGACAGCGCTGTGAAAAAATTTCGTACGAAGCGGGATTTGGCCAAAGTTGAAAGACCTTCCAAAACCAACCCTAAAGAACATAGCCAAACAATGAATGTTGCAACAAGCTCCTACAGGAAAGGTGCTTCTATGAGACAAGCCCCGAGCAGGTAGCTACATTCTGCACAGTACAAAATGCAAATGAATTCCAGGCTGAAAACTCACTCCAGAAGGATGAAATGCATGTGTTTCTCTCTGAAAGAACACTCTGCCACTAGGCTTTTGCTTGCTCCTTCAAAGTCTTTGTAGAAACATGTGTTTTCACTGCTGGAATACGTTTTGGGATGCATTGTTTCAATCTCTTGCAAGCATCATGTTGTTTCTTACACAATGTGGAAAAACAAGGAGTATGTTTCCCAAATCACTTGAAATCCAGGAAAACGCACACTACATCACTCTTGCTCAAACACGATCTTTCTCCTAATGTGTTGAGAACATTCAAGAAACCAGAAAAGAAGGGTATTTTGATGTGAATTTCAGATGGCTATGTACAAAAGGACATTTCTATTGGTTGCAGAGTGCAAAACCATGATTGACCTCATGTTCTCCATGAAAACCTTACATTTCCAAGTGACCTGAGGTAGGACTTTCACAAAAAGATGTGTTTGTGTGACTGTGGTGAAAGGAGCTCTAAGTAGTGTATTCAGTGCTGGAGAGTAACACAGCCTACAGAAGTTACACAGCGTTTTGAGAGCACCAACATGCTTCAAGCTGAAACTGCTGCAAGGTGTGTGTAGCATGCAGGAAGAAGGCTTGTCATTTAAAAGAAAGAAGTGGAAACCAAAATCCAGGTAGTGAAACGAGCACACCAGTATGGGAGATGTGCATGTGGACAGTTTCAAACAGCAGCTCTTTGTGGACACTTGGAGACAGCGCTGTGAAAAAATTTCGTACGAAGCGGGATTTGGCCAAAGTTGAAAGACCTTCCAAAACCAACCCTAAAGAACTTAGCCAAACAATGAATGTTGCAACAAGCTCCTGCAGGAAAGGTGCTTCTCTGAGACAACCCCCGAGCAGGTAGCTACATTCTGCACAGTACAAAATGCAAATGAATTCCAGGCTGAAAACTCACTCCAGAAGGATGAAATGCATGTGTTTCTCTCTGAAAGAACACTCTGCCAATAGGCTTTTGCTTGCTCCTTCAAAGTCTTTGTAGAAACATGTGTTTTCACTGCTGGAATACGTTTTGGGATGCATTGTTTCAATCTCTTGCAAGCCTCATGTTGTTTCTTACACAATGTGGAAAAACAAGGAGTATGTTTCCCAAATCACTTGAAATCCAGGAAAACGCACACTACATCACTCTTGCTCAAACACGATCTTTCTCCTAATGTGTTGAGAACATTCAAGAAACCAGAAAAGAAGGGTATTTTGATGTGAATTTCAGATGGCTATGTACAAAAGGACATTTCTATTGGTTGCAGACTGCAAAACCATGATTGACCTCATGTTCTCCATGAAAACCTTACATTTCCAAGTGACCTGAGGTAGGACTTTCACAGAAAGATGTGTTTGTGTGACTGTGGTGAAACGAGCTCGATGTAGTGTATTCAGTGCTGGAGAGCAACACACCCTACAGAAGTTACACAGCGTTTTGAGAGCACCAACATGCTTCAAGCTGAAACTGCTACAAGGTGTGTGTAGCATGCAGGAAGAAGGCTTGTCATTTCAAAGAAAGAAGTGGAAACCAAAATCCAGGTAGTGAAACGAGCACACCAGTATGGGAGATGTGCATGTGGACAGTTTCAAGCAGCAGCTCTTTGTGGACACTTGGAGACAGCGCTGTGAAAAAATTTCGTACGAAGCGGGATTTGGCCAAAGTTGAAAGACCTTCCAAAACCAACCCTAAAGAACTTAGCCAAACAATGAATGTTGCAACAAGCTCCTGCAGGAAAGGTGCTTCTATGAGACAACCCCCGAGCAGGTAGCTACATTCTGCACAGTACAAAATGCAAATGAATTCCAGGCTGAAAACTCACTCCAGAAGGATGAAATGCATGTGTTTCTCTCTGAAAGAACACTCTGCCAATAGGCTTTTGCTTGCTCCTTCAAAGTCTTTGTAGAAACATGTGTTTTCACTGCTGGAATACGTTTTGGGATGCATTGTTTCAATCTCTTGCAAGCCTCATGTTGTTTCTTACACAATGTGGAAAAACAAGGAGTATGTTTCCCAAATCACTTGAAATCCAGGAAAACGCACACTACATCACTCTTGCTCAAACACGATCTTTCTCCTAATGTGTTGAGAACATTCAAGAAACCAGAAAAGAAGGGTATTTTGATGTGAATTTCAGATGGCTATGTACAAAAGGACATTTCTATTGGTTGCAGAGTGCAAAACCATGATGGACCTCATGTTCTCCATGAAAACCTTACATTTCCAAGTGACCTGAGGTAGGACTTTCACAGAAAGATGTGTTTGCGTGTCTGTGGTGAAACGAGCTCTAAGTAGTGTATTCAGTGCTGGAGAGTAACACACCCTACAGAAGTTACACAGCGTTTTGAGAGCACCAACATGCTTCAAGCTGAAACTGCAACAAGGTGTGTGTAGCATGCAGAAAGAAGGCTTGTCATTTCAAAGAAAGAAGTGGAAACCAAAATCCAGGTAATGAATCGAGCACACCAGTATGGGAGATGTGCATGTGGACAGTTTCAAGCAGCAGCTCTTTGTGGACACTTGGAGACAGCGCTGTGAAAAAATTTCGTACGAAGCGGGATTTGGCCAAAGTTGAAAGACCTTCCAAAACCAACCCTAAAGAACATAGCCAAACAATGAATGTTGCAACAAGCTCCTACAGGAAAGGTGCTTCTATGAGACAACCCCCGAGCAGGTAGCTACATTCTGCACAGTACAAAATGCAAATGAATTCCAGGCTGAAAACTCACTCCAGAAGGATGAAATGCATGTGTTTCTCTCTGAAAGAACACTCTGCCACTAGGCTTTTGCTTGCTCCTTCAAAGTCTTTGTAGAAACATGTGTTTTCACTGCTGGAATACGTTTTGGGATGCATTGTTTCAATCTCTTGCAAGCCTCATGTTGTTTCTTACACAATGTGGAAAAACAAGGAGTATGTTTCCCAAATCACTTGAAATCCAGGAAAACGCACACTACATCACTCTTGCTCAAACACGATCTTTCTCCTAATGTGTTGAGAACATTCAAGAAACCAGAAAAGAAGGGTATTTTGATGTGAATTTCAGATGGCTATGTACAAAAGGACATTTCTATTGGTTGCAGAGTGCAAAACCATGATTGACCTCATGTTCTCCATGAAAACCTTACATTTCCAAGTGACCTTAGGTAGGACTTTCACAAAAAGATGTGTTTGTGTGACTGTGGTGAAAGGAGCTCTAAGTAGTGTATTCAGTGCTGGAGAGTAACACAGCCTACAGAAGTTACACAGCGTTTTGAGAGCACCAACATGCTTCAAGCTGAAACTGCTACAAGGTGTGTGTAGCATGCAGGAAGAAGGCTTGTCATTTAAAAGAAATAAGTGGAAACCAAAATCCAGGTAGTGAAACGAGCACACCAGTATGGGAGATGTGCATGTGGACAGTTTCAAGCAGCAGCTCTTTGTGGACACTTGGAGACAGCGCTGTGAAAAAATTTCGTACGAAGCGGGATTTGGCCAAAGTTGAAAGACCTTCCAAAACCAACCCTAAAGAACTTAGCCAAACAATGAATGTTGCAACAAGCTCCTGCAGGAAAGGTGCTTCTATGAGACAACCCCCGAGCAGGTAGCTACATTCTGCACAGTACAAAATGCAAATGAATTCCAGGCTGAAAACTCACTCCAGAAGGATGAAATGCATGTGTTTCTCTCTGAAAGAACACTCTGCCACTAGGCTTTTGCTTGCTCCTTCAAAGTCTTTGTAGAAACATGTGTTTTCACTGCTGGAATACGTTTTGGGATGCATTGTTTCAATCTCTTGCAAGCCTCATGTTGTTTCTTACACAATGTGGAAAAACAAGGCGTATGTTTCCCAAATCACTTGAAATCCAGGAAAACGCACACTACATCACTCTTGCTCAAACACGATCTTTCTCCTAATGTGTTGAGAACATTCAAGAAACCAGAAAAGAAGGGTATTTTGATGTGAATTTCAGATGGCTATGTACAAAAGGACATTTCTATTGGTTGCAGAGTGCAAAACCATGATGGACCTCATGTTCTCCATGAAAACCTTACATTTCCAAGTGACCTGAGGTAGGACTTTCACAGAAAGATGTGTTTGCGTGTCTGTGGTGAAACGAGCTCTAAGTAGTGTATTCAGTGCTGGAGAGTAACACACCCTACAGAAGTTACACAGCGTTTTGAGAGCACCAACATGCTTCAAGCTGAAACTGCAACAAGGTGTGTGTAGCATGCAGAAAGAAGGCTTGTCATTTCAAAGAAAGAAGTGGAAACCAAAATCCAGGTAATGAATCGAGCACACCAGTATGGGAGATGTGCATGTGGACAGTTTCAAGCAGCAGCTCTTTGTGGACACTTGGAGACAGCGCTGTGAAAAAATTTCGTACGAAGCGGGATTTGGCCAAAGTTGAAAGACCTTCCAAAACCAACCCTAAAGAACATAGCCAAACAATGAATGTTGCAACAAGCTCCTACAGGAAAGGTGCTTCTATGAGACAACCCCCGAGCAGGTAGCTACATTCTGCACAGTACAAAATGCAAATGAATTCCAGGCTGAAAACTCACTCCAGAAGGATGAAATGCATGTGTTTCTCTCTGAAAGAACACTCTGCCACTAGGCTTTTGCTTGCTCCTTCAAAGTCTTTGTAGAAACATGTGTTTTCACTGCTGGAATACGTTTGGGGATGCATTGTTTCAATCTCTTGCAAGCCTCATGTTGTTTCTTACACAATGTGGAAAAACAAGGAGTATGTTTCCCAAATCACTTGAAATCCAGGAAAACGCACACTACATCACTCTTGCTCAAACACGATCTTTCTCCTAATGTGTTGAGAACATTCAAGAAACCAGAAAAGAAGGGTATTTTGATGTGAATTTCAGATGGCTATGTACAAAAGGACATTTCTATTGGTTGCAGAGTGCAAAGCCATGATGGACCTCATGTTCTCCATGAAAACCTTACATTTCCAAGTGACCTGAGGTAGGACTTTCACAGAAAGATGTGTTTGTGTGACTGTGGTGAAACGAGCTCGAAGTAGTGTATTCAGTGCTGGAGAGTAACACACCCTACAGAAGTTACACAGCGTTTTGAGAGCACCAACATGCTTCAAGCTGAAACTGCAACAAGGTGTGTGTAGCATGCAGAAAGAAGGCTTGTCATTTCAAAGAAAGAAGTGGAAACCAAAATCCAGGTAGTGAATCGAGCAAACCAGTATGGGAGATGTGCATGTGGACAGTTTCAAGCAGCAGCTCTTTGTGGACACTTGGAGACAGCGCTGTGAAAAAATTTCGTACGAAGCGGGATTTGGCCAAAGTTGAAAGACCTTCCAAAACCAACCCTAAAGAACATAGCCAAACAATGAATGTTGCAACAAGCTCCTACAGGAAAGGTGCTTCTATGAGACAAGCCCCGAGCAGGTAGCTACATTCTGCACAGTACAAAATGCAAATGAATTCCAGGCTGAAAACTCACTCCAGAAGGATGAAATGCATGTGTTTCTCTCTGAAAGAACACTCTGCCACTAGGCTTTTGCTTGCTCCTTCAAAGTCTTTGTAGAAACATGTGTTTTCACTGCTGGAATACGTTTTGGGATGCATTGTTTCAATCTCTTGCAAGCCTCATGTTGTTTCTTACACAATGTGGAAAAACAAGGAGTATGTTTCCCAAATCACTTGAAATCCAGGAAAACGCACACTACATCACTCTTGCTCAAACACGATCTTTCTCCTAATGTGTTGAGAACATTCAAGAAACCAGAAAAGAAGGGTATTTTGATGTGAATTTCAGATGGCTATGTACAAAAGGACATTTCTATTGGTTGCAGAGTGCAAAACCATGATTGACCTCATGTTCTCCATGAAAACCTTACATTTCCAAGTGACCTGAGGTAGGACTTTCACAAAAAGATGTGTTTGTGTGACTGTGGTGAAAGGAGCTCTAAGTAGTGTATTCAGTGCTGGAGAGTAACACAGCCTACAGAAGTTACACAGCGTTTTGAGAGCACCAACATGCTTCAAGCTGAAACTGCTACAAGGTGTGTGTAGCATGCAGGAAGAAGGCTTGTCATTTAAAAGAAATAAGTGGAAACCAAAATCCAGGTAGTGAAACGAGCACACCAGTATGGGAGATGTGCATGTGGACAGTTTCAAGCAGCAGCTCTTTGTGGACACTTGGAGACAGCGCTGTGAAAAAATTTCGTACGAAGCGGGATTTGGCCAAAGTTGAAAGACCTTCCAAAACCAACCCTAAAGAACTTAGCCAAACAATGAATGTTGCAACAAGCTCCTGCAGGAAAGGTGCTTCTATGAGACAACCCCAGAGCAGGTAGCTACATTCTGCACAGTACAAAATGCAAATGAATTCCAGGCTGAAAACTCACTCCAGAAGGATGAAATGCATGTGTTTCTCTCTGAAAGAACACTCTGCCAATAGGCTTTTGCTTGCTCCTTCAAAGTCTTTGTAGAAACATGTGTTTTCACTGCTGGAATACGTTTTGGGATGCATTGTTTCAATCTCTTGCAAGCCTAATGTTGTTTCTTACACAATGTGGAAAAACAAGGAGTATGTTTCCCAAATCACTTGAAATCCAGGAAAACGCACACTACATCACTCTTGCTCAAACACGATCTTTCTCCTAATGTGTTGAGAACATTCAAGAAACCAGAAAAGAAGGGTATTTTGATGTGAATTTCAGATGGCTATGTACAAAAGGACATTTCTATTGGTTGCAGAGTGCAAAACCATGATTGACCTCATGTTCTCCATGAAAACCTTACATTTCCAAGTGACCTGAGGTAGGACTTTCACAGAAAGATGTGTTTGTGTGACTGTGGTGAAACGAGCTCGAAATAGTGTATTCAGTGCTGGAGAGTAACACACCCTACAGAAGTTACACAGCGTTTTGAGAGCACCAACATGCTTCAAGCTGAAACTGCAACAAGGTGTGTGTAGCATGCAGAAAGAAGGCTTGTCATTTCAAAGAAAGAAGTGGAAACCAAAATCCAGGTAGTGAATCGAGCAAACCAGTATGGGAGATGTGCATGTGGACAGTTTCAAGCAGCAGCTCTTTGTGGACACTTGGAGACAGCGCTGTGAAAAAATTTCGTACGAAGCGGGATTTGGCCAAAGTTGAAAGACCTTCCAAAACCAACCCTAAAGAACTTAGCCAAACAATGAATGTTGCAACAAGCTCCTGCAGGAAAGGTGCTTCTATGAGACAACCCCCGAGCAGGTAGCTACATTCTGCACAGTACAAAATGCAAATGAATTCCAGGCTGAAAACTCACTCCAGAAGGATGAAATGCATGTGTTTCTCTCTGAAAGAACACTCTGCCACTAGGCTTTTGCTTGCTCCTTCAAAGTCTTTGTAGAAACATGTGTTTTCACTGCTGGAATACGTTTTGGGATGCATTGTTTCAATCTCTTGCAAGCCTCATGTTGTTTCTTACACAATGTGGAAAAACAAGGAGTATGTTTCCCAAATCACTTGAAATCCAGGAAAACGCACACTACATCACTCTTGCTCAAACACGATCTTTCTCCTAATGTGTTGAGAACATTCAAGAAACCAGAAAAGAAGGGTATTTTGATGTGAATTTCAGATGGCTATGTACAAAAGGACATTTCTATTGGTTGCAGAGTGCAAAACCATGATGGACCTCATGTTCTCCATGAAAACCTTACATTTCCAAGTGACCTGAGGTAGGACTTTCACAGAAAGATGTGTTTGCGTGTCTGTGGTGAAACGAGCTCTAAGTAGTGTATTCAGTGCTGGAGAGTAACACACCCTACAGAAGTTACACAGCGTTTTGAGAGCACCAACATGCTTCAAGCTGAAACTGCAACAAGGTGTGTGTAGCATGCAGAAAGAAGGCTTGTCATTTCAAAGAAAGAAGTGGAAACCAAAATCCAGGTAATGAATCGTGCACACCAGTATGGGAGATGTGCATGTGGACAGTTTCAAGCAGCAGCTCTTTGTGGACACTTGGAGACAGCGATGTGAAAAAATTTCGTACGAAGCGGGATTTGGCCAAAGTTGAAAGACCTTCCAAAACCAACCCTAAAGAACATAGCCAAACAATGAATGTTGCAACAAGCTCCTGCAGGAAAGGTGCTTCTATGAGACAACCCCCGAGCAGGTAGCTACATTCTGCACAGTACAAAATGCAAATGAATTCCAGGCTGAAAACTCACTCCAGAAGGATGAAATGCATGTGTTTCTCTCTGAAAGAACACTCTGCCACTAGGCTTTTGCTTGCTCCTTCAAAGTCTTTGTAGAAACATGTGTTTTCACTGCTGGAATACGTTTTGGGATGCATTGTTTCAATCTCTTGCAAGCCTCATGTTGTTTCTTACACAATGTGGAAAAACAAGGAGTATGTTTCCCAAATCACTTGAAATCCAGGAAAACGCACACTACATCACTCTTGCTCAAACACGATCTTTCTCCTAATGTGTTGAGAACATTCAAGAAACCAGAAAAGAAGGGTATTTTGATGTGAATTTCAGATGGCTATGTACAAAAGGACATTTCTATTGGTTGCAGAGTGCAAAACCATGATTGACCTCATGTTCTCCATGAAAACCTTACATTTCCAAGTGACCTGAGGTAGGACTTTCACAAAAAGATGTGTTTGTGTGACTGTGGTGAAAGGAGCTCTAAGTAGTGTATTCAGTGCTGGAGAGTAACACAGCCTACAGAAGTTACACAGCGTTTTGAGAGCACCAACATGCTTCAAGCTGAAACTGCTACAAGGTGTGTGTAGCATGCAGGAAGAAGGCTTGTCATTTAAAAGAAAGAAGTGGAAACCAAAATCCAGGTAGTGAAACGAGCACACCAGTATGGGAGATGTGCATGTGGACAGTTTCAAGCAGCAGCTCTTTGTGGACACTTGGAGACAGCGCTGTGAAAAAATTTCGTACGAAGCGGGATTTGCCCAAAGTTGAAAGACCTTCCAAAACCAACCCTAAAGAACTTAGCCAAACAATGAATGTTGCAACAAGCTCCTGCAGGAAAGGTGCTTCTATGAGACAACCCCAGAGCAGGTAGCTACATTCTGCACAGTACAAAATGCAAATGAATTCCAGGCTGAAAACTCACTCCAGAAGGATGAAATGCATGTGTTTCTCTCTGAAAGAACACTCTGCCACTAGGCTTTTGCTTGCTCTTTCAAAGTCTTTGTAGAAACATGTGTTTTCACTGCTGGAATACGTTTTGGGATGCATTGTTTCAATCTCTTGCAAGCCTCATGTTGTTTCTTACACAATGTGGAAAAACAAGGAGTATGTTTCCCAAATCACTTGAAATCCAGGAAAACGCACACTACATCACTCTTGCTCAAACACGATCTTTCTCCTAATGTGTTGAGAACATTCAAGAAACCAGAAAAGAAGGGTATTTTGATGTGAATTTCAGATGGCTATGTACAAAAGTACATTTCTATTGGTTGCAGAGTGCAAAACCATGATTGACCTCATGTTCTCCATGAAAACCGTACATTTCCAAGTGACCTGAGGTAGGACTTTCACAGAAAGATGTGTTTGTGTGACTGTGGTGAAACGAGCTCGATGTAGTGTATTCAGTGCTGGAGAGTAACACACTCTACAGAAGTTACACAGCGTTTTGAGAGCACCAACATGCTTCAACCTGAAACTGCAACAAGGTGTGTGTAGCATGCAGAAAGAAGGCTTGTCATTTCAAAGAAAGAAGTGGAAACCAAAATCCAGGTAGTGAATCGAGCAAACCAGTATGGGAGATGTGCATGTGGACAGTTTCAAGCAGCAGCTCTTTGTGGACACTTGGAGACAGCGCTGTGAAAAAATTTCGTACGAAGCGCGATTTGGCCAAAGTTGAAAGACCTTCCAAAACCAACCCTAAAGAACATAGCCAAACAATGAATGTTGCAACAAGCTCCTGCAGGAAAGGTGCTTCTATGAGACAACCCCCGAGCAGGTAGCTACATTCTGCACAGTACAAAATGCAAATGAATTCCAGGCTGAAAACTCACTCCAGAAGGATGAAATGCATGTGTTTCTCTCTGAAAGAACACTCTGCCACTAGGCTTTTGCTTGCTCCTTCAAAGTCTTTGTAGAAACATGTGTTTTCACTGCTGGAATACGTTTTGGGATGCATTGTTTCAATCTCTTGCAAGCCTCATGTTGTTTCTTACACAATGTGGAAAAACAAGGAGTATGTTTCCCAAATCACTTGAAATCCAGGAAAACGCACACTACATCACTCTTGCTCAAACACTATCTTTCTCCTAATGTGTTGAGAACATTCAAGAAACCAGAAAAGAAGGGTATTTTGATGTGAATTTCAGATGGCTATGTACAAAAGGACATTTCTATTGGTTGCAGAGTGCAAACCATGATTGACCTCATGTTCTCCATGAAAACCTTACATTTCCAAGTGACCTGAGGTAGGACTTTCACAAAAAGATGTGTTTGTGTGACTGTGGTGAAAGGAGCTCTAAGTAGTGTATTCAGTGCTGGAGAGTAACACAGCCTACAGAAGTTACACAGCGTTTTGAGAGCACCAACATTCTTCAAGCTGAAACTGCTACAAGGTGTGTGTAGCATGCAGGAAGAAGGCTTGTCATTTAAAAGAAAGAAGTGGAAACCAAAATCCAGGTAGTGAAACGAGCACACCAGTATGGAAGATGTGCATGTGGACAGTTTCAAGCAGCAGCTCTTTGTGGACACTTGGAGACAGCGCTGTGAAAAAATTTCGTACGAAGCGGGATTTGGCCAAAGTTGAAAGACCTTCCAAAACCAACCCTAAAGAACTTAGCCAAACAATGAATGTTGCAACAAGCTCCTGCAGGAAAGGTGCTTCTATGAGACAACCCCCGAGCAGGTAGCTACATTCTGCACAGTACAAAATGCAAATGAATTCCAGGCTGAAAACTCACTCCAGAAGGATGAAATGCATGTGTTTCTCTCTGAAAGAACACTCTGCCACTAGGCTTTTGCTTGCTCCTTCAAAGTCTTTGTAGAAACATGTGTTTTCACTGCTGGAATACGTTTTGGGATGCATTGTTTCAATCTCTTGCAAGCCTCATGTTGTTTCTTACACAATGTGGAAAAACAAGGAGTATGTTTCCCAAATCACTTGAAATCCAGGAAAACGCACACTACATCACTCTTGCTCAAACACGATCTTTCTCCTAATGTGTTGAGAACATTCAAGAAACCAGAAAAGAAGGGTATTTTGATGTGAATTTCAGATGGCTATGTACAAAAGGACATTTCTATTGGTTGCAGAGTGCAAAACCATGATTGACCTCATGTTCTCCATGAAAACCTTACATTTCCAAGTGACCTGAGGTAGGACTTTCACAGAAAGATGTGTTTGTGTGACTGTGGTGAAACGAGCTCGATGTAGTGTATTCAGTGCTGGAGAGTAACACACCCTACAGAAGTTACACAGCGTTTTGAGAGCACCAACATGCTTCAAGCTGAAACTGCAACAAGGTGTGTGTAGCATGCAGAAAGAAGGCTTGTCATTTCAAAGAAAGAAGTGGAAACCAAAATCCAGGTAATGAATCGAGCACACCAGTATGGGAGATGTGCATGTGGACAGTTTCAAGCAGCAGCTCTTTGTGGACACTTGGAGACAGCGCTGTGAAAAAATTTCGTACGAAGCGGGATTTGGCCAAAGTTGAAAGACCTTCCAAAACCAACCCTAAAGAACATAGCCAAACAATGAATGTTGCAACAAGCTCCTACAGGAAAGGTGCTTCTATGAGACAACCCCCGAGCAGGTAGCTACATTCTGCACAGTACAAAATGCAAATGAATTCCAGGCTGAAAACTCACTCCAGAAGGATGAAATGCATGTGTTTCTCTCTGAAAGAACACTCTGCCACTAGGCTTTTGCTTGCTCCTTCAAAGTCTTTGTAGAAACATGTGTTTTCACTGCTGGAATACGTTTTGGGATGCATTGTTTCAATCTCTTGCAAGCCTCATGTTGTTTCTTACACAATGTGGAAAAACAAGGAGTATATTTCCCAAATCACTTGAAATCCAGGAAAACGCACACTACATCACTCTTGCTCAAACACGATCTTTCTCCTAATGTGTTGAGAACATTCAAGAAACCAGAAAAGAAGGGTATTTTGATGTGAATTTCAGATGGCTATGTACAAAAGGACATTTCTTTTGGTTGCAGAGTGCAAAACCATGATTGACCTCATGTTCTCCATGAAAACCTTACATTTCCAAGTGACCTGAGGTAGGACTTTCACAAAAAGATGTGTTTGTGTGACTGTGGTGAAAGGAGCTCTAAGTAGTGTATTCAGTGCTGGAGAGTAACACAGCCTACAGAAGTTACACAGCGTTTTGAGAGCACCAACATGCTTCAAGCTGAAACTGCTACAAGGTGTGTGTAGCATGCAGGAAGAAGGCTTGTCATTTAAAAGAAAGAAGTGGAAACCAAAATCCAGGTAGTGAAACGAGCACACCAGTATGGGAGATGTGCATGTGGACAGTTTCAAGCAGCAGCTCTTTGTGGACACTTGGAGACAGCGCTGTGAAAAAATTTCGTACGAAGCGGGATTTGCCCAAAGTTGAAAGACCTTCCAAAACCAACCCTAAAGAACATAGCCAAACAATGAATGTTGCAACAAGCTCCTACAGGAAAGGTGCTTCTATGAGACAACCCCCGAGCAGGTAGCTACATTCTGCACAGTACAAAATGCAAATGAATTCCAGGCTGAAAACTCACTCCAGAAGGATGAAATGCATGTGTTTCTCTCTGAAAGAACACTCTGCCACTAGGCTTTTGCTTGCTCCTTCAAAGTCTTTGTAGAAACATGTGTTTTCACTGCTGGAATACGTTTTGGGATGCATTGTTTCAATCTCTTGCAAGCCTCATGTTGTTTCTTACACAATGTGGAAAAACAAGGAGTATGTTTCCCAAATCACTTGAAATCCAGGAAAACGCACACTACATCACTCTTGCTCAAACACGATCTTTCTCCTAATGTGTTGAGAACATTCAAGAAACCAGAAAAGAAGGGTATTTTGATGTGAATTTCAGATGGCTATGTACAAAAGGACATTTCTATTGGTTGCAGAGTGCAAAACCATGATTGACCTCATGTTCTCCATGAAAACCTTACATTTCCAAGTGACCTGAGGTAGGACTTTCACAAAAAGATGTGTTTGTGTGACTGTGGTGAAAGGAGCTCTAAGTAGTGTATTCAGTGCTGGAGAGTAACACAGCCTACAGAAGTTACACAGCGTTTTGAGAGCACCAACATGCTTCAAGCTGAAACTGCTACAAGGTGTGTGTAGCATGCAGGAAGAAGGCTTGTCATTTAAAAGAAAGAAGTGGAAACCAAAATCCAGGTAGTGAAACGAGCACACCAGTATGGGAGATGTGCATGTGGACAGTTTCAAGCAGCAGCTCTTTGTGGACACTTGGAGACAGCGCTGTGAAAAAATTTCGTACGAAGCGGGATTTGGCCAAAGTTGAAAGACCTTCCAAAACCAACCCTAAAGAACTTAGCCAAACAATGAATGTTGCAACAAGCTCCTGCAGGAAAGGTGCTTCTATGAGACAACCCCCGAGCAGGTAGCTACATTCTGCACAGTACAAAATGCAAATGAATTCCAGGCTGAAAACTCACTCCAGAAGGATGAAATGCATGTGTTTCTCTCTGAAAGAACACTCTGCCACTAGGCTTTTGCTTGCTCCTTCAAAGTCTTTGTAGAAACATGTGTTTTCACTGCTGGAATACGTTTTGGGATGCATTGTTTCAATCTCTTGCAAGCCTCATGTTGTTTCTTACACAATGTGGAAAAACAAGGAGTATGTTTCCCAAATCACTTGAAATCCAGGAAAACGCACACTACATCACTCTTGCTCAAACACGATCTTTCTCCTAATGTGTTGAGAACATTCAAGAAACCAGAAAAGAAGGGTATTTTGATGTGAATTTCAGATGGCTATGTACAAAAGGACATTTCTATTGGTTGCAGAGTGCAAAACCATGATGGACCTCATGTTCTCCATGAATACCTTACATTTCCAAGTGACCTGAGGTAGGACTTTCACAGAAAGATGTGTTTGCGTGTCTGTGGTGAAACGAGCTCTAAGTAGTGTATTCAGTGCTGGAGAGTAACACACCCTACAGAAGTTACACAGCGTTTTGAGAGCACCAACATGCTTCAAGCTGAAACTGCAACAAGGTGTGTGTAGCATGCAGAAAGAAGGCTTGTCATTTCAAAGAAAGAAGTGGAAACCAAAATCCAGGTAATGAATCGAGCACACCAGTATGGGAGATGTGCATGTGGACAGTTTCAAGCAGCAGCTCTTTGTGGACACTTGGAGACAGCGCTGTGAAAAAATTTCGTACGAAGCGGGATTTGGCCAAAGTTGAAAGACCTTCCAAAACCAACCCTAAAGAACATAGCCAAACAATGAATGTTGCAACAAGCTCCTACAGGAAAGGTGCTTCTATGAGACAACCCCCGAGCAGGTAGCTACATTCTGCACAGTACAAAATGCAAATGAATTCCAGGCTGAAAACTCACTCCAGAAGGATGAAATGCATGTGTTTCTCTCTGAAAGAACACTCTGCCACTAGGCTTTTGCTTGCTCCTTCAAAGTCTTTGTAGAAACATGTGTTTTCACTGCTGGAATACGTTTTGGGATGCATTGTTTCAATCTCTTGCAAGCCTCATGTTGTTTCTTACACAATGTGGAAAAACAAGGAGTATGTTTCCCAAATCACTTGAAATCCAGGAAAACGCACACTACATCACTCTTGCTCAAACACGATCTTTCTCCTAATGTGTTGAGAACATTCAAGAAACCAGAAAAGAAGGGTATTTTGATGTGAATTTCAGATGGCTATGTACAAAAGGACATTTCTATTGGTTGCAGAGTGCAAAACCATGATGGACCTCATGTTCTCCATGAAAACCTTACATTTCCAAGTGACCTGAGGTAGGACTTTCACAGAAAGATGTGTTTGTGTGACTGTGGTGAAACGAGCTCGAAGTAGTGTATTCAGTGCTGGAGAGTAACACACCCTACAGAAGTTACACAGCGTTTTGAGAGCACCAACATGCTTCAAGCTGAAACTGCAACAAGGTGTGTGTAGCATGGAGAAAGAAGGCTTGTCATTTCAAAGAAAGAAGTGGAAACCAAAATCCAGGTAGTGAATCGAGCAAACCAGTATGGGAGATGTGCATGTGGACAGTTTCAAGCAGCAGCTCTTTGTGGACACTTGGAGACAGCGCTGTGAAAAAATTTCGTACGAAGCGGGATTTGGCCAAAGTTGAAAGACCTTCCAAAACCAACCCTAAAGAACATAGCCAAACAATGAATGTTGCAACAAGCTCCTACAGGAAAGGTGCTTCTATGAGACAAGCCCCGAGCAGGTAGCTACATTCTGCACAGTACAAAATGCAAATGAATTCCAGGCTGAAAACTCACTCCAGAAGGATGAAATGCATGTGTTTCTCTCTGAAAGAACACTCTGCCACTAGGCTTTTGCTTGCTCCTTCAAAGTCTTTGTAGAAACATGTGTTTTCACTGCTGGAATACGTTTTGGGATGCATTGTTTCAATCTCTTGCAAGCCTCATGTTGTTTCTTACACAATGTGGAAAAACAAGGAGTATGTTTCCCAAATCACTTGAAATCCAGGAAAACGCACACTACATCACTCTTGCTCAAACACGATCTTTCTCCTAATGTGTTGAGAACATTCAAGAAACCAGAAAAGAAGGGTATTTTGATGTGAATTTCAGATGGCTATGTACAAAAGGACATTTCTATTGGTTGCAGAGTGCAAAACCATGATTGACCTCATGTTCTCCATGAAAACCTTACATTTCCAAGTGACCTGAGGTAGGACTTTCACAAAAAGATGTGTTTGTGTGACTGTGGTGAAAGGAGCTCTAAGTAGTGTATTCAGTGCTGGAGAGTAACACAGCCTACAGAAGTTACACAGCGTTTTGAGAGCACCAACATGCTTCAAGCTGAAACTGCTACAAGGTGTGTGTAGCATGCAGGAAGAAGGCTTGTCATTTAAAAGAAAGAAGTGGAAACCAAAATCCAGGTAGTGAAACGAGCACACCAGTATGGGAGATGTGCATGTGGACAGTTTCAAGCAGCAGCTCTTTGTGGCCACTTGGAGAGAGCGCTGTGAAAAAATTTCGTACGAAGCGGGATTTGGCCAAAGTTGAAAGACCTTCCAAAACCAACCCTAAAGAACTTAGCCAAACAATGAATGTTGCAACAAGCTCCTACAGGAAAGGTGCTTCTATGAGACAACCCCCGAGCAGGTAGCTACATTCTGCACAGTACAAAATGCAAATGAATTCCAGGCTGAAAACTCACTCCAGAAGGATGAAATGCATGTGTTTCGCTCTGAAAGAACACTCTGCCACTAGGCTTTTGCTTGCTCCTTCAAAGTCTTTGTAGAAACATGTGTTTTCACTGCTGGAATACGTTTTGTGATGCATTGTTTCAATCTCTTGCAAGCCTCATGTTGTTTCTTACACAATGTGGAAAAACAAGGAGTATGTTTCCCAAATCACTTGAAATCCAGGAAAACGCACACTACATCACTCTTGCTCAAACACGATCTTTCTCCTAATGTGTTGAGAACATTCAAGAAACCAGAAAAGAAGGGTATTTTGATGTGAATTTCAGATGGCTATGTACAAAAGGACATTTCTATTGGTTGCAGAGTGCAAAACCATGATGGACCTCATGTTCTCCATGAAAACCTTACATTTCCAAGTGACCTGAGGTAGGACTTTCACAGAAAGATGTGTTTGCGTGTCTGTGGTGAAACGAGCTCTAAGTAGTGTATTCAGTGCTGGAGAGTAACACACCCTACAGAAGTTACACAGCGTTTTGAGAGCACCAACATGCTTCAAGCTGAAACTGCAACAAGGTGTGTGTAGCATGCAGAAAGAAGGCTTGTCATTTCAAAGAAAGAAGTGGAAACCAAAATCCAGGTAATGAATCGAGCACACCAGTATGGGAGATGTGCATGTGGACAGTTTCAAGCAGCAGCTCTTTGTGGACACTTGGAGACAGCGCTGTGAAAAAATTTCGTACGAAGCGGGATTTGGCCAAAGTTGAAAGACCTTCCAAAACCAACCCTAAAGAACATAGCCAAACAATGAATGTTGCAACAAGCTCCTACAGGAAAGGTGCTTCTATGAGACAACCCCCGAGCAGGTAGCTACATTCTGCACAGTACAAAATGCAAATGAATTCCAGGCTGAAAACTCACTCCAGAAGGATGAAATGCATGTGTTTCTCTCTGAAAGAACACTCTGCCACTAGGCTTTTGCTTGCTCCTTCAAAGTCTTTGTAGAAACATGTGTTTTCACTGCTGGAATACGTTTTGGGATGCATTGTTTCAATCTCTTGCAAGCCTCATGTTGTTTCTTACACAATGTGGAAAAACAAGGAGTATGTTTCCCAAATCACTTGAAATCCAGGAAAACGCACACTACATCACTCTTGCTCATACACGATCTTTCTCCTAATGTGTTGAGAACATTCAAGAAACCAGAAAAGAAGGGTATTTTGATGTGAATTTCAGATGGCTATGTACAAAAGGACATTTCTATTGGTTGCAGAGTGCAAAACCATGATTGACCTCATGTTCTCCATGAAAACCTTACATTTCCAAGTGACCTGAGGTAGGACTTTCACAAAAAGATGTGTTTGTGTGACTGTGGTGAAAGGAGCTCTAAGTAGTGTATTCAGTGCTGGAGAGTAACACAGCCTACAGAAGTTACACAGCGTTTTGAGAGCACCAACATGCTTCAAGCTGAAACTGCTACAAGGTGTGTGTAGCATGCAGGAAGAAGGCTTGTCATTTAAAAGAAAGAAGTGGAAACCAAAATCCAGGTAGTGAAACGAGCACACCAGTATGGGAGATGTGCATGTGGACAGTTTCAAGCAGCAGCTCTTTGTGGCCACTTGGAGACAGCGCTGTGAAAAAATTTCGTACGAAGCGGGATTTGGCCAAAGTTGAAAGACCTTCCAAAACCAACCCTAAAGAACTTAGCCAAACAATGAATGTTGCAACAAGCTCCTACAGGAAAGGTGCTTCTATGAGACAACCCCCGAGCAGGTAGCTACATTCTGCACAGTACAAAATGCAAATGAATTCCAGGCTGAAAACTCACTCCAGAAGGATGAAATGCATGTGTTTCGCTCTGAAAGAACACTCTGCCACTAGGCTTTTGCTTGCTCCTTCAAAGTCTTTGTAGAAACATGTGTTTTCACTGCTGGAATACGTTTTGTGATGCATTGTTTCAATCTCTTGCAAGCCTCATGTTGTTTCTTACACAATGTGGAAAAACAAGGAGTATGTTTCCCAAATCACTTGAAATCCAGGAAAACGCACACTACATCACTCTTGCTCAAACACGATCTTTCTCCTAATGTGTTGAGAACATTCAAGAAACCAGAAAAGAAGGGTATTTTGATGTGAATTTCAGATGGCTATGTACAAAAGGACATTTCTATTGGTTGCAGAGTGCAAAACCATGATGGACCTCATGTTCTCCATGAAAACCTTACATTTCCAAGTGACCTGAGGTAGGACTTTCACAGAAAGATGTGTTTGCGTGTCTGTGGTGAAACGAGCTCTAAGTAGTGTATTCAGTGCTGGAGAGTAACACACCCTACAGAAGTTACACAGCGTTTTGAGAGCACCAACATGCTTCAAGCTGAAACTGCAACAAGGTGTGTGTAGCATGCAGAAAGAAGGCTTGTCATTTCAAAGAAAGAAGTGGAAACCAAAATCCAGGTAATGAATCGAGCACACCAGTATGGGAGATGTGCATGTGGACAGTTTCAAGCAGCAGCTCTTTGTGGACACTTGGAGACAGCGCTGTGAAAAAATTTCGTACGAAGCGGGATTTGGCCAAAGTTGAAAGACCTTCCAAAACCAACCCTAAAGAACATAGCCAAACAATGAATGTTGCAACAAGCTCCTACAGGAAAGGTGCTTCTATGAGACAACCCCCGAGCAGGTAGCTACATTCTGCACAGTACAAAATGCAAATGAATTCCAGGCTGAAAACTCACTCCAGAAGGATGAAATGCATGTGTTTCTCTCTGAAAGAACACTCTGCCACTAGGCTTTTGCTTGCTCCTTCAAAGTCTTTGTAGAAACATGTGTTTTCACTGCTGGAATACGTTTTGGGATGCATTGTTTCAATCTCTTGCAAGCCTCATGTTGTTTCTTACACAATGTGGAAAAACAAGGAGTATGTTTCCCAAATCACTTGAAATCCAGGAAAACGCACACTACATCACTCTTGCTCAAACACGATCTTTCTCCTAATGTGTTGAGAACATTCAAGAAACCAGAAAAGAAGGGTATTTTGATGTGAATTTCAGATGGCTATGTACAAAAGGACATTTCTATTGGTTGCAGAGTGCAAAACCATGATGGACCTCATGTTCTCCATGAAAACCTTACATTTCCAAGTGACCTGAGGTAGGACTTTCACAGAAAGATGTGTTTGTGTGACTGTGGTGAAACGAGCTCCAAGTAGTGTATTCAGTGCTGGAGAGTAACACACCCTACAGAAGTTACACAGCGTTTTGAGAGCACCAACATGCTTCAAGCTGAAACTGCAACAAGGTGTGTGTAGCATGCAGAAAGAAGGCTTGTCATTTCAAAGAAAGAAGTGGAAACCAAAATCCAGGTAGTGAATCGAGCAAACCAGTATGGGAGATGTGCATGTGGACAGTTTCAAGCAGCAGCTCTTTGTGGACACTTGGAGACAGCGCTGTGAAAAAATTTCGTACGAAGCGGGATTTGGCCAAAGTTGAAAGACCTTCCAAAACCAACCCTAAAGAACATAGCCAAACAATGAATGTTGCAACAAGCTCCTACAGGAAAGGTGCTTCTATGAGACAAGCCCCGAGCAGGTAGCTACATTCTGCACAGTACAAAATGCAAATGAATTCCAGGCTGAAAACTCACTCCAGAAGGATGAAATGCATGTGTTTCTCTCTGAAAGAACACTCTGCCACTAGGCTTTTGCTTGCTCCTTCAAAGTCTTTGTAGAAACATGTGTTTTCACTGCTGGAATACGTTTTGGGATGCATTGTTTCAATCTCTTGCAAGCCTCATGTTGTTTCTTACACAATGTGGAAAAACAAGGAGTATGTTTCCCAAATCACTTGAAATCCAGGAAAACGCACACTACATCACTCTTGCTCAAACACGATCTTTCTCCTAATGTGTTGAGAACATTCAAGAAACCAGAAAAGAAGGGTATTTTGATGTGAATTTCAGATGGCTATGTACAAAAGGACATTTCTATTGGTTGCAGAGTGCAAAACCATGATTGACCTCATGTTCTCCATGAAAACCTTACATTTCCAAGTGACCTGAGGTAGGACTTTCACAAAAAGATGTGTTTGTGTGACTGTGGTGAAAGGAGCTCTAAGTAGTGTATTCAGTGCTGGAGAGTAACACAGCCTACAGAAGTTACACAGCGTTTTGAGAGCACCAACATGCTTCAAGCTGAAACTGCTACAAGGTGTGTGTAGCATGCAGGAAGAAGGCTTGTCATTTCAAAGAAAGAAGTGGAAACCAAAATCCAGGTAGTGAAACGAGCACACCAGTATGGGAGATGTGCATGTGGACAGTTTCAAACAGCAGCTCTTTGTTGACACTTGGAGACAGCGCTGTGAAAAAATTTCGTACGAAGCGGGATTTGGCCAAAGTTGAAAGACCTTCCAAAACCAACCCTAAAGAACTTAGCCAAACAATGAATGTTGCAACAAGCTCCTGCAGGAAAGGTGCTTCTCTGAGACAACCCCCGAGCAGGTAGCTACATTCTGCACAGTACAAAATGCAAATGAATTCCAGGCTGAAAACTCACTCCAGAAGGATGAAATGCATGTGTTTCTCTCTGAAAGAACACTCTGCCAATAGGCTTTTGCTTGCTCCTTCAAAGTCTTTGTAGAAACATGTGTTTTCACTGCTGGAATACGTTTTGGGATGCATTGTTTCAATCTCTTGCAAGCCTCATGTTGTTTCTTACACAATGTGGAAAAACAAGGAGTATGTTTCCCAAATCACTTGAAATCCAGGAAAACGCACACTACATCACTCTTGCTCAAACACGATCTTTCTCCTAATGTGTTGAGAACATTCAAGAAACCAGAAAAGAAGGGTATTTTGATGTGAATTTCAGATGGCTATGTACAAAAGGACATTTCTATTGGTTGCAGAGTGCAAAACCATGATTGACCTCATGTTCTCCATGAAAACCTTACATTTCCAAGTGACCTGAGGTAGGACTTTCACAGAAAGATGTGTTTGTGTGACTGTGGTGAAACGAGCTCGAAATAGTGTATTCAGTGCTGGAGAGTAACACACCCTACAGAAGTTACACAGCGTTTTGAGAGCACCAACATGCTTCAAGCTGAAACTGCAACAAAGTGTGTGTAGCATGCAGAAAGAAGGCTTGTCATTTCAAAGAAAGAAGTGGAAACCAAAATCCAGGTAGTGAATCGAGCAAACCAGTATGGGAGATGTGCATGTGGACAGTTTCAAGCAGCAGCTCTTTGTGGACACTTGGAGACAGCGCTGTGAAAAAATTTCGTACGAAGCGGGATTTGGCCAAAGTTGAAAGACCTTCCAAAACCAACCCTAAAGAACATAGCCAAACAATGAATGTTGCAACAAGCTCCTGCAGGAAAGGTGCTTCTATGAGACAACCCCCGAGCAGGTAGCTACATTCTGCACAGTACAAAATGCAAATGAATTCCAGGCTGAAAACTCACTCCAGAAGGATGAAATGCATGTGTTTCGCTCTGAAAGAACACTCTGCCACTAGGCTTTTGCTTGCTCCTTCAAAGTCTTTGTAGAAACATGTGTTTTCACTGCTGGAATACGTTTTGTGATGCATTGTTTCAATCTCTTGCAAGCCTCATGTTGTTTCTTACACAATGTGGAAAAACAAGGAGTATGTTTCCCAAATCACTTGAAATCCAGGAAAACGCACACTACATCACTCTTGCTCAAACACGATCTTTCTCCTAATGTGTTGAGAACATTCAAGAAACCAGAAAAGAAGGGTATTTTGATGTGAATTTCAGATGGCTATGTACAAAAGGACATTTCTATTGGTTGCAGAGTGCAAAACCATGATGGACCTCATGTTCTCCATGAAAACCTTACATTTCCAAGTGACCTGAGGTAGGACTTTCACAGAAAGATGTGTTTGCGTGTCTGTGGTGAAACGAGCTCTAAGTAGTGTATTCAGTGCTGGAGAGTAACACACCCTACAGAAGTTACACAGCGTTTTGAGAGCACCAACATGCTTCAAGCTGAAACTGCAACAAGGTGTGTGTAGCATGCAGAAAGAAGGCTTGTCATTTCAAAGAAAGAAGTGGAAACCAAAATCCAGGTAATGAATCGAGCACACCAGTATGGGAGATGTGCATGTGGACAGTTTCAAGCAGCAGCTCTTTGTGGACACTTGGAGACAGCGCTGTGAAAAAATTTCGTACGAAGCGGGATTTGGCCAAAGTTGAAAGACCTTCCAAAACCAACCCTAAAGAACATAGCCAAACAATGAATGTTGCAACAAGCTCCTACAGGAAAGTTCCTTCTATGAGACAACCCCCGAGCAGGTAGCTACATTCTGCACAGTACAAAATGCAAATGAATTCCAGGCTGAAAACTCACTCCAGAAGGATGAAATGCATGTGTTTCTCTCTGAAAGAACACTCTGCCACTAGGCTTTTGCTTGCTCCTTCAAAGTCTTTGTAGAAACATGTGTTTTCACTGCTGGAATACGTTTTGGGATGCATTGTTTCAATCTCTTGCAAGCCTCATGTTGTTTCTTACACAATGTGGAAAAACAAGGAGTATGTTTCCCAAATCACTTGAAATCCAGGAAAACGCACACTACATCACTCTTGCTCAAACACGATCTTTCTCCTAATGTGTTGAGAACATTCAAGAAACCAGAAAAGAAGGGTATTTTGATGTGAATTTCAGATGGCTATGTACAAAAGGACATTTCTATTGGTTGCAGAGTGCAAAACCATGATGGACCTCATGTTCTCCATGAAAACCTTACATTTCCAAGTGACCTGAGGTAGGACTTTCACAGAAAGATGTGTTTGTGTGACTGTGGTGAAACGAGCTCGAAGTAGTGTATTCAGTGCTGGAGAGTAACACACCCTACAGAAGTTACACAGCGTTTTGAGAGCACCAACATGCTTCAAGCTGAAACTGCAACAAGGTGTGTGTAGCATGCAGAAAGAAGGCTTGTCATTTCAAAGAAAGAAGTGGAAACCAAAATCCAGGTAGTGAATCGAGCAAACCAGTACGGGAGATGTGCATGTGGACAGTTTCAAGCAGCAGCTCTTTGTGGACACTTGGAGACAGCGCTGTGAAAAAATTTCGTACGAAGCGGGATTTGGCCAAAGATGAAAGACCTTCCAAAACCAACCCTAAAGAACATAGCCAAACAATGATTGTTGCAACGAGCTCCTACAGGAAAGGTGCTTCTATGAGACAAGCCCCGAGCAGGTAGCTACATTCTGCACAGTACAAAATGCAAATGAATTCCAGGCTGAAAACTCACTCCAGAAGGATGAAATGCATGTGTTTCTCTCTGAAAGAACACTCTGCCACTAGGCTTTTGCTTGCTCCTTCAAAGTCTTTGTAGAAACATGTGTTTTCACTGCTGGAATACGTTTTGGGATGCATTGTTTCAATCTCTTGCAAGCCTCATGTTGTTTCTTACACAATGTGGAAAAACAAGGAGTATGTTTCCCAAATCACTTGAAATCCAGGAAAACGCACACTACATCACTCTTGCTCAAACACGATCTTTCTCCTAATGTGTTGAGAACATTCAAGAAACCAGAAAAGAAGGGTATTTTGATGTGAATTTCAGATGGTTATGTACAAAAGGACATTTCTATTGGTTGCAGAGTGCAAAACCATGATTGACCTCATGTTCTCCATGAAAACCTTACATTTCCAAGTGACCTGAGGTAGGACTTTCACAAAAAGATGTGTTTGTGTGACTGTGGTGAAAGGAGCTCTAAGTAGTGTATTCAGTGCTGGAGAGTAACACAGCCTACAGAAGTTACACAGCGTTTTGAGAGCACCAACATGCTTCAAGCTGAAACTGCTACAAGGTGTGTGTAGCATGCAGGAAGAAGGCTTGTCATTTAAAAGAAAGAAGTGGAAACCAAAATCCAGGTAGTGAAACGAGCACACCAGTATGGGAGATGTGCATGTGGACAGTTTCAAACAGCAGCTCTTTGTGGACACTTGGAGACAGCGCTGTGAAAAAATTTCGTACGAAGCGGGATTTGGCCAAAGTTGAAAGACCTTCCAAAACCAACCCTAAAGAACTTAGGCAAACAATGAATGTTGCAACAAGCTCCTGCAGGAAAGGTGCTTCTCTGAGACAACCCCCGAGCAGGTAGCTACATTCTGCACAGTACAAAATGCAAATGAATTCCAGGCTGAAAACTCACTCCAGAAGGATGAAATGCATGTGTTTCTCTCTGAAAGAACACTCTGCCACTAGGCTTTTGCTTGCTCCTTCAAAGTCTTTGTAGAAACATGTGTTTTCACTGCTGGAATACGTTTTGGGATGCATTGTTTCAATCTCTTGCAAGCCTCATGTTGTTTCTTACACAATGTGGAAAAACAAGGAGTATGTTTCCCAAATCACTTGAAATCCAGGAAAACGCACACTACATCACTCTTGCTCAAACACGATCTTTCTCCTAATGTGTTGAGAACATTCAAGAAACCAGAAAAGAAGGGTATTTTGATGTGAATTTCAGATGGCTATGTACAAAAGGACATTTCTATTGGTTGCAGAGTGCAAAACCATGATGGACCTCATGTTCTCCATGAAAACCTTACATTTCCAAGTGACCTGAGGTAGGACTTTCACAGAAAGATGTGTTTGCGTGTCTGTGGTGAAACGAGCTCTAAGTAGTGTATTCAGTGCTGGAGAGTAACACACCCTACAGAAGTTACACAGCGTTTTGAGAGCACCAACATGCTTCAAGCTGAAACTGCAACAAGGTGTGTGTAGCATGCAGAAAGAAGGCTTGTCATTTCAAAGAAAGAAGTGGAAACCAAAATCCAGGTAATGAATCGAGCACACCAGTATGGGAGATGTGCATGTGGACAGTTTCAAGCAGCAGCTCTTTGTGGACACTTGGAGACAGCGCTGTGAAAAAATTTCGTACGAAGCGGGATTTGGCCAAAGTTGAAAGACCTTACAAAACCAACCCTAAAGAACATAGCCAAACAATGAATGTTGCAACAAGCTCCTACAGGAAAGGTGCTTCTATGAGACAACCCCCGAGCAGGTAGCTACATTCTGCACAGTACAAAATGCAAATGAATTCCAGGCTGAAAACTCACTCCAGAAGGATGAAATGCATGTGTTTCTCTCTGAAAGAACACTCTGCCACTAGGCTTTTGCTTGCTCCTTCAAAGTCTTTGTAGAAACATGTGTTTTCACTGCTGGAATACGTTTTGGGATGCATTGTTTCAATCTCTTGCAAGCCTCATGTTGTTTCTTACACAATGTGGAAAAACAAGGAGTATGTTTCCCAAATCACTTGAAATCCAGGAAAACGCACACTACATCACTCTTGCTCAAACACGATCTTTCTCCTAATGTGTTGAGAACATTCAAGAAACCAGAAAAGAAGGGTATTTTGATGTGAATTTCAGATGGCTATGTACAAAAGGACATTTCTTTTGGTTGCAGAGTGCAAAACCATGATGGACCTCATGTTCTCCATGAAAACCTTACATTTCCAAGTGACCTGAGGTAGGACTTTCACAAAAAGATGTGTTTGTGTGACTGTGGTGAAAGGAGCTCTAAGTAGTGTATTCAGTGCTGGAGAGTAACACAGCCTACAGAAGTTACACAGCGTTTTGAGAGCACCAACATGCTTCAAGCTGAAACTGCTACAAGGTGTGTGTAGCATGCAGGAAGAAGGCTTGTCATTTAAAAGAAAGAAGTGGAAACGAAAATCCAGGTAGTGAAACGAGCACACCAGTATGGGAGCTGTGCATGTGGACAGTTTCAAACAGCAGCTCTTTGTGGACACTTGGAGACAGCGCTGTGAAAAAATTTCGTACGAAGCGGGATTTGGCCAAAGTTGAAAGACCTTCCAAAACCAACCCTAAAGAACTTAGCCAAACAATGAATGTTGCAACAAGCTCCTGCAGGAAAGGTGCTTCTCTGAGACAACCCCCGAGCAGGTAGCTACATTCTGCACAGTACAAAATGCAAATGAATTCCAGGCTGAAAACTCACTCCAGAAGGATGAAATGCATGTGTTTCTCTCTGAAAGAACACTCTGCCAATAGGCTTTTGCTTGCTCCTTCAAAGTCTTTGTAGAAACATGTGTTTTCACTGCTGGAATACGTTTTGGGATGCATTGTTTCAATCTCTTGCAAGCCTCATGTTGTTTCTTACACAATGTGGAAAAACAAGGAGTATGTTTCCCAAATCACTTGAAATCCAGGAAAACGCACACTACATCACTCTTGCTCAAACACGATCTTTCTCCTAATGTGTTGAGAACATTCAAGAAACCAGAAAAGAAGGGTATTTTGATGTGAATTTCAGATGGCTATGTACAAAAGGACATTTCTATTGGTTGCAGAGTGCAAAACCATGATGGACCTCATGTTCTCCATGAAAACCTTACATTTCCAAGTGACCTGAGGTAGGACTTTCACAGAAAGATGTGTTTGCGTGTCTGTGGTGAAACGAGCTCTAAGTAGTGTATTCAGTGCTGGAGAGTAACACAGCCTACAGAAGTTACACAGCGTTTTGAGAGCACCAACATGCTTCAAGCTGAAACTGCTACAAGGTGTGTGTAGCATGCAGAAAGAAGGCTTGTCATTTAAAAGAAAGAAGTGGAAACCAAAATCCAGGTAGTGAAACGAGCACACCAGTATGGGAGATGTGCATGTGGACAGTTTCAAACAGCAGCTCTTTGTGGACACTTGGAGACAGCGCTGTGAAAAAATTTCGTACGAAGCGGGATTTGGCCAAAGTTGAAAGACCTTCCAAAACCAACCCTAAAGAACTTAGCCAAACAATGAATGTTGCAACAAGCTCCTGCAGGAAAGGTGCTTCTCTGAGACAACCCCCGAGCAGGTAGCTACATTCTGCACAGTACAAAATGCAAATGAATTCCAGGCTGAAAACTCACTCCAGAAGGATGAAATGCATGTGTTTCTCTCTGAAAGAACACTCTGCCAATAGGCTTTTGCTTGCTCCTTCAAAGTCTTTGTAGAAACATGTGTTTTCACTGCTGGAATACGTTTTGGGATGCATTGTTTCAATCTCTTGCAAGCCTCATGTTGTTTCTTACACAATGTGGAAAAACAAGGAGTATGTTTCCCAAATCACTTGAAATCCAGGAAAACGCACACTACATCACTCTTGCTCAAACACGATCTTTCTCCTAATGTGTTGAGAACATTCAAGAAACCAGAAAAGAAGGGTATTTTGATGTGAATTTCAGATGGCTATGTACAAAAGGACATTTCTATTGGTTGCAGAGTGCAAAACCATGATTGACCTCATGTTCTGGATGAAAACCTTACATTTCCAAGTGACCTGAGGTAGGACTTTCACAGAAAGATGTGTTTGTGTGACTGTGGTGAAACGAGCTCGAAATAGTGTATTCAGTGCTGGAGAGTAACACACCCTACAGAAGTTACACAGCGTTTTGAGAGCACCAACATGCTTCAAGCTGAAACTGCAACAAGGTGTGTGTAGCATGCAGAAAGAAGGCTTGTCATTTCAAAGAAAGAAGTGGAAACCAAAATCCAGGTAGTGAATCGAGCAAACCAGTATGGGAGATGTGCATGTGGACAGTTTCAAGCAGCAGCTCTTTGTGGACACTTGGAGACAGCGCTGTGAAAAAATTTCGTACGAAGCGGGATTTGGCCAAAGTTGAAAGACCTTCCAAAACCAACCCTAAAGAACTTAGCCAAACAATGAATGTTGCAACAAGCTCCTGCAGGAAAGGTGCTTCTCTGAGACAACCCCCGAGCAGGTAGCTACATTCTGCACAGTACAAAATGCAAATGAATTCCAGGCTGAAAACTCACTCCAGAAGGATGAAATGCATGTGTTTCTCTCTGAAAGAACACTCTGCCAATAGGCTTTTGCTTGCTCCTTCAAAGTCTTTGTAGAAACATGTGTTTTCACTGCTGGAATACGTTTTGGGATGCATTGTTTCAATCTCTTGCAAGCCTCATGTTGTTTCTTACACAATGTGGAAAAACAAGGAGTATGTTTCCCAAATCACTTGAAATCCAGGAAAACGCACACTACATCACTCTTGCTCAAACACGATCTTTCTCCTAATGTGTTGAGAACATTCAAGAAACCAGAAAAGAAGGGTATTTTGATGTGAATTTCAGATGGCTATGTACAAAAGGACATTTCTATTGGTTGCAGAGTGCAAAACCATGATTGACCTCATGTTCTCCATGAAAACCTTACATTTCCAAGTGACCTGAGGTAGGACTTTCACAAAAAGATGTGTTTGTGTGACTGTGGTGAAAGGAGCTCTAAGTAGTGTATTCAGTGCTGGAGAGTAACACAGCCTACAGAAGTTACACAGCGTTTTGAGAGCACCAACATGCTTCAAGCTGAAACTGCTACAAGGTGTGTGTAGCATGCAGGAAGAAGGCTTGTCATTTAAAAGAAAGAAGTGGAAACCAAAATCCAGGTAGTGAAACGAGCACACCAGTATGGGAGATATGCATGTGGACAGTTTCAAGCAGCAGCTCTTTGTGGACACTTGGAGACAGCGCTGTGAAAAAATTTCGTACGAAGCGGGATTGGGCCAAAGTTGAAAGACCTTCCAAAACCAACCCTAAAGAACTTAGCCAAACAATGAATGTTGCAACAAGCTCCTGCAGGAAAGGTGCTTCTATGAGACAACCCCCGAGCAGGTAGCTACATTCTGCACAGTACAAAATGCAAATGAATTCCAGGCTGAAAACTCACTCCAGAAGGATGAAATGCATGTGTTTCTCTCTGAAAGAACACTCTGCCACTAGGCTTTTGCTTGCTCCTTCAAAGTCTTTGTAGAAACATGTGTTTTCACTGCTGGAATACGTTTTGGGATGCATTGTTTCAATCTCTTGCAAGCCTCATGTTGTTTCTTACACAATGTGGAAAAAGAAGGAGTATGTTTCCCAAATCACTTGAAATCCAGGAAAACGCACACTACATCACTCTTGCTCAAACACGATCTTTCTCCTAATGTGTTGAGAACATTCAAGAAACCAGAAAAGAAGGGTATTTTGATGTGAATTTCAGATGGCTATGTACAAAAGGACATTTCTATTGGTTGCAGAGTGCAAAACCATGATGGACCTCATGTTCTCCATGAAAACCTTACATTTCCAAGTGACCTGAGGTAGGACTTTCACAGAAAGATGTGTTTGCGTGTCTGTGGTGAAACGAGCTCTAAGTAGTGTATTCAGTGCTGGAGAGTAACACACCCTACAGAAGTTACACAGCGTTTTGAGAGCACCAACATGCTTCAAGCTGAAACTGCAACAAGGTGTGTGTAGCATGCAGAAAGAAGGCTTGTCATTTCAAAGAAAGAAGTGGAAACCAAAATCCAGGTAATGAATCGAGCACACCAGTATGGGAGATGTGCATGTGGACAGTTTCAAGCAGCAGCTCTTTGTGGACACTTGGAGACAGCGCTGTGAAAAAATTTCGTACGAAGCGGGATTTGGCCAAAGTTGAAAGACCTTCCAAAACCAACCCTAAAGAACTTAGCCAAACAATGAATGTTGCAACAAGCTCCTGCAGGAAAGGTGCTTCTCTGAGACAACCCCCGAGCAGGTAGCTACATTCTGCACAGTACAAAATGCAAATGAATTCCAGGCTGAAAACTCACTCCAGAAGGATGAAATGCATGTGTTTCTCTCTGAAAGAACACTCTGCCAATAGGCTTTTGCTTGCTCCTTCAAAGTCTTTGTAGAAACATGTGTTTTCACTGCTGGAATACGTTTTGGGATGCATTGTTTCAATCTCTTGCAAGCCTCATGTTGTTTCTTACACAATGTGGAAAAACAAGGAGTATGTTTCCCAAATCACTTGAAATCCAGGAAAACGCACACTACATCACTCTTGCTCAAACACGATCTTTCTCCTAATGTGTTGAGAACATTCAAGAAACCAGAAAAGAAGGGTATTTTGATGTGAATTTCAGATGGCTATGTACAAAAGGACATTTCTATTGGTTGCAGAGTGCAAAACCATGATTGACCTCATGTTCTCCATGAAAACCTTACATTTCCAAGTGACCTGAGGTAGGACTTTCACAAAAAGATGTGTTTGTGTGACTGTGGTGAAAGGAGCTCTAAGTAGTGTATTCAGTGCTGGAGAGTAACACAGCCTACAGAAGTTACACAGCGTTTTGAGAGCACCAACATGCTTCAAGCTGAAACTGCTACAAGGTGTGTGTAGCATGCAGGAAGAAGGCTTGTCATTTAAAAGAAAGAAGTGGAAACCAAAATCCAGGTAGTGAAACGAGCACACCAGTATGGGAGATATGCATGTGGACAGTTTCAAGCAGCAGCTCTTTGTGGACACTTGGAGACAGCGCTGTGAAAAAATTTCGTACGAAGCGGGATTGGGCCAAAGTTGAAAGACCTTCCAAAACCAACCCTAAAGAACTTAGCCAAACAATGAATGTTGCAACAAGCTCCTGCAGGAAAGGTGCTTCTATGAGACAACCCCCGAGCAGGTAGCTACATTCTGCACAGTACAAAATGCAAATGAATTCCAGGCTGAAAACTCACTCCAGAAGGATGAAATGCATGTGTTTCTCTCTGAAAGAACACTCTGCCACTAGGCTTTTGCTTGCTCCTTCAAAGTCTTTGTAGAAACATGTGTTTTCACTGCTGGAATACGTTTTGGGATGCATTGTTTCAATCTCTTGCAAGCCTCATGTTGTTTCTTACACAATGTGGAAAAAGAAGGAGTATGTTTCCCAAATCACTTGAAATCCAGGAAAACGCACACTACATCACTCTTGCTCAAACACGATCTTTCTCCTAATGTGTTGAGAACATTCAAGAAACCAGAAAAGAAGGGTATTTTGATGTGAATTTCAGATGGCTATGTACAAAAGGACATTTCTATTGGTTGCAGAGTGCAAAACCATGATGGACCTCATGTTCTCCATGAAAACCTTACATTTCCAAGTGACCTGAGGTAGGACTTTCACAGAAAGATGTGTTTGCGTGTCTGTGGTGAAACGAGCTCTAAGTAGTGTATTCAGTGCTGGAGAGTAACACACCCTACAGAAGTTACACAGCGTTTTGAGAGCACCAACATGCTTCAAGCTGAAACTGCAACAAGGTGTGTGTAGCATGCAGAAAGAAGGCTTGTCATTTCAAAGAAAGAAGTGGAAACCAAAATCCAGGTAATGAATCGAGCACACCAGTATGGGAGATGTGCATGTGGACAGTTTCAAGCAGCAGCTCTTTGTGGACACTTGGAGACAGCGCTGTGAAAAAATTTCGTACGAAGCGGGATTTGGCCAAAGTTGAAAGACCTTCCAAAACCAACCCTAAAGAACATAGATAAACAATGAATGTTGCAACAAGCTCCTGCAGGAAAGGTGCTTCTATGAGACAACCCCCGAGCAGGTAGCTACATTCTGCACAGTACAAAATGCAAATGAATTCCAGGCTGAAAACTCACTCCAGAAGGATGAAATGCATGTGTTTCTCTCTGAAAGAACACTCTGCCACTAGGCTTTTGCTTGCTCCTTCAAAGTCTTTGTAGAAACATGTGTTTTCACTGCTGGAATACGTTTTGGGATGCATTGTTTCAATCTCTTGCAAGCCTCATGTTGTTTCTTACACAATGTGGAAAAACAAGGAGTATGTTTCCCAAATCACTTGAAATCCAGGAAAACGCACACTACATCACTCTTGCTCAAACACGATCTTTCTCCTAATGTGTTGAGAACATTCAAGAAACCAGAAAAGAAGGGTATTTTGATGTGAATTTCAGATGGCTATGTACAAAAGGACATTTCTATTGGTTGCAGAGTGCAAAACCATGATTGACCTCATGTTCTCCATGAACACCTTACATTTCCAAGTGACCTGAGGTAGGACTTTCACAAAAAGATGTGTTTGTGTGACTGTGGTGAAAGGAGCTCTAAGTAGTGTATTCAGTGCTGGAGAGTAACACAGCCTACAGAAGTTACACAGCGTTTTGAGAGCACCAACATGCTTCAAGCTGAAACTGCTACAAGGTGTGTGTAGCATGCAGGAAGAAGGCTTGTCATTTAAAAGAAAGAAGTGGAAACCAAAATCCAGGTAGTGAAACGAGCACACCAGTATGGGAGATGTGCATGTGGACAGTTTCAAGCAGCAGCTCTTTGTGGCCACTTGGAGACAGCGCTGTGAAAAAATTTCGTACGAAGCGGGATTTGGCCAAAGTTGAAAGACCTTCCAAAACCAACCCTAAAGAGCTTAGCCAAACAATGAATGTTGCAACAAGCTCCTGCAGGAAAGGTGCTTCTATGAGACAACCCCAGAGCAGGTAGCTACATTCTGCACAGTACAAAATGCAAATGAATTCCAGGCTGAAAACTCACTCCAGAAGGATGAAATGCATGTGTTTCTCTCTGAAAGAACACTCTGCCACTAGGCTTTTGCTTGCTCCTTCAAAGTCTTTGTAGAAACATGTGTTTTCACTGCTGGAATACGTTTTGGGATGCATTGTTTCAATCTCTTGCAAGCCTCATGTTGTTTCTTACACAATGTGGAAAAACAAGGAGTATGTTTCCCAAATCACTTGAAATCCAGGAAAACGCACACTACATCACTCTTGCTCAAACACGATATTTCTCCTAATGTGTTGAGAACATTCAAGAAACCAGAAAAGAAGGGTATTTTGATGTGAATTTCAGATGGCTATGTACAAAAGGACATTTCTATTGGTTGCAGAGTGCAAAACCATGATTGACCTCATGTTCTCCATGAAAACCTTACATTTCCAAGTGACCTGAGGTAGGACTTTCACAGAAAGATGTGTTTGTGTGACTGTGGTGAAACGAGCTCGATGTAGTGTATTCAGTTCTGGAGAGTAACACACCCTACAGAAGTTACACAGCGTTTTGAGAGCACCAACATGCTTCAAGCTGAAACTGCAACAAGGTGTGTGTAGCATGCAGAAAGAAGGCTTGTCATTTCAAAGAAAGAAGTGGAAACCAAAATCCAGGTAGTGAATCGAGCAAACCAGTACGGGAGATGTGCATGTGGACAGTTTCAAGCAGCAGCTCTTTGTGGACACTTGGAGACAGCGCTGTGAAAAAATTTCGTACGAAGCGGGATTTGGCCAAAGTTGAAAGACCTTCCAAAACCAACCCTAAAGAACATAGCCAAACAATGAATGTTGCAACAAGCTCCTACAGGAAAGGTGCTTCTATGAGACAAGCCCCGAGCAGGTAGCTACATTCTGCACAGTACAAAATGCAAATGAATTCCAGGCTGAAAACTCACTCCAGAAGGATGAAATGCATGTGTTTCTCTCTGAAAGAACACTCTGCCACTAGGCTTTTGCTTGCTCCTTCAAAGTCTTTGTAGAAACATGTGTTTTCACTGCTGGAATACGTTTTGGGATGCATTGTTTCAATCTCTTGCAAGCCTCATGTTGTTTCTTACACAATGTGGAAAAACAAGGAGTATGTTTCCCAAATCACTTGAAATCCAGGAAAACGCACACTACATCACTCTTGCTCAAACACGATCTTTCTCCTAATGTGTTGAGAACATTCAAGAAACCAGAAAAGAAGGGTATTTTGATGTGAATTTCAGATGGCTATGTACAAAAGGACATTTCTATTGGTTGCAGAGTGCAAAACCATGATAGACCTCATGTTCTCCATGAAAACCTTACATTTCCAAGTGACCTGAGGTAGGACTTTCACAAAAAGATGTGTTTGTGTGACTGTGGTGAAAGGAGCTCTAAGTAGTGTATTCAGTGCTGGAGAGTAACACAGCCTACAGAAGTTACACAGCGTTTTGAGAGCACCAACATGCTTCAAGCTGAAACTGCTACAAGGTGTGTGTAGCATGCAGGAAGAAGGCTTGTCATTTAAAAGAAAGAAGTGGAAACCAAAATCCAGGTAGTGAAACGAGCACACCAGTATGGGAGATGTGCATGTGGACAGTTTCAAACAGCAGCTCTTTGTGGACACTTGGAGACAGCGCTGTGAAAAAATTTCGTACGAAGCGGGATTTGGCCAAAGTTGAAAGACCTTCCAAAACCAACCCTAAAGAACTTAGGCAAACAATGAATGTTGCAACAAGCTCCTGCAGGAAAGGTGCTTCTCTGAGACAACCCCCGAGCAGGTAGCTACATTCTGCACAGTACAAAATGCAAATGAATTCCAGGCTGAAAACTCACTCCAGAAGGATGAAATGCATGTGTTTCTCTCTGAAAGAACACTCTGCCACTAGGCTTTTGCTTGCTCCTTCAAAGTCTTTGTAGAAACATGTGTTTTCACTGCTGGAATACGTTTTGGGATGCATTGTTTCAATCTCTTGCAAGCCTCATGTTGTTTCTTACACAATGTGGAAAAACAAGGAGTATGTTTCCCAAATCACTTGAAATCCAGGAAAACGCACACTACATCACTCTTGCTTAAACACGATCTTTCTCCTAATGTGTTGAGAACATTCAAGAAACCAGAAAAGAAGGGTATTTTGATGTGAATTTCAGATGGCTATGTACAAAAGGACATTTCTATTGGTTGCAGAGTGCAAAACCATGATGGACCTCATGTTCTCCATGAAAACCTTACATTTCCAAGTGACCTGAGGTAGGACTTTCACAGAAAGATGTGTTTGCGTGTCTGTGGTGAAACGAGCTCTAAGTACTGTATTCAGTGCTGGAGAGTAACACACCCTACAGAAGTTACACAGCGTTTTGAGAGCACCAACATGCTTCAAGCTGAAACTGCAACAAGGTGTGTGTAGCATGCAGAAAGAAGGCTTGTCATTTCAAAGAAAGAAGTGGAAACCAAAATCCAGGTAATGAATCGAGCACACCAGTATGGGAGATGTGCATGTGGACAGTTTCAAGCAGCAGCTCTTTGTGGACACTTGGAGACAGCGCTGTGAAAAAATTTCGTACGAAGCGGGATTTGGCCAAAGTTGAAAGACCTTCCAAAACCAACCCTAAAGAACATAGCCAAACAATGAATGTTGCAACAAGCTCCTACAGGAAAGGTGCTTCTATGAGACAACCCCCGAGCAGGTAGCTACATTCTGCACAGTACAAAATGCAAATGAATTCCAGGCTGAAAACTCACTCCAGAAGGATGAAATGCATGTGTTTCTCTCTGAAAGAACACTCTGCCACTAGGCTTTTGCTTGCTCCTTCAAAGTCTTTGTAGAAACATGTGTTTTCACTGCTGGAATACGTTTTGGGATGCATTGTTTCAATCTCTTGCAAGCCTCATGTTGTTTCTTACACAATGTGGAAAAACAAGGAGTATGTTTCCCAAATCACTTGAAATCCAGGAAAACGCACACTACATCACTCTTGCTCAAACACGATCTTTCTCCTAATGTGTTGAGAACATTCAAGAAACCAGAAAAGAAGGGTATTTTGATGTGAATTTCAGATGGCTATGTACAAAAGGACATTTCTTTTGGTTGCAGAGTGCAAAACCATGATTGACCTCATGTTCTCCATGAAAACCTTACATTTCCAAGTGACCTGAGGTAGGACTTTCACAGAAAGATGTGTTTGTGTGACTGTGGTCAAAGGAGCTCTAAGTAGTGTATTCAGTGCTGGAGAGTAACACAGCCTACAGAAGTTACACAGCGTTTTGAGAGCACCAACATGCTTCAAGCTGAAACTGCTACAAGGTGTGTGTAGCATGCAGGAAGAAGGCTTGTCATTTAAAAGAAAGAAGTGGAAACCAAAATCCAGGTAGTGAAACGAGCACACCAGTATGGGAGATGTGCATGTGGACAGTTTCAAACAGCAGCTCTTTGTGGACACTTGGAGACAGCGCTGTGAAAAAATTTCGTACGAAGCGGGATTTGGCCAAAGTTGAAAGACCTTCCAAAACCAACCCTAAAGAACTTAGCCAAACAATGAATGTTGCAACAAGCTCCTGCAGGAAAGGTGCTTCTCTGAGACAACCCCCGAGCAGGTAGCTACATTCTGCACAGTACAAAATGCAAATGAATTCCAGGCTGAAAACTCACTCCAGAAGGATGAAATGCATGTGTTTCTCTCTGAAAGAACACTCTGCCAATAGGCTTTTGCTTGCTCCTTCAAAGTCTTTGTAGAAACATGTGTTTTCACTGCTGGAATACGTTTTGGGATGCATTGTTTCAATCTCTTGCAAGCCTCATGTTGTTTCTTACACAATGTGGAAAAACAAGGAGTATGTTTCCCAAATCACTTGAAATCCAGGAAAACGCACACTACATCACTCTTGCTCAAACACGATCTTTCTCCTAATGTGTTGAGAACATTCAAGAAACCAGAAAAGAAGGGTATTTTGATGTGAATTTCACATGGCTATGTACAAAAGGACATTTCTATTGGTTGCAGAGTGCAAAACCATGATGGACCTCATGTTCTCCATGAAAACCTTACATTTCCAAGTGACCTGAGGTAGGACTTTAACAGAAAGATGTGTTTGCGTGTCTGTGGTGAAACGAGCTCTAAGTAGTGTATTCAGTGCTGGAGAGTAACACAGCCTACAGAAGTTACACAGCGTTTTGAGAGCACCAACATGCTTCAAGCTGAAACTGCTACAAGGTGTGTGTAGCATGCAGAAAGAAGGCTTGTCATTTAAAAGAAAGAAGTGGAAACCAAAATCCAGGTAGTGAAACGAGCACACCAGTATGGGAGATATGCATGTGGACAGTTTCAAACAGCAGCTCTTTGTGGACACTTGGAGACAGCGCTGTGAAAAAATTTCGTACGAAGCGGGATTTGGCCAAAGTTGAAAGACCTTCCAAAACCAACCCTAAAGAACTTAGCCAAACAATGAATGTTGCAACAAGCTCCTGCAGGAAAGGTGCTTCTCTGAGACAACCCCCGAGCAGGTAGCTACATTCTGCACAGTACAAAATGCAAATGAATTCCAGGCTGAAAACTCACTCCAGAAGGATGAAATGCATGTGTTTCTCTCTGAAAGAACACTCTGCCAATAGGCTTTTGCTTGCTCCTTCAAAGTCTTTGTAGAAACATGTGTTTTCACTGCTGGAATACGTTTTGGGATGCATTGTTTCAATCTCTTGCAAGCCTCATGTTGTTTCTTACACAATGTGGAAAAACAAGGAGTATGTTTCCCAAATCACTTGAAATCCAGGAAAACGCACACTACATCACTCTTGCTCAAACACGATCTTTCTCCTAATGTGTTGAGAACATTCAAGAAACCAGAAAAGAAGGGTATTTTGATGTGAATTTCAGATGGCTATGTACAAAAGGACATTTCTATTGGTTGCAGAGTGCAAAACCATGATTGACCTCATGTTCTGGATGAAAACCTTACATTTCCAAGTGACCTGAGGTAGGACTTTCACAGAAAGATGTGTTTGTGTGACTGTGGTGAAACGAGCTCGAAATAGTGTATTCAGTGCTGGAGAGTAACACACCCTACAGAAGTTACACAGCGTTTTGAGAGCACCAACATGCTTCAAGCTGAAACTGCAACAAGGTGTGTGTAGCATGCAGAAAGAAGGCTTGTCATTTCAAAGAAAGAAGTGGAAACCAAAATCCAGGTAGTGAATGGAGCAAACCAGTATGGGAGATGTGCATGTGGACAGTTTCAAGCAGCAGCTCTTTGTGGACACTTGGAGACAGCGCTGTGAAAAAATTTCGTACGAAGCGGGATTTGGCCAAAGTTGAAAGACCTTCCAAAACCAACCCTAAAGAACTTAGCCAAACAATGAATGTTGCAACAAGCTCCTGCAGGAAAGGTGCTTCTCTGAGACAACCCCCGAGCAGGTAGCTACATTCTGCACAGTACAAAATGCAAATGAATTCCAGGCTGAAAACTCACTCCAGAAGGATGAAATGCATGTGTTTCTCTCTGAAAGAACACTCTGCCACTAGGCTTTTGCTTGCTCCTTCAAAGTCTTTGTAGAAACATGTGTTTTCACTGCTGGAATACGTTTTGGGATGCATTGTTTCAATCTCTTGCAAGCCTCATGTTGTTTCTTACACAATGTGGAAAAACAAGGAGTATGTTTCCCAAATCACTTGAAATCCAGGAAAACGCACACTACATCACTCTTGCTCAAACACGATCTTTCTCCTAATGTGTTGAGAACATTCAAGAAACCAGAAAAGAAGGGTATTTTGATGTGAATTTCAGATGGCTATGTACAAAAGGACATTTCTATTGGTTGCAGAGTGCAAAACCATGATTGACCTCATGTTCTCCATGAAAACCTTACATTTCCAAGTGACCTGAGGTAGGACTTTCACAAAAAGATGTGTTTGTGTGACTGTGGTGAAAGGAGCTCTAAGTAGTGTATTCAGTGCTGGAGAGTAACACAGCCTACAGAAGTTACACAGCGTTTTGAGAGCACCAACATGCTTCAAGCTGAAACTGCTACAAGGTGTGTGTAGCATGCAGGAAGAAGGCTTGTCATTTAAAAGAAAGAAGTGGAAACCAAAATCCAGGTAGTGAAACGAGCACACCAGTATGGGAGATATGCATGTGGACAGTTTCAAGCAGCAGCTCTTTGTGGACACTTGGAGACAGCGCTGTGAAAAAATTTCGTACGAAGCGGGATTGGGCCAAAGTTGAAAGACCTTCCAAAACCAACCCTAAAGAACTTAGCCAAACAATGAATGTTGCAACAAGCTCCTGCAGGAAAGGTGCTTCTATGAGACAACCCCCGAGCAGGTAGCTACATTCTGCACAGTACAAAATGCAAATGAATTCCAGGCTGAAAACTCACTCCAGAAGGATGAAATGCATGTGTTTCTCTCTGAAAGAACACTCTGCCACTAGGCTTTTGCTTGCTCCTTCAAAGTCTTTGTAGAAACATGTGTTTTCACTGCTGGAATACGTTTTGGGATGCATTGTTTCAATCTCTTGCAAGCCTCATGTTGTTTCTTACACAATGTGGAAAAACAAGGAGTATGTTTCCCAAATCACTTGAAATCCAGGAAAACGCACACTACATCACTCTTGCTCAAACACGATCTTTCTCCTAATGTGTTGAGAACATTCAAGAAACCAGAAAAGAAGGGTATTTTGATGTGAATTTCAGATGGCTATGTACAAAAGGACATTTCTATTGGTTGCAGAGTGCAAAACCATGATGGACCTCATGTTCTCCATGAAAACCTTACATTTCCAAGTGACCTGAGGTAGGACTTTCACAGAAAGATGTGTTTGCGTGTCTGTGGTGAAACGAGCTCTAAGTAGTGTATTCAGTGCTGGAGAGTAACACACCCTACAGAAGTTACACAGCGTTTTGAGAGCACCAACATGCTTCAAGCTGAAACTGCAACAAGGTGTGTGTAGCATGCAGAAAGAAGGCTTGTCATTTCAAAGAAAGAAGTGGAAACCAAAATCCAGGTAATGAATCGAGCACACCAGTATGGGAGATGTGCATGTGGACAGTTTCAAGCAGCAGCTCTTTGTGGACACTTGGAGACAGCGCTGTGAAAAAATTTCGTACGAAGCGGGATTTGGCCAAAGTTGAAAGACCTTCCAAAACCAACCCTAAAGAACATAGCCAAACAATGAATGTTGCAACAAGCTCCTGCAGGAAAGGTGCTTCTATGAGACAACCCCCGAGCAGGTAGCTACATTCTGCACAGTACAAAATGCAAATGAATTCCAGGCTGAAAACTCACTCCAGAAGGATGAAATGCATGTGTTTCTCTCTGAAAGAACACTCTGCCACTAGGCTTTTGCTTGCTCCTTCAAAGTCTTTGTAGAAACATGTGTTTTCACTGCTGGAATACGTTTTGGGATGCATTGTTTCAATCTCTTGCAAGCCTCATGTTGTTTCTTACACAATGTGGAAAAACAAGGAGTATGTTTCCCAAATCACTTGAAATCCAGGAAAACGCACACTACATCACTCTTGCTCAAACACGATCTTTCTCCTAATGTGTTGAGAACATTCAAGAAACCAGAAAAGAAGGGTATTTTGATGTGAATTTCAGATGGCTATGTACAAAAGGACATTTCTATTGGTTGCAGAGTGCAAAACCATGATTGACCTCATGTTCTCCATGAAAACCTTACATTTCCAAGTGACCTGAGGTAGGACTTTCACAAAAAGATGTGTTTGTGTGACTGTGGTGAAAGGAGCTCTAAGTAGTGTATTCAGTGCTGGAGAGTAACACAGCCTACAGAAGTTACACAGCGTTTTGAGAGCACCAACATGCTTCAAGCTGAAACTGCTACAAGGTGTGTGTAGCATGCAGGAAGAAGGCTTGTCATTTAAAAGAAAGAAGTGGAAACCAAAATCCAGGTAGTGAAACGAGCACACCAGTATGGGAGATATGCATGTGGACAGTTTCAAGCAGCAGCTCTTTGTGGACACTTGGAGACAGCGCTGTGAAAAAATTTCGTACGAAGCGGGATTGGGCCAAAGTTGAAAGACCTTCCAAAACCAACCCTAAAGAACTTAGCCAAACAATGAATGTTGCAACAAGCTCCTGCAGGAAAGGTGCTTCTATGAGACAACCCCCGAGCAGGTAGCTACATTCTGCACAGTACAAAATGCAAATGAATTCCAGGCTGAAAACTCACTCCAGAAGGATGAAATGCATGTGTTTCTCTCTGAAAGAACACTCTGCCACTAGGCTTTTGCTTGCTCCTTCAAAGTCTTTGTAGAAACATGTGTTTTCACTGCTGGAATACGTTTTGGGATGCATTGTTTCAATCTCTTGCAAGCCTCATGTTGTTTCTTACACAATGTGGAAAAACAAGGAGTATGTTTCCCAAATCACTTGAAATCCAGGAAAACGCACACTACATCACTCTTGCTCAAACACGATCTTTCTCCTAATGTGTTGAGAACATTCAAGAAACCAGAAAAGAAGGGTATTTTGATGTGAATTTCAGATGGCTATGTACAAAAGGACATTTCTATTGGTTGCAGAGTGCAAAACCATGATTGACCTCATGTTCTCCATGAAAACCTTACATTTCCAAGTGACCTGAGGTAGGACTTTCACAAAAAGATGTGTTTGTGTGACTGTGGTGAAAGGAGCTCTAAGTAGTGTATTCAGTGCTGGAGAGTAACACAGCCTACAGAAGTTACACAGCGTTTTGAGAGCACCAACATGCTTCAAGCTGAAACTGCTACAAGGTGTGTGTAGCATGCAGGAAGAAGGCTTGTCATTTAAAAGAAAGAAGTGGAAACCAAAATCCAGGTAGTGAAACGAGCACACCAGTATGGGAGATGTGCATGTGGACAGTTTCAAGCAGCAGCTCTTTGTGGACACTTGGAGACAGCGCTGTGAAAAAATTTCGTACGAAGCGGGATTGGGCCAAAGTTGAAAGACCTTCCAAAACCAACCCTAAAGAACTTAGCCAAACAATGAATGTTGCAACAAGCTCCTGCAGGAAAGGTGCTTCTATGAGACAACCCCCGAGCAGGTAGCTACATTCTGCACAGTACAAAATGCAAATGAATTCCAGGCTGAAAACTCACTCCAGAAGGATGAAATGCATGTGTTTCTCTCTGAAAGAACACTCTGCCACTAGGCTTTTGCTTGCTCCTTCAAAGTCTTTGTAGAAACATGTGTTTTCACTGCTGGAATACGTTTTGGGATGCATTGTTTCAATCTCTTGCAAGCCTCATGTTGTTTCTTACACAATGTGGAAAAACAAGGAGTATGTTTCCCAAATCACTTGAAATCCAGGAAAACGCACACTACATCACTCTTGCTCAAACACGATCTTTCTCCTAATGTGTTGAGAACATTCAAGAAACCAGAAAAGAAGGGTATTTTGATGTGAATTTCAGATGGCTATGTACAAAAGGACATTTCTATTGGTTGCAGAGTGCAAAACCATGATTGACCTCATGTTCTCCATGAAAACCTTACATTTCCAAGTGACCTGAGGTAGGACTTTCACAAAAAGATGTGTTTGTGTGACTGTGGTGAAAGGAGCTCTAAGTAGTGTATTCAGTGCTGGAGAGTAACACAGCCTACAGAAGTTACACAGCGTTTTGAGAGCACCAACATGCTTCAAGCTGAAACTGCTACAAGGTGTGTGTAGCATGCAGGAAGAAGGCTTGTCATTTAAAAGAAAGAAGTGGAAACCAAAATCCAGGTAGTGAAACGAGCACACCAGTATGGGAGATGTGCATGTGGACAGTTTCAAGCAGCAGCTCTTTGTGGACACTTGGAGACAGCGCTGTGAAAAAATTTCGTACGAAGCGGGATTTGGCCAAAGTTGAAAGACCTTCCAAAACCAACCCTAAAGAACTTAGCCAAACATTGAATGTTGCAACAAGCTCCTGCAGGAAAGGTGCTTCTATGAGACAACCCCCGAGCAGGTAGCTACATTCTGCACAGTACAAAATGCAAATGAATTCCAGGCTGAAAACTCACTCCAGAAGGATGAAATGCATGTGTTTCTCTCTGAAAGAACACTCTGCCACTAGGCTTTTGCTTGCTCCTTCAAAGTCTTTGTAGAAACATGTGTTTTCACTGCTGGAATACGTTTTGGGATGCATTGTTTCAATCTCTTGCAAGCCTCATGTTGTTTCTTACACAATGTGGAAAAACAAGGAGTATGTTTCCCAAATCACTTGAAATCCAGGAAAACGCACACTACATCACTCTTGCTCAAACACGATCTTTCTCCTAATGTGTTGAGAACATTCAAGAAACCAGAAAAGAAGGGTATTTTGATGTGAATTTCAGATGGCTATGTACAAAAGGACATTTCTATTGGTTGCAGAGTGCAAAACCATGATTGACCTCATGTTCTCCATGAAAACCTTACATTTCCAAGTGACCTGAGGTAGGACTTTCACAAAAAGATGTGTTTGTGTGACTGTGGTGAAAGGAGCTCTAAGTAGTGTATTCAGTGCTGGAGAGTAATACAGCCTACAGAAGTTACACAGCGTTTTGAGAGCACCAACATGCTTCAAGCTGAAACTGCTACAAGGTGTGCGTAGCATGCAGAAAGAAGGCTTGTCATTTAAAAGAAAGAAGTGGAAACCAAAATCCAGGTAGTGAAACGAGCACACCAGTATGGGAGATGTGCATGTGGACAGTTTCAAGCAGCAGCTCTTTGTGGCCACTTGGAGACAGCGCTGTGAAAAAATTTCGTACGAAGCAGGATTTGGCCAAAGTTGAAAGACCTTCCAAAACCAACCCTAAAGAACTTAGCCAAACATTGAATGTTACAACAAGCTCCTGCAGGAAAGGTGCTTCTATGAGACAACCCCCGAGCAGGTAGCTACATTCTGCACAGTACAAAATGCAAATGAATTCCAGGCTGAAAACTCACTCCAGAAAGATGAAATGCATGTGTTTCTCTCTGAAAGAACACTCTGCCACTAGGCTTTTGCTTGCTCCGTCAAAGTCTTTGTAGAAACATGTGTTTTCACTGCTGGAATACGTTTTGGGATGCATTGTTTCAATCTCTTGCAAGCCTCATGTTGTTTCTTACACAATGTGGAAAAACAAGGAGTATGTTTCCCAAATCACTTGAAATCCAGGAAAACGCACACTACATCACTCTTGCTCAAACACGATCTTTCTCCTAATGTGTTGAGAACATTCAAGAAACCAGAAAAGAAGGGTATTTTGATGTGAATTTCAGATGGCTATGTACAAAAGGACATTTCTATTGGTTGCAGAGTGCAAAACCATGATGGACCTCATGTTCTCCATGAAAACCTTACATTTCCAAGTGACCTGAGGTAGGACTTTCAAAGAAAGATGTGTTTGCGTGTCTGTGGTGAAACGAGCTCTAAGTAGTGTATTCAGTGCTGGAGAGTAACACACCCTACAGAAGTTACACAGCGTTTTCAGAGCACCAACATGCTTCAAGCTGAAACTGCAACAAGGTGTGTGTAGCATGCAGAAAGAAGGCTTGTCATTTCAAAGAAAGAAGTGGAAACCAAAATCCAGGTAATGAATCGAGCACACCAGTATGGGAAATGTGCATGTGGACAGTTTCAAGCAGCAGCTCTTTGTGGACACTTGGAGACAGCGCTGTGAAAAAATTTCGTACGAAGCGGGATTTGGCCAAAGTTGAAAGACCTTCCAAAACCAACCCTAAAGAACATAGCCAAACAATGAATGTTGCAACAAGCTCCTACAGGAAAGGTGCTTCTATGAGACAACCCCCGAGCAGGTAGCTACATTCTGCACAGTACAAAATGCAAATGAATTCCAGGCTGAAAACTCACTCCAGAAGGATGAAATGCATGTGTTTCTCTCTGAAAGAACACTCTGCCACTAGGCTTTTGCTTGCTCCTTCAAAGTCTTTGTAGAAACATGTGTTTTCACTGCTGGAATACGTTTTGGGATGCATTGTTTCAATCTCTTGCAAGCCTCATGTTGTTTCTTACACAATGTGGAAAAACAAGGAGTATGTTTCCCAAATCACTTGAAATCCAGGAAAACGCACACTACATCACTCTTGCTCAAACACGATCTTTCTCCTAATGTGTTGAGAACATTCAAGAAACCAGAAAAGAAGGGTATTTTGATGTGAATTTCAGATGGCTATGTACAAAAGGACATTTCTATTGGTTGCAGAGTGCAAAACCATGATGGACCTCATGTTCTCCATGAAAACCTTACATTTCCAAGTGACCTGAGGTAGGACTTTCACAGAAAGATGTGTTTGCGTGTCTGTGGTGAAACGAGCTCTAAGTAGTGTATTCAGTGCTGGAGAGTAACACACCCTACAGAAGTTACACAGCGTTTTGAGAGCACCAACATGCTTCAAGCTGAAACTGCTACAAGGTGTGTGTAGCATGCAGGAAGAAGGCTTGTCATTTAAAAGAAAGAAGTGGAAACCAAAATCCAGGTAGTGAAACGAGCACACCAGTATGGGAGATGTGCATGTGGACAGTTTCAAACAGCAGCTCTTTGTGGACACTTGGAGACAGCGCTGTGAAAAAATTTCGTACGAAGCGGGATTTGGCCAAAGTTGAAAGACCTTCCAAAACCAACCCTAAAGAACTTAGCCAAACAATGAATGTTGCAACAAGCTCCTGCAGGAAAGGTGCTTCTCTGAGACAACCCCCGAGCAGGTAGCTACATTCTGCACAGTACAAAATGCAAATGAATTCCAGGCTGAAAACTCACTCCAGAAGGATGAAATGCATGTTTTTCTCTCTGAAAGAACACTCTGCCAATAGGCTTTTGCTTGCTCCTTCAAAGTCTTTGTAGAAACATGTGTTTTCACTGCTGGAATACGTTTTGGGATGCATTGTTTCAATCTCTTGCAAGCCTCATGTTGTTTCTTACACAATGTGGAAAAACAAGGAGTATGTTTCCCAAATCACTTGAAATCCAGGAAAACGCACACTACATCACTCTTGCTCAAACACGATCTTTCTCCTAATGTGTTGAGAACATTCAAGAAACCAGAAAAGAAGGGTATTTTGATGTGAATTTCACATGGCTATGTACAAAAGGACATTTCTATTGGTTGCAGAGTGCAAAACCATGATGGACCTCATGTTCTCCATGAAAACCTTACATTTCCAAGTGACCTGAGGTAGGACTTTAACAGAAAGATGTGTTTGCGTGTCTGTGGTGAAACGAGCTCTAAGTAGTGTATTCAGTGCTGGAGAGTAACACAGCCTACAGAAGTTACACAGCGTTTTGAGAGCACCAACATGCTTCAAGCTGAAACTGCTACAAGGTGTGTGTAGCATGCAGAAAGAAGGCTTGTCATTTAAAAGAAAGAAGTGGAAACCAAAATCCAGGTAGTGAAACGAGCACACCAGTATGGGAGATATGCATGTGGACAGTTTCAAACAGCAGCTCTTTGTGGACACTTGGAGACAGCGCTGTGAAAAAATTTCGTACGAAGCGGGATTTGGCCAAAGTTGAAAGACCTTCCAAAACCAACCCTAAAGAACTTAGCCAAACAATGAATGTTGCAACAAGCTCCTGCAGGAAAGGTGCTTCTCTGAGACAACCCCCGAGCAGGTAGCTACATTCTGCACAGTACAAAATGCAAATGAATTCCAGGCTGAAAACTCACTCCAGAAGGATGAAATGCATGTGTTTCTCTCTGAAAGAACACTCTGCCAATAGGCTTTTGCTTGCTCCTTCAAAGTCTTTGTAGAAACATGTGTTTTCACTGCTGGAATACGTTTTGGGATGCATTGTTTCAATCTCTTGCAAGCCTCATGTTGTTTCTTACACAATGTGGAAAAACAAGGAGTATGTTTCCCAAATCACTTGAAATCCAGGAAAACGCACACTACATCACTCTTGCTCAAACACGATCTTTCTCCTAATGTGTTGAGAACATTCAAGAAACCAGAAAAGAAGGGTATTTTGATGTGAATTTCAGATGGCTATGTACAAAAGGACATTTCTATTGGTTGCAGAGTGCAAAACCATGATTGACCTCATGTTCTGGATGAAAACCTTACATTTCCAAGTGACCTGAGGTAGGACTTTCACAGAAAGATGTGTTTGTGTGACTGTGGTGAAACGAGCTCGAAATAGTGTATTCAGTGCTGGAGAGTAACACACCCTACAGAAGTTACACAGCGTTTTGAGAGCACCAACATGCTTCAAGCTGAAACTGCAACAAGGTGTGTGTAGCATGCAGAAAGAAGGCTTGTCATTTCAAAGAAAGAAGTGGAAACCAAAATCCAGGTAGTGAATGGAGCAAACCAGTATGGGAGATGTGCATGTGGACAGTTTCAAGCAGCAGCTCTTTGTGGACACTTGGAGACAGCGCTGTGAAAAAATTTCGTACGAAGCGGGATTTGGCCAAAGTTGAAAGACCTTCCAAAACCAACCCTAAAGAACTTAGCCAAACAATGAATGTTGCAACAAGCTCCTGCAGGAAAGGTGCTTCTCTGAGACAACCCCCGAGCAGGTAGCTACATTCTGCACAGTACAAAATGCAAATGAATTCCAGGCTGAAAACTCACTCCAGAAGGATGAAATGCATGTGTTTCTCTCTGAAAGAACACTCTGCCACTAGGCTTTTGCTTGCTCCTTCAAAGTCTTTGTAGAAACATGTGTTTTCACTGCTGGAATACGTTTTGGGATGCATTGTTTCAATCTCTTGCAAGCCTCATGTTGTTTCTTACACAATGTGGAAAAACAAGGAGTATGTTTCCCAAATCACTTGAAATCCAGGAAAACGCACACTACATCACTCTTGCTCAAACACGATCTTTCTCCTAATGTGTTGAGAACATTCAAGAAACCAGAAAAGAAGGGTATTTTGATGTGAATTTCAGATGGCTATGTACAAAAGGACATTTCTATTGGTTGCAGAGTGCAAAACCATGATTGACCTCATGTTCTCCATGAAAACCTTACATTTCCAAGTGACCTGAGGTAGGACTTTCACAAAAAGATGTGTTTGTGTGACTGTGGTGAAAGGAGCTCTAAGTAGTGTATTCAGTGCTGGAGAGTAACACAGCCTACAGAAGTTACACAGCGTTTTGAGAGCACCAACATGCTTCAAGCTGAAACTGCTACAAGGTGTGTGTAGCATGCAGGAAGAAGGCTTGTCATTTAAAAGAAAGAAGTGGAAACCAAAATCCAGGTAGTGAAACGAGCACACCAGTATGGGAGATATGCATGTGGACAGTTTCAAGCAGCAGCTCTTTGTGGACACTTGGAGACAGCGCTGTGAAAAAATTTCGTACGAAGCGGGATTGGGCCAAAGTTGAAAGACCTTCCAAAACCAACCCTAAAGAACTTAGCCAAACAATGAATGTTGCAACAAGCTCCTGCAGGAAAGGTGCTTCTATGAGACAACCCCCGAGCAGGTAGCTACATTCTGCACAGTACAAAATGCAAATGAATTCCAGGCTGAAAACTCACTCCAGAAGGATGAAATGCATGTGTTTCTCTCTGAAAGAACACTCTGCCACTAGGCTTTTGCTTGCTCCTTCAAAGTCTTTGTAGAAACATGTGTTTTCACTGCTGGAATACGTTTTGGGATGCATTGTTTCAATCTCTTGCAAGCCTCATGTTGTTTCTTACACAATGTGGAAAAACAAGGAGTATGTTTCCCAAATCACTTGAAATCCAGGAAAACGCACACTACATCACTCTTGCTCAAACACGATCTTTCTCCTAATGTGTTGAGAACATTCAAGAAACCAGAAAAGAAGGGTATTTTGATGTGAATTTCAGATGGCTATGTACAAAAGGACATTTCTATTGGTTGCAGAGTGCAAAACCATGATGGACCTCATGTTCTCCATGAAAACCTTACATTTCCAAGTGACCTGAGGTAGGACTTTCACAGAAAGATGTGTTTGCGTGTCTGTGGTGAAACGAGCTCTAAGTAGTGTATTCAGTGCTGGAGAGTAACACACCCTACAGAAGTTACACAGCGTTTTGAGAGCACCAACATGCTTCAAGCTGAAACTGCAACAAGGTGTGTGTAGCATGCAGAAAGAAGGCTTGTCATTTCAAAGAAAGAAGTGGAAACCAAAATCCAGGTAATGAATCGAGCACACCAGTATGGGAGATGTGCATGTGGACAGTTTCAAGCAGCAGCTCTTTGTGGACACTTGGAGACAGCGCTGTGAAAAAATTTCGTACGAAGCGGGATTTGGCCAAAGTTGAAAGACCTTCCAAAACCAACCCTAAAGAACATAGCCAAACAATGAATGTTGCAACAAGCTCCTGCAGGAAAGGTGCTTCTATGAGACAACCCCCGAGCAGGTAGCTACATTCTGCACAGTACAAAATGCAAATGAATTCCAGGCTGAAAACTCACTCCAGAAGGATGAAATGCATGTGTTTCTCTCTGAAAGAACACTCTGCCACTAGGCTTTTGCTTGCTCCTTCAAAGTCTTTGTAGAAACATGTGTTTTCACTGCTGGAATACGTTTTGGGATGCATTGTTTCAATCTCTTGCAAGCCTCATGTTGTTTCTTACACAATGTGGAAAAACAAGGAGTATGTTTCCCAAATCACTTGAAATCCAGGAAAACGCACACTACATCACTCTTGCTCAAACACGATCTTTCTCCTAATGTGTTGAGAACATTCAAGAAACCAGAAAAGAAGGGTATTTTGATGTGAATTTCAGATGGCTATGTACAAAAGGACATTTCTATTGGTTGCAGAGTGCAAAACCATGATTGACCTCATGTTCTCCATGAAAACCTTACATTTCCAAGTGACCTGAGGTAGGACTTTCACAAAAAGATGTGTTTGTGTGACTGTGGTGAAAGGAGCTCTAAGTAGTGTATTCAGTGCTGGAGAGTAACACAGCCTACAGAAGTTACACAGCGTTTTGAGAGCACCAACATGCTTCAAGCTGAAACTGCTACAAGGTGTGTGTAGCATGCAGGAAGAAGGCTTGTCATTTAAAAGAAAGAAGTGGAAACCAAAATCCAGGTAGTGAAACGAGCACACCAGTATGGGAGATATGCATGTGGACAGTTTCAAGCAGCAGCTCTTTGTGGACACTTGGAGACAGCGCTGTGAAAAAATTTCGTACGAAGCGGGATTGGGCCAAAGTTGAAAGACCTTCCAAAACCATCCCTAAAGAACTTAGCCAAACAATGAATGTTGCAACAAGCTCCTGCAGGAAAGGTGCTTCTATGAGACAACCCCCGAGCAGGTAGCTACATTCTGCACAGTACAAAATGCAAATGAATTCCAGGCTGAAAACTCACTCCAGAAGGATGAAATGCATGTGTTTCTCTCTGAAAGAACACTCTGCCACTAGGCTTTTGCTTGCTCCTTCAAAGTCTTTGTAGAAACATGTGTTTTCACTGCTGGAATACGTTTTGGGATGCATTGTTTCAATCTCTTGCAAGCCTCATGTTGTTTCTTACACAAT